>NC_135306.1:89055667-89424197 GCF_048772815.1 Callospermophilus lateralis | reverse complement strand
TCTCACCAAATTTTGTTCTTCTAGATTGAAGCATTCGTTTACAGTAACAGTTTTTATTTTTAGGTTTCACTCTCTTCTCTCCTATATAGATAGATGAATTTGGAACTCTAAATCCAACATGGTTTGTAGTAGCTCTTTGAAACTTGACAAAATAAAGTAGTTCTCAGTTTTGTCTCTATGGTTTCTTTCCTGTTCAAGTAGCCCTAAGCAGAGACTGGCGAAAAGAACATTCATTGAAAGGGGTTGTTAGGCTTCCAAGAAATTACGAGTTTCTGAAATACAAGCAAATATTTTTTTCACCCAATCTTGATGGTACATGGCGGTAATGATCAGTACACAAATCCCACTTGGCTCACCAAATTTTGTTCTTCTAGGTTGAAGCGTTGTTTACAGTAGCAGTTTTTATTTTTAGGTTTCACTCTGTTCTCTCCTATACAGATCTATGAATTTGGAACTCTAAATCCAACATGGTTTGTCGTAGCACTTTGAAAATTGACAAAGTAAAATAGTTCTAAGTTTTGTCTCTGTGATTTATTGCCACTTCAAGTAGCCCAATGAAGAGACCGTGGAAAAGCAATTTTATTGAAAGGGTTTGCCAAGCTTCCAAGAAATTACGAGTTTCTGAAATACCAGCAAATATTTATTCACCAAATCTTGATGATTCCTGGTGGTAATGATCAGTACACAAATCACTTTGCTCACTAAGTTTTGTTCTTCTAGGTTGAAGCGTTCCTTTACAGTAGCAGTTTTTATTTTAGGTTTCACTCTGTTCTCTCCTATATAAATAGATGAATTTGGAACTCTGAATCCAACATGGTTTTTAGTAGCTCTTTGAAACTTGACAAAATAAAGTAGTTCTCAGTTTTGTTTCTATGGTTTGTTTCCTCTTCAAGTAGACGTATTCAGAGACTAGCGAAAAGCACTTTCATTGAAAGGTTTGGAAGCGTCCTAGAATCTATGATTTTCGTAAATACCAACAAACATTTTTTTGCCCAATCTTGATGATACATTGCGGTAATAATCAGTATACAAATCACACTTGCCTACCAAATTTTGTTCTTCTAGGTTGAAGCCTTCGTTTACAGTAGCAGTTTTTATTTTTAGGTTTCACTCTGTTCTCTCCTATATAGATAGATGAATTTGGAAATCTAAATACAACAGGGTTTGTACTAGCTCTTTGAAACTTGACAAAATAAAGTAGTTCTCAGTTTTGTATCTATGGTTTGTTTCCTCATCAAGTAGCCCTAATCAGAGTCTGGCGAAAAGCACTTTCATTGAAAGGGGTTGGCAAGCATCCAAGAATCTATGAGTTTCCGAAATACCAGCAAATATTTTTTCACCCAATCTTGATGATACTTGGTGGTAATGATCAGTACAAAAATCCCCCTTGGCTCACCAAATTTTGTTCCTCTAGGTTGAAGCGTTCGTTTACAGTAGCAGTTTTTATTTTTAGGTTTCACTCTCTTCTCTCCTATATAGATAGATGAATTTGGAACTCTGAATCCAACATGGTTGGTAGTAGCTCTTTGAAACTTGACAAAATAAAGTAATTCTCAGTTTTGTCTCTATGTTTTATTGCCACTTCAAGTAGCCCTATGCAGAGACTGCGGAAAAGCAATTTCATTGAAAGTGTTTGCCAAGCTTCCAAGAAATTACGAGTTTCTGAAATACCAGCAAATATTTATTCACCCAATCTTGATGATACTTTTGGTAGTAATCAGTACACATATGCCACTTGGCTCACCAAATTTTCTTCTTCTAGGTTGAAGCGTTCGTTTACAGTAGCAGTTTTTATTTTTAGGTTTTACTCTCTTCTATCCTATATAAATAGATGAATTTGGAACTCTAAATTCAACATGGTTTGTCGTAGCTCTTTGAAACTTGAAAAAGTAAAATACTTCTCAGTTTTGTCTCTATGGTTTATTGCCACTGCAAGTAGCCCTATGCAGAGACTGTGGAAAAGCAATTTCATTGAAAGGGTTTGCCAAGCTTCACGAAATTACGAGTTTCTGAAATACCAGCAAATATTTATTCACCAAATCTTGATGATTCTTGGTGGTAATGATCAGTACACAAATCCCACTTAGCTCACTAAGTTTTGTTCTAGGTTGAAGCGTTCGCTTACAGTAGCAGTTTTTATTTTTAGGTTTCACTCTGTTCTCTCCTATATAAATAGATGAATTTGGAACTCTAAATCCAACATGCATTGTAGTAGCTCTTTGAAACTTGAAAAAATAACGTAGTTCTCAGTTTTGTCTCTATGGTTTGTTTACTCTTCAAGAACCCCTAATCAGAGACTTTCGAAAAGCACTTTCAATGAAAGGGTTGGCAAGCGTTCAAGAATCTAGGAGTTTCCAAAATACCAAAAATATTTTTTCGCCCAATCTTGATCATACTTGGTGGTAATGATCAGTATACAAATCCCACTTGGCTCACCAAATTTTGTTCTTCTAGGTTGAAGCGTTCGTTTACAGTAGCAGTTTTTATTTTTAGGTTTCACTCTTTTCTCTCCTATATAGATAGATGAATTTGGAATTCTAAATACAAAGTCTTTTGTAGTAGCTCTTTGAAACTTGAGAAAATAAAGTAGTTCTCAGATTTGTCTGTATGGTTTGTTTCCTCTTCAAGTAGCCCTAATCAGAGACTGGCGAAAGCACTTTCATTGAAAGGGGTTGGCAAGCGTCCAAGAATCTACGAGTTTCCGAAATACCAGCAAATATTTTTTCGCCCAATCTTGATGATACTTGGTGGTAATGATCAGTACAAAAATCCCCCTTGGCTCACCAAATTTTGTTCCTCTAGGTTGAAGCGTTTGTTTACAGTAGCAGTTTTTATTTTTAGGTTTCACTCTCTTCTCTCCTATATAGATAGATGAATTTGGAACTCTGAATCCAACATGGTTGGTAGTAGCTCTTTGAAACTTGACAAAATAAAGTAATTCTCAGTTTTGTCTCTATGTTTTATTGCCACTTCAAGTAGCCCTATGCAGAGACTGCGGAAAAGCAATTTCATTGAAAGTGTTTGCCAAGCTTCCAAGAAATTACGAGTTTCTGAAATACCAGCAAATATTTATTCACCCAATCTTGATGATACTTTTGGTAGTAATCAGTACACATATGCCACTTGGCTCACCAAATTTTCTTCTTCTAGGTTGAAGCGTTCGTTTACAGTAGCAGTTTTTATTTTTAGGTTTTACTCTCTTCTATCCTATATAAATAGATGAATTTGGAACTCTAAATTCAACATGGTTTGTCGTAGCTCTTTGAAACTTGAAAAAGTAAAATAGTTCTCAGTTTTGTCTCTATGGTTTATTGCCACTGGAAGTAGCCCTATGCAGAGACTGTGGAAAAGCAATTTCATTGAAAGGGTTTGCCAAGCTTCACGAAATTACGAGTTTCTGAAATACCAGCAAATATTTATTCACCAAATCTTGATTATTCTTGGTGGTAATGATCAGTACACAAATCCCACTTAGCTCACTAAGTTTTGTTCTAGGTTGAAGCGTTCGCTTACAGTAGCAGTTTTTATTTTTAGGTTTCACTCTGTTCTCTCCTATATAAATAGATGAATTTGGAACTCTAAATCCAACATGCATTGTAGTAGCTCTTTGAAACTTGAAAAAGTAACGTAGTTCTCAGTTTTGTCTCTATGGTTTGTTTACTCTTCAAGAACCCCTAATCAGAGAGTTTCGAAAAGCACATTCAATGAAAGGGTTGGCAAGCGTTCAAGAATCTACGAGTTTCCAAAATACCAAAAATATTTTTTCGCCCAATCTTGATCATACTTGGTGGTAGTGATCAGTATACAAATCCCACTTGGCTCACCAAATTTTGTTCTTCTAGGTTGAAGCGTTCGTTTACAGTAGCAGTTTTTATTTTTAGGTTTCACTCTGTTCTCTCCTATATAGATAGATGAATTTGGAATTCTAAATACAAAATGGTTTGTAGTAGCTCTTTGAAACTTGAGAAATTAAAGTAGTTCTCAGATTTGTCTGTATGGTTTGTTTCCTCTTCAAGTAGCCCTAATCAGAGACTGGCGAAAAGCACTTTCATTGAAAGGGGTTGGCAAGCGTCCAAGAATCTACAAGTTTTCGAAATACCATCAAATATTTTTCACCCAATCTTGATGATACTTGGTGGTAATGATCAGTGCAAAAAATGCCCCTTGGCTCACCAAATTTTGTTCTTCTAGGTTGAAGTGTTCGTTTATAATAGCAGTTTTTATTTTTAGGTTTCACTCTCATCTCTCCAATATAGACAGATGAATTTGGATCTCTAAATCCAACATGGTTTGTAGTAGCTCTATGAAACTTGACAAAATAAAGTAGTTCTCAGTTTTGTGTCTATGGTTTGCTTCCTCTTCAAGTAGCCCTAAGCAGAGACTGGAGAAAAGACTTTCATTGAAAGTGGATTCCAGGCTTTCAAGAAATTACCATTTTCCGAAATACCAGCAAATATTTTTCTCCCAATCTTGGTGATACTTAAAGGTAATGATCAGTACACATATTCCACTTGGCTCACCAAAATTTGTACTTCTAGGTCAAAGCGTTCGTTTACAGTAGCAATTTTTATTTTTACGTTTTCCTCTGTTCTCTCCTATATAAATAGTTGAATTTGGAACTCCAAATCCAACAAGGTTGTAGTAGGTCTTTGAAACTTGACAAAATAAAGTAGTTCTCAGTTTTGTCTCTATGGATTCTTTCCTCTTCAAGTATCCATAAGCAGAGATAGTGGAAAAGCACTTTCATAGAAAAAGGTTGCCAATCTTCCAAGAAATTATGAGTTTCAGAAATACCAGCAAATATTTTTTCACCCAATCTTGATGATTCATGATGGTAATGATTAGTACACAAATCCCACTTGGCTCACCAAATTTTGCTCTTCTAGGTTGAAGCGTTATTTACAGTAGCAGTTTTTATTTTTAGGTTTCACTCTGTTCTCTCCTATATAGATAGATGAATTTGGAACTCTAAATCCAACATGGTTTGTAGTAGCTCTTTGAAACTTACCAAATAAAGAAGTTCTCAGTTTTGTCTCAATGGTTTGCTTCCTCTTCAAGTAGCCCTAAGCAGAGACAGTGGAAACGCACTTTCATTGAAAGGGGTTGCCAAGCTTCAAAGAAATTACGAGTGTCCGAAATACCAGCAAATATTTTTTAACCCAATCTTGATGATACTTGATGGTAATGATCAGTTCACAAATCCCACATGGCTCACCTAATTTTGTTCTTCTAGGTTGAAGCGTTTGTTTACAGTAGCAGTTTTTATTTTTACGTTTCACTATCTTCCCTCCTATATAAATAGATGAATTTGGAACTCTAAATCCAACATGGTTGGTTGTAGCTCTTTGAAACTTGACAAAATAAAGCAGTACTCAGTTTTGTCTGAATGGTTTGTTTCCTCTTCAAGTAGCCCTATGCAGAGACTGGCGAAAAGCACTTTCATTGAAAGGTGTTGTCAACCTTGCAAGAAATTACAAGTTTCTGAAATACCAGCAAATATTTTTTCACCCTATCTTGATGATACATGATAGTAATGATAAGTACACAAATCCCACTAGGCTCACCATATTTTGTTCTTCTAGGTTGACGCGTTATTTCCAGAAGCAGTTTTTATTCTTAGGTTTCACTCTGTTCTCTCCTACACAGATAGATGAATTTGGAACACTAAATCCAACATGGTTTGTAGTATCTCTTTGAAACTTTCCAAAATAAAGTAGTTCTCAGTTTTGTCTCTATGGTTTGTTTCCTCTTCAAGTAGCTCTATGCAGAGACTTTGGAAAAGCAATTTCATTGAAAGGGGTTGCCAAACTTCCTAGAAATTACCAGTTTCCGAAATACCAGCAAATATTTTTTCACCCAATCTTGATGATACTTGATGATAGTGATCAGTACATAAATCCCACTTGGCTCACCAAATCTTGTTCTTCTAGGTTGAAGCGTTCGTTTACAGTAGCAGTTTTTATTTTTAGGTTTCACTCTCTTCTCTCCTATATAGATAGATGAATTTGGAACTCTAAATCCAACATGGTTTGTAATAGCTCTTTGAAACGTGACAAAATAAAGTAGTTCTCAGTTTTGTATCTATGATTTTTTTCCTCTTCAAGTAGCCCTATGCAGAGACTTTAGAAAAGCACTTTCATTGAAACGGGTTGCAAAACCTTCCAAGAAATTACGGGTTTCCGAATTACCAGCAAATATTTTTTCACCCAATCTTGATGATACATGGTGATAATGATCAGTACACAAATCCCACTTGGCTCACCAAATTTTGTTCTTCTTGGTTGAACCGTTCGTTTACAGTAGCAATTTTTATTATTAGGTTTCACTCTGTTCTCTTTCATATAGATAGATAAATTTGGAACTCTAAATCCAACATGGTTTGTAGTAGCTCTTTGAAACTTGACAAAATAAAGTAGTTCTCAGTTTTGTATCTATGGTTTGTTTCCTCTTCAAGTAGCCCTAACCAGAGATTGTGGAAAAGCAATTACATTGAAAGGGTTTGCCAAACGTTCAAGAAATTACGAGTTTCCGAAATACCAGCAAATATTTTTTCACCCAATCTTGATGATACTTGATGTTAGTGATCAGTACACAAATTCCACTTGGCTCACCAAATCTTGTTCTTCTAGTTTGAAGCGTTCGTTTACAGTAGCAGTTTTTATTTTAGGTTTCAATCTCTTCTCTCCTATATAGATAGATGAATTTGGAACTCTAAATCCAACATGGTTTGTAGTAGCTCTTTGAAACTTGACAAAATAAAGTAGTTCTCAGTTTTGTCTTAATGGTTTGCTCCTCTTCAAATAGCCCTATGCAAGAGACAGTGGAAACGCACTTTCATTGAAAGGGGTTGCCAAGCATCCAAGAATCGACGAGTTTCCCAAATAACAGCAAGTATTTTTTCACCCAATCTTGATGATACTTGGTGGTAATGATCAGAATACAAATCCCACTGGGATCACCAAATTTTGTTCTTCTAGGTTGAAGCCTTTGTTTACAGTAGCAGTTTTTATATTAGGTTTCATTCGGTTCTCTCCTATACAGATAGGTGAAGGTGGAAATCTAAATCCAACTTGGTTTGTAGTATCTCTTTGAAACTGAAAAAATAAAGTAGTTCTCAGTTTTGTCTCTATGGTTTTGTTTCCTCTCCAAGTAGCCCTAAGCAGAGACTGGTGAAAAGCAGTTTCATTGAAAGGGGTTTCCAGGTGTCCAAGAAATACATGTTTCCGAAACACCAGCAAATATCTTTGTCCCAATCTTGGTGATACTTGCTGGTAATGATCAGTACACAAATCCCACTTGGCTCACCAAAATTTGTGCTTCTAGGTTGAAGCGTTCGTTTACAGTACCAATTTTTATTTTTTACGTTTCCCTCTGTTCTCTCCTATATAGATAGATGAATCTGGAACTCCACATCCAACAAGGTTTGTAGTAGCTCTTTGAATCTTGATAAAATAAAGTAGTTCTCAGTTTTGTCTCTATGGATTCTATCCTTTTCAAGTAGCCCTAAGCAGAGATAGTGGAAACGCACTTTCATAGAAAGTGGTTGCCAATATTCCAAAAAATTACAAGTTTCCGAAGTACCAGCAAATATTTTTTCACCCATCTTGATGATTCATGATGGTAATGATCAGTACACAAATCCCACTTGACTCACCAAATTTTGTTCTTCTAGGTTAAAGCGCTCGCTTACAGTAGCAGTTTTTATTTTTAGGTTTCCCTCTGGTCTGTCCTATATAGATAGATGAATTTGGAACTCCAAATCCAACATGGTTTGTAGTAGCTCTTTGAAACTTGACAAAATAAAGTCGTCCCAGTTTTGTCTCTATGGTATGTTTTCTCGTCAAGTAGCCCTAAGCAGAGAGTGAGAAAAGCACTTTCATTGAAAGGGGTTACCAAGTTTCCAAGAAATTACGAGATTCCGAAATACCAGCAAATATTTTTTCAGCTAATCTTGATGATACATGGTCGTAATGATCAGTACACAAATCCCACTTAGCTCACCAAATTTTGCTCTTCTAGGTTGAAGCGTTATTTACAGTAGCAGTTTTTATTTTTAGGATTCACTCTGTTCTCTCCTATATAGATAGATGAATTTGGAACTCTAATTCCAACAGGGTTTGTAGTAGCTCTTTGACACTTGACAAAATAAAGTAGTTCTCAGTTTTGACTCTATGGTTTGCTTCCTCTTCAATTAGCCCTATGCAGAGACTGGCGAAAAGCACTTTCATTCAACTGGGTTGACAACGTTCCAAGAAATTAAAAATTTCCGAAATACCAGCAAACATTTTTTTCACCCAATCTTGATGATACTTGGTGGTAATTATCAGTACAAAAATCCCACTTGGCTAACCAAATTTTGTGCTTCTAGGTTGAAGCGTTCCTTTACAGCAGCAGTTTAAATTTTTAGGTTTCCCTCTGTTCTCTCCTATATAGATAGATGAATTTGGAACACCAAATCCAACATGGTTTGTAGTAGCTCTTTGAAACTTGACAAAATAAAGTAGTTCTCAGTTTTGTCTCTATGGTTTGCTTCCTCTTCAATTAGCCCTATCCAGGAACAGTGGAAAGGCACTTTAATAGAAAGGGGTTGCCAATCTTCCAAAAAATTACGAGTTTCCGAAATACCAACAAATATTTTTTCACCAAATCTTGATGATTCATGATGGTAATGATCAGTACACAAATCCCACTTGACTCACCAAATTTTCTTCTTCTAGGTAAAAGCGCTGGCTTACAGTAGCAGTTTTTATTTTGAGGTTTCACTCTGTTGTCTCCTATATAGATAGATGAATTTGGAACTCTAAATCCAACATGGTTTGTAGTAGCTCTTTGAAACTTGACAAAATAAAGTTGTTCTCCGTTTTGTCTCTATGGTTTGTTTCCTCTTCAAGTAGCCCTAAGCAGAGAGTGGCGAAAAGCACTTTCATTGAAGGGTTGCCAAGCTTCCAAGAAATTACGAATTTCTGAAATACCAGCAAATATTTTTTCACCCAATCTTGATGATACTTGGTGGTAATGATCAGAACACAAATCCCACTTGGCTCACCAAATTTTGTGCTTCTAGGTTGAAGCGTTCGTTTACAGTAGCAGTTTTTATTTTTAGGTTTCCTCTGTTCTGTCCTACATAGATAGATGACTTTGGAACTCTAAATCCAACAAGGTTTGTAGTAGCTCTTTGAAACTTGACAAAATAAAGTAGTTCTCAGTTTTGTCTCTATGGTTTGCTTCCTCTTCAACTAGCCCTATGCAGAGACAGTGAAAACCCACTTTCATTGAAAGGGGATGCCAAGCTTCAAAGAAATTAGGAGTGTCAGAAGTACCAGCAAATATTTTGTAACCCAATCTTGATGATACTTGAGGATAATGATCAGGTCACAAATCCCTCTTGGCTCACCAAATTTTGTTTTTCTAGGTTGAAGCGTTTGTTTACAGTAGCAGTTTTTATTTTTAGGTTTCACTTTTTCTCTCCTATATGAATAGCTGAATTTGGAACTCTAAATCCAACATGGTTTGTAGTAGCTCTTTGAAACTTGACAAAATAAAGCAGTTATCAGTTTTGTCTCTATGGTTTGTTTTTTCTTCAAGTAGCCCTATGCAGAGACTGGCGAAAAGCACTTTCATTGAAAGGGGTTGCCAACCTTCCATGAAATTACGAATTTCCGAAATACCAGCGAACATTTTTTCACCGAAACTTGATGATACTTGGTGGTAATGATCAGTACACAAATCCCACTTGGCTCACAAAATTTTGTGCTTCTAGATTGAAGCTTTCGTTTACAGCAGCAGTTTAAATTTTTAGGTTTCCCTCTGTTCTCTCCTTTATAGATAGATGAATTTGGAACACCAAAACAACATGGTTTGTAGTAGCTCTTTGAAACTTGACAAAATAAAGTAGTTCTCAGTTTTGTCTCTATGGTTTGTTTCCTCTTCATGTATCCCTATGCAGAGACTGGCGAAAAGCACTTTCATTGAAAGGCATTGCAAACCTTCCAAAAAATTACGAGTTTCCGAAAAACCAGCAAATATTTTTTCACCCAATATTGATGATACTTGGTGGTAATGATCAGTGCACAAATCCCACTTGGTTCACAAAATTTTGTTCTTCTAGGTTGAAGCGTTCGTTTAGAGTAGCATTTTTTATTTTTAGGTTTCACTCTGTCCTCTCCTATATAGATAGATGAATTTGGTACTCTAAATCCAACATGGTTTGTAGTAGCTCTTTGAACTTGACAAAATGAAGTCGTTCTCAGTTTTGTCTCTATGGTATGTTTTCTCTTCAAGTAGCCCTAAGCAGTGACTGTGAAAAGCACTTTCATTGAAAGGGGTTACCAAGTTTCCAAGAAATTGTGTGTTTCCGAAATACCAGCAAATATTTTTTCACCCAATCTTGATGATACATGGTGGTAATGATCAGTACACAAATCCCACTTGGCTCACCAAATTTTGCTCTTCTAGGTTGAAGCGTTAATTACAGTAGCAGTTTTTATTTTTAGGTTTCACTCTGTTCTCTCCTATATAGATTGATGAATTTTGAACTCTAATTCCAACAGGGTTTGTAGTAGCTCTTTGAAACTTGACAAAATAAAGTAGTTCTCAGTTTTGTCTCTATGGTTTGCTTCCTCTTCCATTAGCCCTATGCAGGGGCAGTGGAAACCCACTTTCATTGAAAGGGTTTGCCAATCTTCAAAGAAATTAGGAGTGTCCGAAGTACCAGCAAATATTTTTTAACCCAATCTTGATGATACTTGATGGGAATGACCAGGTCACACATCCCTCTTGGCTCACCAAATTTTGTTCTTCTAGTTTGAAGCGTTTGTTTACTGTAGCAGTTTTTATATTTAGGTTTCACTTTCTTCTCTCCTATATAAATAGATGAATTTGGAACTCTAAATCCAACATGGTTTGTAGTAGCTCTTTGAAACTTGACAAAATAAAGCAGTTCTCAGTTTTGTCTCTATGGTTAGTTTCCTCTTCAAGTAGCCCTATGCAGAGACTGGCGAAAAACACTTTCATTGAAAGGGGTTTCCAACCTTCCAAGAAATTACGAGTTTTCGAAATACCAGCAAATATTTTTTCACCCAATCTTGAGGATACTTTTTGGTAATGATCAGTACACAAATCCCACTTGGCTCACCAAATCTTGTTATTCGAGGTTGAAGTGTTCGTTTACAGTAGCAGTTTTTATTTTTAGGTTTCACTCTGTTCTCTCCTACATAGGTAGATGAATTTGGAACTCTAAATCCAACATGGTTTGTAGTAGCTCTTTGAAAGTTTACAAAATAAAGTAGTTCTCAGTTTTGTATCTATGGTTTGTATCCTCTTCAAGTAGCCCTAACCAGAGACTGTGGAAAAGCACTTTCATTGTGAAAGTTTGCCAATCTTCCAAGAAATTACGAGTTTCCGAAATACCAGCAAATATTTTTTCTCCCAGTCTTGATGATTCATGATGGTAATGATCAGTACAACAATCCCACTAGGCACACCAAATTTTGTTCTTCTAGGTTGCAGGGTTATTTACAGTAGCAGTTCTTATTTTTAGGTTTCACTCTGTTCTCTACTGTACAAATAGATGAATTTCAACACTAAATCCAATATGGTTTGTAGTATCTCTTTGAAACTTGACAAAATAAAGTAGTTCTCAATTTTCTCTCTATGTTTTGTTTCCTCTTCAAGTAGCCCTAAGTAGAGACAGTGGAAAAGCACTTTCATTGAAAGGGATTGCCAAGCGTCCAAAAAAGAAGAGTTTCTGAAATACCAGCACAAATTTTTTCACCCAATCTTGATGATACTTGGTGGTTATGATCAGAATAGAAATCCCACTTGGCTCACCAAATTTTGTTCTTCTAGGTTGAAGGGTTCGTTTACAGTAGCAGTTTTTATAGTTAGGTTTCACTCTGTTCTCTCCTATACAGATAGGTGAAGGTGGAACTCTAAATCCAACATGGTTTGTAGTAGCTCTTTGAAACTTGACAAAATAAAGTAGTTCTCAGTTTTGTCTCTATGGTTTGTTTCCTCTCCAAGTAGCACTAATCAGAGACTGGCGAAAAGCACTTTCATTGAAAGGGGTTTCCAGGCTTCCAAGAAATTACGAGTTTCCGAAACACCAGCAAATATTTCTCTCCCAATCTTGATGATACTTGGTGGTAATGATCAGTACACAAATCCCACTTGGCTCACCAAATTTATGCTTCTAGGTTGAAGAGTTCGTTTACATTAGCAATTTTCATTTTTATGTTTCCCTCTGTTCTTTCCTATATAGATAGATGAATTTGGAACTCCAAATCCAACAAGGTTTTTACTAGCTCTCTGAATCTTGACAAAATAAAGTAGTTCTCAGTTTTGTCTCTATGGATTCTATCCTTTTCAAGTAGCCCTAAGCAGAGATAGCGGAAAAGTACTTTCATAGAAAGGGGTTGCCAATATTCCAAAAAATTACGAGTTTCCGAAGTACCAGCAAATATTTTTTCACCCATCTTGATGATTCAAGATGGTAATGATCAGTACACAAATCCCACTTGACTCACCAAATTTCGTTCTTCCAGGTTAAAGCGCTCGCTTACAGTAGCAGTTTTTATTTTTAGGTTTCCCTCTGGTCTGTCCTATATAGATAGATGAATTTGGAACTCCAAATCCAACATGGTTTGTAGTAGCTCTTTGAAACTTGACAAAATAAAGTCGTCTGAGTTTTGTCTCTATGGTATGTTTTCTCTTCAAGTAGCCCTAAGCAGAGACTGTGAAAAGCACTTTCATTGAAAGGGGTTACCAAGTTTCCAAGATATTACGAGATTCCGAAATACCAGCAAATATTTTTTCAGCCAATCTTGATGATACATGGTGGTAGTGATCAAAACACAAATCCCACTTAGCTCACCAAATTTTGCTCTTCTAGATTGAAGCGTTATTTACAGTAGCAGTTTTTATTTTTAGGTTTCACTCTGTTCTCTCCTATATAGATAGATGAATTTGGAACTCTAAATCCAACAGGGTTTGTAGTAGCTCATTGAAACTTGACAAAATAAAGTAGTTCTCAGTTTTGACTCTATGGTTTGCTTCCTCTTCAATTAGCCCTATGCAGAGACTGGTGAAAAGCACTTTCATTGAACGGGGTTGCCAACCTTCCAAGAAATTACGAATTTGCGAAATACCAGCAAACATTTTTTCACCCAATCTTGATGATACTTGGTGGTAATGATCAGTACACAAATCCCACTTGGCTCACAAAATTTTGTGCTTCTAGGTTGAAGCGTTCGTTTACAGCAGCAGTTTAAATTTTTAGGTTTCCCTCTGTTCTCTCCTATATAGATAGATGAATTTGGAACACCAAAACAACATGGTTTGTAGTAGCTCTTTGAAACTTGACAAAATAAAGTAGTTCTCAGTTTTGTCTCTATGGTTTGTTTCCTCTTCAAGTAGCCCTATGCAGAGACTGGCGAAAAGCACTTTCATTGAAAGGCGTTGCAAACCTTCCAAAAAATTACGAGTTTCCGAAATACCAGCAAATATTTTTTCACCCAATATTGATGATACTTGGTGGTAATGATCAGTACACAAATCCCACTTGGTTCACAAAATTTTGTTCTTCTAGGTTGAAGCGTTCGTTTACAGTAGCAGTTTTTATTTTTAGGTTTCACTCTGTCCTCTCCTATATAGATAGATGAATTTGGTACTCTAAATCCAACATGGTTTGTAGTAGCTCTTTGAACTTGACAAAATGAAGTAGTTCTCAGTTTTGTCTCTATGGTATGTTTTCTCTTCAAGTTGCCCTAAGCAGTGACTGTGAAAAGCACTTTCATTGAAAGGGGTTACCAAGTTTCCAAGAAATTGTGAGTTTCCGAAATACCAGCAAATATTTTTTCACCCAATCTTGATGATACATGGTGGTAATGATCAGTACACAAATCCCACTTGGCTCACCAAATTTTGCTCTTCTAGGTTGAAGCGTTAATTACAGTAGCAGTTTTTATTTTTAGGTTTTACTCTGTTCTCTCCTATATAGATAGATGAATTTTGAACTCTAAATCCAACAGGGTTTGTAGTAGCTCTTTGAAACTTGACAAAATAAAGTAGTTCTCAGTTTTGTCTCTATGGTTTGCTTCCTCTTCCATTAGCCCTATGCAGGGACAGAGGAAATGCACTTTCATTGAAAGGGGTTGCTAATCTTCAAAGAAATTAGGAGTGTCCGAAGTACCAGCAAATATTTTTTAACCCAATCATGATGATACTTGATGGTAATGATCAGGTCACACATCCCTCTTGGCTCACCAAATTTTGTTCTTCTAGTTTGAAGCGTTTGTTTACTGTAGCAGTTTTTATATTTAGGTTTCACTTTCTTCTCTCCTATATAAATAGATGAATTTGGAACTCTAAATCCAACATGGTTTGTAGTAGCTCTTTGAAACTTGACAAAATAAAGCAGTTCTCAGTTTTGTCTCTATGGTTAGTTTCCTCTTCAAGTAGCCCTATGCAGAGACTGGCGAAAAACACTTTCATTGAAAGTGGTGGCCAACCTTCCAAGAAATTACGAGTTTTTGAAATACCAGCTAATATTTTTTCACCCAATTTTGAGGATACTTTTTGGTAATGATCAGTACACAAATCCCACTTGGCGCACCAAATCTTGTTATTCGAGGTTGAAGTGTTCCTTTACAGTAGCAGTTTTTATTTTTAGGTTTCACTCTGTTCTCTCCTACATAGGTAGATGAATTTGGAACTCTAAATCCAACATGGTTTGTAGTAGCTCTTTGAAACTTGACAAAATAAAGTAGTTCTCAGTTTTGTATCTATGGTTTGTATCCTCTTCAAGTAGCGCTAACCAGAGACTGTGGAAAAGCACTTTCATTGTGAAAGTTTGCCGATCTTCCAAGAAATTACGAGTTTCCGAAATACCAGCAAATATTTTTTCTCCCAATCTTGATGATTCATGATGGTAATGAGCAGTACACCAATCCCACTAGGCACACCAAATTTTGTTCTTCTAGGTTGCAGGGTTATTTATAGTTGCAGTTTTTATTTTTAGGTTTCACTCTGTTCTCTACTATACAAATAGATGAATTTGGAACACTAAATCCAATATGGTTTGTAGTATCTCTTTGAAACTTGACAAAATAAAGTAGTTCTCAATTTTCTCTCTATGTTTTGTTTCCTCTTCAAGTAGCCCTAAGCAGTGACAGTGGAAAAGCACTTTCATTGAAAGGGTTTGCCAAGCGTCCAAAAAAGAAGAGTTTCTGAAATACCAGCAAAAATTTTTTCACCCAATCTTGATGATACTTGGTGGTTATGATCAGAATAGAAATCCCACTTGGCTCACCAAATATTGTTCTTCTAGGTTGAAGGGTTCGTTTACAGTAGCAGTTTTTATAGTTAGGTTTCACTCTGTTCTCTCCTATACAGATAGATGAAGGTGGAACTCTAAATCCAACATGGTTTGTAGTAGCTCTTTGAAACTTGACAAAATAAAGTAGTTCTCAGTTTTGTCTCTATGGTATGTTTCCTCTCCAAGTAGCACTAATCAGAGACTGGCGAAAAGCACTTTCATTGAAAGGGGTTTCCAGGCTTCCAAGAAATTACGAGTTTCCGAAACACCAGCAAATATTTCTCTCCCAATCTTGATGATACTTGGTGGTAATGATCAGTACACAAATCCCACTTGGCTCACCAAATTTATGCTTCTAGGTTGAAGAGTTCGTTTACATTAGCAATTTTTATTTTTATGTTTCCCTCTGTTCTTTCCTATACAGATAGATGAATTTGGAACTCCAAATCGAACAAGGTTTTTACTAGCTCTCTGAATCTTGACAAAATAAAGTAGTTCTCAGTTTTGTCTCTATGGATTCTATCCATTTCACGTAGCCCTAAGCAGAGATAGTGGAAAAGCACTTTCATAGAAAGGGGTTGCCAATATTCCAAAAAATTACGAGTTTCCGAAATACCAGCAAATATTTTTTCACCCATCTTGATGATTCATGATGGTAATGATCAGTACACAAATCCCACTTGACTCACCAAATTTTGTTCTTCCAGGTTAAAGCGCTCGCTTACAGTAGCAGTTTTTATTTTTAGGTTTCCCTCTGGTCTGTCCTATATAGATAGATGAATTTGGAACTCCAAATCCAACATGGTTTGTAGTAGCTCTTTGAAACTTGACAAAATAAAGTCGTCTCAGTTTTGTCTCTATGGTATGTTTTCTCTTCAAGTAGGCCTAAGCAGAGACTGTGAAAAGCACTTTCATTGAAAGGGGTTGCCAAGCGTCCAAGAATCTACGAGTTTCTGAAATACCAGCTAATATTGTTTTCACCCAATCTTGATGATACTTGGTGATCATCATCAGTACACAAATCCCACTTGGCTCACCAAATTTTGTGCTTCTAGGTTGAAGCGTTCGTTTACACTAGCAGTTTTTATTTTTAAGTTTCACTCTCTTCCCCCCTATATAGATAGATGATTTTGGAACTCTAAATCAAACATGGTTTGTAGTAGCTTTTTGAAACTTGAAAAATAAAGTAGTTTTCAGTTTTGTCTCTAAGGTTTGTTTACTCTTCAAGTAGCCCTACTCAAAGACTGTCGAAAACCACTTTCATTTAAAGGGGTTGGCAAGCGTCCAAGAATCTACGAGTTTCGGAAATACCAGCAAATATTTTTTCACCCAATCTTGATGATACTTGGTGGTAATCATCAGTACACAAATACCACTTGGCGCACCAAATATGGTTTTTCTAGGTTGAAGCATTCGTTTACAGAAGCAGATTTTATTTTTTGGTTTCACTCTGTTGTCTGCTATATAAATAGATAAATTTGGAACTCTAAATCCAACATGGTTTGTAGTAGCTCTTTGAAATTGACAAAATAAAGTAGTTCTCAGTTTTGTCTCTATGGTTTGTTTCCTCTTCACGTAGTCCTAAGCAGAGACAGTGGAAAAGCAACTTCATTGAAAGGAGTTGCCAAACTTCAAAGAAATTATGAGTTTCCGAAATAACAGCAAATATTTTTTTCCCAATCTTGATGATACTTGTTGGTAATGATCAGTACACAAATCCCACTTGGCCCACCAAATTTTGTTCTTCTAGGTTGAAGCGTTCATTTACAGTAGCAGTTTTCATTTTTAGGTTTCACTCTGTTGTCTCCTGTATAGATAGATGAATTTGGAAATGTAAATCCAACATGGTTTGTAGTAGCTCTTTGAAATTTGACAAAATAAAGTAGTTCTCAGTTTTGTCTGTACGGTTTGTTTCCTCTTCAAGTAGCCCTATGCAGAGACAATGGAAAAGCACTTTAATTTAAAGGGGTTCCAAGCTTCCAAGAAATTACGAGTTTCCGAGATACCAGCAAAAATTTTTTCAACCAAACTTGATGATACTTGATGGCAGTGATCAGTACACAAATCGCACTTGGCTCACCAAATTTTGTTCTTCTAGGTTCAAGTGTTCGATTACAGTAGTAGTTTTTATTTTTAGGTTTCACTCTGTTCTCTCCTATATATATAGACGAATTTGGAACTCTAAATCTAACATGGTTTGTAGTAGCTCTTTGAAACTTGACAAAATAAAGTAGTTATCAGTTTTGTCTCTATGGTTTGTTTCCTCTTCATTTAGCCCTATGCAGACACTGGCAAAAAGCACTTATATTGAAAGGGTTTGCCAAGCTTCCAAGAAATTACGAGTTTCCGAAATACCAGCAAATATTTTTTCACCGAATCTTGATGATATTTGGTGGTAATGACCAGTACACAAATCCCACATGACTCACCAAATTTTGTGCTTCTAGGTTGAAGCGTTCGTTTAAAATAGCAGTTTAAATTTTTAGGTTTCACTCTGTTCTCTCCTATATAGATATGAATTTGGAACACTAAATCCAACATGGTTTTAGTAGCTCGTTGAAACTTGACAAAATAAAGTAGTTCTCAGTTTTGTCTCTGTGGTCTGTTTCCTGTTCAAGTACCCCTATGCAGCGACTGTGGAAAAGCACTTTAATTTAAAGGGGTTGTCAAGCTTCCAATAAATTACCAGTTTCCGAAATACCAGCAAATATTTTTTGATCCAATATTGATGATACTTGGTGGTAATGATCAGTACACAAATCCCACATGGCTCCCCATATTTTGTTCTTCTAGGTTGAAGGGTTATTTACAGTAGCAGTTTTTAATTTTAGGTTTCACTATGTTCTCTCTTATACAGATAGATGAATTTTGAACTCTAAATCCACCATGGTTTGTAGTAGCTCTTTGAAACTTGAAAAATAAAGTAGTTCTCAGTTTTGTCTCTATGGTTTGTTTCCACTTCAAAAGACCTATGCAGAGACTGTGGAAAAGCAATTGCATTTAAAGGGGTTGTCAAGCGTCCAATAATCTACAAGTTTCCAAAATACCAGCTAAAATTTTTTCACCCAATCTTGATGATACTTGGTGATAATCATCAGTACACAAATCGCACTTGGCTCACCAAATTTTGTTCTTCTATTTTGAAGCGTTATTTACAGTAGCAGTTTTTATTTTTAGGTTTCACTCTGTTCTCTCCTATACAGATAGATGAATTTGGAACTCTAAATCCAACAAGGTTTGTAGTAGCTCTTTGAAACTTGAAACATAAAGTATTTCTCAGTTTTGTCTGTAGGGTTTGTTTCCTCTTCACGTAGCCCTAAGCAGAGACTGGCGAAAAGCGCTTTCATTGAAAGGAGATGGCAAGCCTCCAAGAATCTACGAGTTTCCGAAATACCAGCAAATTTTTTTTCACCCAATCTTGATGACACTTGGTGGTAATGATCAGTACAAAAATCCCACTTGGCTCACCAAATATGGTTCTTCTAGGTTGAAGCGTTCGTTTACAGTAGCAGTTTTTATTTTTAGGTTTCACTGTGTTCTCTGCTAAATAGATAGATGAATTTGGAACTCTAAATCCAACATGGTTTGTAGTACTCTTTGAAACTTGACAAAATAAAGTAGTTCTCAATTTTTCTCTATGGTTTGTTTCCTCTTCATGTAGCCCTAAGCAGAGACTGGCGAAAAGCACTTTGATTGAAATGGTTGCCAACCTTCTAAGAAATTACGAGTTTCCGAAATACAAGCAAATATTTTTTAACCAATCTTGATGATACTTGATGGTAATGATCAGTACACAAATCCCACTTGGCTCACCAAATATGGTTCTTCTAGGTTGAAGCGTTCGTTTTCAGTAGCAGTTTTTATTTTTAGGTTTCACTCTGTTCTCTCCTATATACGTAGACGAATTTGGAAACTAAATCCAACATGGTTTGTAGTAGCTCTTTGAAACTTGACAAAATAAAGTAGTTCTCAGTTTTGTCTCTGGTTTGTTTCCTCTTCAAGTAGCCTTAGCAGAGACAGGGGAAAAGCACTTTCATTGAAAGGGGTTGCCAAGCGTCCAAGAATCTACGAGTTTCTGAAATAGCAGCAAATATTTTTTCACCCAATCTTGATGATACTTGGTGATAATCATCAGTACACAAATCCCACTTGGCTCACCAAATTTTGTTCTTCTAGGTTGAAGACTTCGTTTACAGTAGCAGTTTTTATTTTAAGGTTTCATTCTCTTCTCTCCTATATAGATAGATGAATTTGGAACTCTAAATCCAACATGGTTTGTAGTAACTCTTTGAAACTTCACAAAATAAATTAGTTCTCAATTTTGTCTCTATGTTTTGCTTCCACTTCACGTAGCCCTATGCAGAGACTATGGAAAAGCACTTTCATCGAAAGGGGTTGCCAAGCTTCAAAGAAATTACGAGTTTTCGAAATACCAGCAAATATTTTTTCACCCAATATTGATGAAACATTGTGGTAATGATCAATACAAAAATCCCACTTGGCTCACTAAGTTTTGTTCTTTTAGGTTGAAGAGTTCGTTTACAGTAGCAGTTTTTTTTTTGGTAGGTTTCACTCTGTTCTCTCCTATATAGATAGATGATTTGGAACTCTAAATCCAACATGGTTGGTAGTAGCTCTTTGATACTTGACAAAAATAAGTAGTTCCCAGTTTTGTCTCTATGGTTTGTTTCCTCTTCAATTAGCCCTAATCAGAGACTGGAGAAAAGCACTTTCATTGAAAGGAGTTGGAAGCGTCCTAGAATCTACGAGTTTCCGAAATACCAGCAAATATTTTTTCACCCAAGCTTGATTATACTTGGTGGTAATGATCAGTACACAAATCCCACATGGCTCACCAAATTTTCTTCTTCTAGGTTGAAGCGTTCGTTAACAGTAGCAGTTTTTATTTTTAGGATTCACTCTCTTCTCTCCTATATAGATAGATGAATTTGGAACTCTAAATCCATCATGGTTTGTAGTAGCTCTTTGAAACTTGACAAAATAAATTAGTTCTCAGTTTTGTCTCTATGGTTTGCTTCCTCTTCACGTAGCCCTATGCAGAGACTGTGGAAAAGCACTTTCATTGAAAGGGGTTGCCTAGCTTCAAAGAAATTACGAGTTTCCCAAATACCAGCAAATATTTTTTCACACAATCATGATGAAACTTGGTGGTAACAATCAGTACAAAAATCCCACTTGGCTCACCAAATTTTGATCTTCTAGGTTGAAGCGTTCATTTACAGTAGCAGTTTTTATTGTTAGGTTTCATCTGTTCTCTCTTATATAGATTAATGAATTTGGAACTCTAAATCCAACATGGTTTGCAGTAGCCCTTTGAAAATTGACAAAATAAAGTAGTTATCGGTTTTGTCTCTATGGTTTGTTTACTATTCAAGTAGCCCTAATCGGAGACTGGCGAAAAGCAATTTCATTGAAAGGGGTTGGCAGCGTCCTAGAATCTAGGAGTTTCTGAAATACCAGAAATATTTTTTCAAACAATCTTGATCATACTTGATGGTAATGATCAGTACACAAATCCCACCTGGATCACAAATTTTGTTCTTCTAGGTGGAAGCGTTCGTTTACAGTAGCAGTTTTTATTTTTAGGTTTCACTCTGTTCTCTCCTATATAGATAGATGAATTTGGAACTCTAAATTCACCAGGGTTTGCAGTAGCTCTTTGAAACTAGACAAAATAAATTAGTTTTCAGTTTTGTCTCCATGGTTTCCTTACTCTTCAAGTAGCCCTAATCGGAGACTGGCGAAAAGCACTTTCATTGAAAAGGGTTGGCAAGCGTCCTAGAATCTAAGAGTTTCCGAAATACCAGCAAATATTTTTTCGCCCAATCTTGATGATGCTTCGTGGTAATAATCAGTACACAAATCCCACTTGGCTCACCAAATTTTGTTCTTAAGTTTGAATCGATCGCTTCCAGTAGCAGTTTTTATTTTTAGGATTCACTCTCTTCTCTTTTATATAGATAGATGAATTTGGAACTCTAAATGCAACATGGTTTGTAGTAGCTCTTTGAACCTTGACAAAATAAAGTAGTTCTCAGTTTTGTCTCTATGGTGTGTTTCCTCTTCAATTAGCCCTAATCAGAGACTGGAGAAAAGCACTTTCATTGAAAGGGGTTGGAAGAGTTCTGGAATCTACGAGTTTCCGAGATACCAGCAAATATTTTTTCACCCAATCTTGATTATACTTGGTGGTAATGATCAGTACACAAATCCCACATGGCTCACCAAATTTTGTTCTTCTAGGGTGAAGCGTTGGTTAACAGTAGAAGTTTTTATTTTTAGGTTTCACTCTCTTCTCTCCTATATAGATAGATGAATTTGGAACTTTAAATCCAACATGGTTTGTAGTAGCTCTTTGAAATTGACAAAATAAAGTAGTATTCGGTTTTGTCTCTATGGTTTGTTGACTCTTCAAGTAGCCCTATGCAGAGACTGGAGAAAAGCACTTTCATTGAAAGGGGTTGCCAAGCTTCAAAGAAATTACGAGTTTCCGATATACAAGCAAATATTCTTTCACCCAATCTTGATGATACTTGGTGGTAATGATCAGTACAAAAATCCCACTTGGCTCACCAAATTTTGTTCTCCTAGGTTGAAGCGTTCCTTTAAAGTAGCAGTTTTTTTTTTTAGGTTTCACTATCTTCTCTCCTATATAAATAGATGAATTTGGAACTCTAAATACAACATGGTTTGTAGTAGATCTTTGAAACTTGACAAAATAAATTAGTTGTCAGTTTTGTCTCTATGGTTTGTTTCTTCTTCAATTAGCCCTATGCAGTGACTGGCGAAAAGCTCTTTCATTGAAAGGGGTTGGCAAGCATTCAAGAATCTACGAGTTTCCGAAATACCAGAAATATTTTTTCAACCAATCTTGATCATACTTGGTGGTAATATTCAGTACACAAATCCCACTTGGCTCACCAAATTTTGTTCTTCTAGGTGGAAGAGTTCGTTTACAGTAGCAGTTTTTATTTTTGTTTTCACTCTCTTCTCTCCTATATAGATAGATGATTTGGAACTCTAAATCCAACATGGTTTGTAGTAGCTCTTTGAAAGTTGAGAAAATAAAGTAGTTCTCACTTTTTTCTCTATGGTTTGTTTCCTCTTCAATTAGCCCTAATCAGAGTCTGTCGAAAAGCACTTTCATTGAAAGGGTTTGGAAGCGTCCTAGAATCTACGATTTTCCAAAATACCAGAAATGTTTTTTCAACCAATCTTGATCATACTTGGTGGTAATGATCGGTACACAAATCCCACTTGGCTCACCAAATTTTGTTCTTCTAGGTTGAAGACTTCGTTTACAGTAGCAGTTTTTATTTTTAGGTTTCATTCTCTTCTCTCCTATATAGATAGATGAATTTGGAACTCTAAATCCAACATGGTTTGTAGTAACTCTTTGAAACTTCACAAAATAAATTAGTTCTCAGTTTTGTCTCTATGTTTTGCTTCCACTTCACGTAGCCCTATGCAGAGACTATGGAAAAGCACTTTCATTGAAAGGGGTTGCCAAGCTTCAAAGAAATTACGAGTTTTCGAAATACCAGCAAATATTTTTTCACCCAATATTGATGAAACATTGTGGTAATGATCAATACAAAAATCCCACTTGGCTCACTAAGTTTTGTTCTTCTAGGTTGAAGCGTTCGTTTACAGTAGCAGTTTTTTTTGGTAGGTTTCACTCTGTTCTCTCCTATATAGATAGATGAATGTGGAACTCTAAATCCAACATGGTTTGTAGTAGCTCCTTGATACTTGACAAAAAAAAAGTAGTTCCCAGTTTTGTCTCTATGGTTTGTTTCCTCTTCAATTAGCCCTAATCAGAGACTGGAGAAAAGCACTTTCATTGAAAGGGGTTGGAAGCGTCCTAGAATCTACGAGTTTCCGAAACACCAGCAAATATTTTTTCACCCAAGCTTGATTATACTTGGTGGTAATGATCAGTACACAAATCCCACATGGCTCACCAAATTTTGTTCTTCTAGGTTGAAGCGTTTGTTAACAGTAGCAGTTTTTATTTTTAGGATTCACTCTCTTCTCTCCTATATAGATAGATGAATTTGGAACTCTAAATCCAACATGGTTTGTAGTAGCTCTTTGAAAGTTGAGAAAATAAAGTAGTTCTCAGTTTTTTCTCTATGGTTTGTTTCCTCTTCAATTAGCCCTAATCAGAGTCTGTCGAAAAGAACTTTCATTGAAAGGGTTTCTAAGCGTCCTAGAATCTACGATTTTCCAAAATACCAGAAATATTTTTTCAACCAATCTTGATCATACTTGGTTGTAATGATCAGTACACAAATCCCACTTGGCTCACCAAATTTTTTTCTTCTAGGTTGAAGAGTTCGTTTACAGTAGCAGTTTTTATTTTTGTTTTCACTCTCTTCTCTCCTATATAGATAGATGATTTGGAACTCTAAATCCAACATGGTTTGTAGTAGCTCTTTGAAAGTTGAGAAAATAAAGTAGTTCTCAGTTTTTTCTCTATGGTTTGTTTCCTCTTCAATTAGCCCTAATCAGAGTCTGTCGAAAAGCACTTTCATTGAAAGGGGTTGGAAGCGTCCTAGAATCTACGAGTTTCCGAAATACCAGCAAATATTTTTTCACCCAAGCTTGATTATACTTGGTGGTAATGATCAGTACACAAATCCCACATGGCTCACCAAATTTTGTTCTTCTAGGTTGAAGCGTTCGTTAACAGTAGCAGTTTTTATTTTTAGGATTCACTCTCTTCTCTCCTATATAGATAGATGAATTTGGAACTCTAAATCCATCATGGTTTGTAGTAGCTCTTTGAAACTTGACAAAATAAATTAGTTCTCAGTTTTCTCTCTATGGTTTGCTTCCTCTTCACGTAGCCCTATGCAGAGACTGTGGAAAAGCACTTTCATTGAAAGGGGTTGCCTAGCTTCAAAGAAATTACGAGTTTCCCAAATACCAGCAAATATTTTTTCACACAATCATGATGAAACTTGGTGGTAATGATCAGTACAAAAATCCCACTTGGCTCACCAAATTTTGATCTTCTAGGGTGAAGCGTTCATTTACAGTAGCAGTTTTTATTGTTAGGTTTCATCTGTTCTCTCTTATATAGATTAATGAATTTGGAACTCTAAATCCAACATGGTTTGCAGTAGCCCTTTGAAAATTGACAAAATAAAGTAGTTATCGGTTTTGTCTCTATGGTTTGTTTACTATTCAAGTAGCCCTAATCGGAGACTGGCGAAAAGCAATTACATTGAAAGGGGTTGGCAGCGTCCTAGAATCTAGGAGTTTCCGAAATACCAGAAATATTTTTTCAAACAATCTTGATCATACTTGATGGTAATGATCAGTACACAAATCCCACCTGGATCACAAATTTTGTTCTTCTAGGTGGAAGCGTTCGTTGACAGTAGCAGTTTTTATTTTTAGGTTTCACTCTGTTCTCTCCTATATAGATAGATGAGTTTGGAACTCTAAATTCACCAGGGTTTGCAGTAGCTCTTTGAAACTAGACAAAATAAATTAGTTCTCAGTTTTGTCTCCATGGTTTCCTTACTCTTCAAGTAGCCCTAATCGGAGACTGGCGAAAACACTTTCATTGAAAAGGGTTGGCAAGCGTCCTAGAATCTAAGAGTTTCCGAAATACCAGCAAATATTTTTTCGCCCAATCTTGATGATGCTTCGTGGTAATAATCAGTACACAAATCCCACTTGGCTCACCAAATTTTGTTCTTAAGTTTGAATCGATCGCTTCCAGTAGCAGTTTTTATTTTTAGGATTCACTCTCTTCTCTTTTATATAGATAGATGAATTTGGAACTCTAAATGCAACATGGTTTGTAGTAGCTCTTTGAACCTTGACAAAATAAAGTAGTTCTCAGTTTTGTCTCTATGGTGTGTTTCCTCTTCAATTAGCCCTAATCAGAGACTGGAGAAAAGCACTTTCATTGAAAGGGGTTGGAAGAGTTCTGGAATCTACGAGTTTCCGAGATACCAGCAAATATTTTTTCACCCAATCTTGATTATACTTGGTGGTAATGATCAGTACACAAATCCCACATGGCTCACCAAATTTTGTTCTTCTAGGGTGAAGCGTTGGTTAACAGTAGAAGTTTTTATTTTTAGGTTTCACTCTCTTCTCTCCTATATAGATAGATGAATTTGGAACTTTAAATCCAACATGGTTTGTAGTAGCTCTTTGAAATTGACAAAATAAAGTAGTATTCGGTTTTGTCTCTATGGTTTGTTGACTCTTCAAGTAGCCCTATGCAGAGACTGGAGAAAAGCACTTTCATTGAAAGGGGTTGCCTAGCTTCAAAGAAATTACGAGTTTCTGATATACAAGCAAATATTCTTTCACCCAATCTTGATGATACTTGGTGGTAATGATCAGTACACAAATCCTACTTGGCTCACCAAATTTTGTTCTCCTAGGTTGAAGCGTTCCTTTAAAGTAGCAGTTTTTATTTTTAGGTTTCACTATCTTCTCTCCTATATAAATAGATGAATTTGGAACTCTAAATACAACATGGTTTGTAGTAGATCTTTGAAACTTGACAAAATAAATTAGTTGTCAGTTTTGTCTCTATGGTTTGTTTCTTCTTAAATTAGCCCTATGCAGTGACTGGCGAAAAGCTCTTTCATTGAAAGGGGTTGGCAAGCATTCAAGAATCTACGAGTTTCCGAAATACCAGAAATATTTTTTCAACCAATCTTGATCATACTTGGTGGTAATATTCAGTACACAAATCCCACTTGGCTCACCAAATTTTGTTCTTCTAGGTTGAAGAGTTCGTTTACAGTAGCAGTTTTTATTTTTGTTTTCACTCTCTTCTCTCCTATATAGATAGATGATTTGGAACTCTAAATCCAACATGGTTTGTAGTAGCTCTTTGAAAGTTGAGAAAATAAAGTAGTTCTCACTTTTTTCTCTATGGTTTGTTTCCTCTTCAATTAGCCCTAATCAGAGTCTGTCGAAAAGCACTTTCATTGAAAGGGTTTGGAAGCGTCCTAGAATCTACGATTTTCCAAAATACCAGAAATGTTTTTTCAACCAATCTTGATCATACTTGGTGGTAATGATCAGTACACAAATCCCACTTGGCTCACCAAATTTTGTTCTTCTAGGTTGAAGACTTCGTTTACAGTAGCAGTTTTTATTTTTAGGTTTCATTCTCTTCTCTCCTATATAGATAGATGAATTTGGAACTCTAAATCCAACATGGTTTGTAGTAACTCTTTGAAACTTCACAAACTAAATTAGTTCTCAGTTTTGTCTCTATGTTTTGCTTCCACTTCACGTAGCCCTATGCAGAGACTATGGAAAAGCACTTTCATTGAAAGGGGTTGCCAAGCTTCAAAGAAATTACGAGTTTTCGAAATACCAGCAAATATTTTTTCACCCAATATTGATGAAACATTGTGGTAATGATCAATACAAAAATCCCACTTGGCTCACTAAGTTTTGTTCTTCTAGGTTGAAGCGTTCGTTTACAGTAGCAGTTTTTTTTGGTAGGTTTCACTCTGTTCTCTCCTATATAGATAGATAAATGTGGAACTCTAAATCCAACAGGGTTTGTAGTAGCTCTTTGATACTTGACAAAAAAAAGTAGTTCCCAGTTTTGTCTCTATGGTTTGTTTCCTCTTCAATTAGCCCTAATCAGAGACTGGAGAAAAGCACTTTCATTGAAAGGGGTTGGAAGCGACCTAGAATCTACGAGTTTCCGAAATACCAGCAAATATTTTTTCACCCAAGCTTGATTATACTTGGTGGTAATGATCAGTACACAAATCCCACATGGCTCACCAAATTTTGTTCTTCTAGGTTGAAGCGTTCCTTAACAGTAGCAGTTTTTATTTTTAGGATTCACTCTCTTCTCTCCTATATAGATAGATGAATTTGGAACTCTAAATCCAACATGGTTTGTAGTAGCTCTTTGAACGTTGAGAAAATAAAGTAGTTCTCAGTTTTTTCTCTATGGTTTGTTTCCTCTTCAATTAGCCCTAATCAGAGTCTGTCTAAAAGAACTTTCATTGAAAGGGTTTGGAAGCGTCCTAGAATCTACGATTTTCCAAAATACCAGAAATATTTTTTCAACCAATCTTCATCATACTTGGTTGTAATGATCAGTACACAAATCCCACTTGGCTCACCAAATTTTGTTCTTCTAGGTTGAAGCGTTCGTTAAGAGTAGCAGTTTTTATTTTTAGGATTCACTCTCTTCTCTCCTATATAGATAGATGAATTTGGAACTCTAAATCCAACATGGTTTGTAGTAGCTCTTTGAAAGTTGAGAAAATAAAGTAGTTCTCAGTTTTGTCTCTATGGTTTGTTTCCTCTTCAATTAGCCCTAATCAGAGACTGTCGAAAAGCACTTTCATTGAAAGGGGTTGGAAACGTCCTAGAATCTACGAGTTTCCGAAATAATAGGAATATTTTTTCAACCAATCTTGATCATACTTGGTGGTAATGATCAGTGCACAAATTCCACTTGGCTCACCAAATTTTGTTCTTCTAGGTTGAAGAGTTCGTTTACAGTAGCAGTTTTTATTTTTGGTTTCACTCTCTTCTCTCCTATATAGATAGATGAATTTGGAACTCTAAATCCAACATGGTTTGTAGTAGCTCTTTGAAAGTTGAGAAATTAAAGTAGTTCTCAGTTTTGTCTCTATGGTTTGTTTCCTCTTCAATAAGCGCTCTTCAGAGACTGGAGAAAAGCACTTTCATTGAAAGGTGTTGGAAGCGTCCTAGAATCTACGAGTTTCCGAAATACCAGCAAATATTTTTTCACCCAAGCTTGATTATACTTGGTGGTAATGATCAGTACACAAATCCCACATGGCTCACCAAATTTTGTTCTTCTAGGTTGAAGCGTTCGTTAACAGTAGCAGTTTTTATTTTTAGGATTCACTCTCTTCTCTCCTATATAGATAGATGAATTTGGAACTCTAAATCCATCATGGTTTGTAGTAGCTCTTTGAAACTTGACAAAATAAATTAGTTCTCAGTTTTGTCTCTATGGTTTGCTTCCTCTTCACGTAGCCCTATGCAGAGACTGTGGAAAAGCACTTTCATTGAAAGGGGTTACCTAGCTTCAAAGAAATTACGAGTTTCCCAAATACCAGCAAATATTTTTTCACACAATCATGATGAAACTTGGTGGTAATGATCAGTACAAAAATCCCACTTGGCTCACCAAGTTTTGATCTTCTAGGTTGAAGCGTTCATTTACAGTAGCAGTTTTTATTGTTAGGTTTCATCTGTTCTCTCTTATATAGATTAATGAATTTGGAACTCTAAATCCAACATGGTTTGCATTAGCCCTTTGAAACTTGACAAAATAAAGTAGATATCAGTTTTGTCTCTAGGGTTTGTTTACTATTCAAGTAGCCCTAATCGGAGACTGGCGAAAAGCACTTTCATTGAAAGGGGTTGGCAGCGTCCTAGAATCTAGGAGTTTCCGAAATACCAGAAATATTTTTTCAAACAATCTTGATCATACTTGATGGTAATGATCAGTACACAAATCCCACCTGGATCACAAATTTTGTTCTTGTAGGTGGAAGCGTTCGTTTACAGTAGCAGTTTTTATATTTAGGTTTCACTCTCTTCTCTCCTATATAGATAGATGAATTTGGAACTCTAAATCAAACATGGTTTGTAGTACCTCTTTGAAACTTGAAAAAATAACGTAGTTCTCAGTTTTGTCTCTATGGTTTGCTTCCTCTTCAAGTAGCCCTATGCAGAGACTGTGGAAAAGCAGTTTCATTGAAAGGGGTTGCAAAGCTTCAAACAAATTACGAGTTTCCGAAATACCAGCAATTATATTTTCACCCAATCTTGAGGATACCTGGTGGTAATGATCAGTACACAAATCCTACTTGGCTCACCAAATTTTGTTCTCCTAGGTTGAAGCGTTCCTTTAAAGTAGCAGTTTTTATTTTTAGGTTTCACTATCTTCTCTCCTATATAAATAGATGAATTTGGAACTCTAAATACAACATGGTTTGTAGTAGATCTTTGAAACTTGACAAAATAAATTAGTTGTCAGTTTTGTCTCTATGGTTTGTTTCTTCTTCAATTAGCCCTATGTAGTGACTGGCGAAAAGCTCTTTCATTGAAAGGGGTTGGCAAGCATTCAAGAATCTACGAGTTTCCGAAATACCAGAAATATTTTTTCAACCAATCTTGATCATACTTGGTGGTAATATTCAGTACACAAATCCCACTTGGCTCACCAAATTTTGTTCTTCTAGGTTGAAGAGTTCGTTTACAGTAGCAGTTTTTATTTTTGTTTTCACTCTCTTCTCTCCTATATAGATAGATGATTTGGAACTCTAAATCCAACATGGTTTGTAGTAGCTCTTTGAAAGTTGAGAAAATAAAGTAGTTCTCACTTTTTTCTCTATGGTTTGTTTCCTCTTCAATTAGCCCTAATCAGAGTCTGTCGAAAAGCACTTTCATTGAAAGGGTTTGGAAGCGTCCTAGAATCTACGAGTTTCCAAAATACCAGAAATGTTTTTTCAACCAATCTTGATCATACTTGGTGGTAATGATCAGTACACAAATCCCACTTGGCTCACCAAATTTTGTTCTTCTAGGTTGAAGACTTCGTTTACAGTAGCAGTTTTTATTTTTAGGTTTCATTCTCTTCTCTCCTATATAGATAGATGAATTTGGAACTCTAAATCCAACATGGTTTGTAGTAACTCTTTGAAACTTCACAAAATAAATTAGTTCTCAGTTTTGTCTCTATGTTTTGCTTCCACTTCACGTAGCCCTATGCAGAGACTATGGAAAAGCACTTTCATTGAAAGGGGTTGCCAAGCTTCAAAGAAATTACGAGTTTTTGAAACACCAGCAAATATTTTTTCACCCAATATTGATGAAACATTGTGGTAATGATCAATACAAAAATCCCACTTGGCTCACTAAGTTTTGTTCTTCTAGGTTGAAGCGTTCGTTTACAGTAGCAGTTTTTTTTGGTAGGTTTCACTCTGTTCTCTCCTATATAGATAGATGAATGTGGAACTCTAAATCCAACATGGTTTGTAGTAGCTCTTTGATACTTGACAAAAAAAAAAAGTAGTTCCCAGTTTTGTCTCTATGGTTTGTTTCCTCTTCAATTAGCCCTAATCAGAGACTGGAGAAAAGCACTTTCATTGAAAGGGGTTGGAAGCGTCCTAGAATCTACGAGTTTCCGATATACCAGCAAATATTTTTTCACCCAAGCTTGATTATACTTGGTGGTAATGATCAGTACACAAATCCCACATGGCTCACCAAATTTTGTTCTTCTAGGTTGAAGCGTTCCTTAACAGTAGCAGTTTTTATTTTTAGGATTCACTCTCTTCTCTCCTATATAGATAGATGAATTTGGAACTCTAAATCCAACATGGTTTGTAGTAGCTCTTTGAAAGTTGAGAAAATAAAGTAGTTCTCAGTTTTGTCTCTATGGTTTGTTTCCTCTTCAATTAGCCCTGATCAGAGACTGTCGAAAAGCACTTTCATTGAAAGGGGTTGGAAACGTCCTAGAATCTACGAGTTTCCGAAATAACAGGAATATTTTTTCAACCAATCTTGATCATACTTGGTGGTAATGATCAGTGCACAAATCCCACTTGGCTCACCAAATTTTGTTCTTCTAGGTTGAAGAGTTCGTTTACAGTAGCAGTTTTTATTTTTAGTTTCACTCTCTTCTCTCCTATATAGATAGATGAATTTGGAACTCTAAATCCATCATGGTTTGTAGTAGCTCTTTGAAACTTGACAAAATAAATTAGTTCTCAGTTTTGTCTCTATGGTTTGCTTCCTCTTCACGTAGCCCTATGCAGAGACTGTGGAAAAGCACTTTCATTGAAAGGGGTTGCCAAGCTTCAAAGAAAATACCAGCAAATATTCTTTCACCCAATCTTGATGATACTTGGTTGTTATGATCAGTACACAAATCCCACTTGGCTCACCAAATTTTGTTCTCCAAGGTTGAAGCATTCGTTTAAAGTAGCAGTTTTTATTTTTAGGTTTCACTATCTTCTCTCCTATATAAATAGATGAATTTGGAACTCTAAATTCAACATGGTTTGTAGTAGCTCTTTGAAACTTGACAAAATAAATTAGTTGTCAGTTTTGTCTCTATGGTTTGTTTCCTCTTCAAGTAGCCATATGCAGAGACTGGCGAAAAGCTCTTTCATTGAAAGGGGTTGGCAAGCGTTCAAGAATCTACAAGTTTCCGAATACCAGCAAATATTTTTTCCCCCAATCTTGATGATACTTGGTGGTAATGATCAGTATACAAATCCCACTTGGCTCATCAAATTTTGTGCTTCTGTTTTGAAGCGTTCGTTTACAGAAGCAGTTAATATTTTTAGGTTTCCCTCTGTTCTCTACTATATAGATAGATGAATTTGGAACTCTAAATCCAAAATGGTTTGTAGTAGCTCTTTCAAACTTGACAAAATAAAGTAGATCTCAGTTATCTTCCTATGGTTTGTTTTCTCTTCAAGTAGCCATAAGCGGAGACTGGCGAAAAGCACTTTCATTAAAAGGGGTTGCCAAGCTTCCAAGAAATTACGAGTTTCAGAAACACCAGCAAATTTTTTTTCAGCGGATCTTGATGATGCTTTGTGGTAATGATCAGTATACTAATCCCACTTGGCTCATCATATTTTGTGCTTCTAGGTTAAAGCTTTCGTTTACAGTAGGAGTTTTTATTTTTAGGTTCACTCTGTTCTCTCCTATATAGATAGATGAATTTGGAACTCCAAATCCAACATGGTTTGTAGTAGCTTTTTGAAACTTGACAAAAAAAAGTAGTTCTCAGTTTTCTCTCAATGTTTTTTTCCCTTTCAAGTAGCCCTATGCATAGACTGTGGAAAAGCACTTTCATTGAAGGGGTTGCCAAACTTCCAAGAAATTACGAGTTTCCGAAATACCAGCAAATATTTTTTCACCCAAACTTGATGATACTTGATGTTAGTGATCAGTACAGATATCCCACTTGGCTCACCAAATTTTGTTCTTCTAGGTTGAAGCGTTCGTTTACAGTAGCATTTTTTAATTTTAGGTTTCACTAACTTTTCTTCTATATATATAGATGAATTTGAAACTCTGAATCCAACATGGCTTTTAGTAGCTCTTTGAAACTTGACAAAATAAAGTAGTTCTCAGTTTTGTCTCTATGGTTTATTTCCTCTTCAAGTAGCCCTAAGCAGAGACTGGCGACAAGCACTTACATTGAAAGCGGTTGCCAAGCATCCAAGAAATTATGAGTTTCCGAAATACCAGCAAATATTTTTTCACCCAATCTTGATGATACTTGGTGGTAATGGTCGGCACACAAATCCCACTTGGCCCACAAAGAAATGTGCTTCTAGGTTGAAGCGTTCATTTATAGCAGCAGTTTTTATTTTTAGGTTTCACGCTGTTCTCCCCTATATAGATAGATGAATTTGGAACTCCAAATACAACATGGTTTGTAGTACCTCTTTGAAACTTGACAAAATAAAGTAGTTCTCAGTTTTGTATCTATGGTTTGTTTCCTTTTCAAGTAGCCCTAAGCAGAGACTGTGAAAAACCACTTTCATTGAAAGGGGTTGCCAAGCTTCCAAGAAATTACGAGTTTCCAAAATACCAGAAAATACTTTTTCACCGAATCTTCATGAAACTTGGTGTAATGATCAGTAGACAAATCCCACATGACTCACCAAATTTTGTTCTTCTAGGTTGAAGCGTTCGTTTAGAGTAGCAGTTATTAATTTTAGGTTTCACTCTGTGGTCTCCTATATAAATTGATAAATTTGGAACTCTAAATCTAACATGGTTTGTAGTAGCTCTTAGAAACAAGACAAAATAAAGTAGTTCTCAGTTTTGTCTCTATGCTTTGTTTTCTCTTCAAGCAGCCCTAAGCAGAGACTGTGGAAAAGAACTTTCATTGAAAGGGGAGGCCAAACTTCCAAGAAATTACGAGTTTCTGAAATACCAGCAAATATTTTTTCACCTAATCTTGATGATACTTGATGGTAATGATCAGTACATAAATCCCACTTGGATCACCAAATTTTGTTCTTCTAGGTTGAAGCGTTCGTTTATAGTGGCAGTTTTTATTTTTAAGTTACACTCTGCTGTCTCCTATATAGAGAGATAAATTTGGAACTCTAAATCCAACATGGTTTGTAGTAGCTCTTTATAACTTGACAAAATAATGTAGTTCACAATTTTGTCTCTATTGTTTGTTTCCTCTTCAAGTAGCCCTAAGCACAGACTGTGGAAAAGCACTTTCATTGAAAGGGGTTGCCATGCTTCCAAGAAATTTCAATTTTCCGAAATACCAGCAATATTTTTCACCCAATCTTGATGATACTTGTTGGTAATGACAAGTATACAAATTCAACTTGGCTCACCAAATTTTGTTCTTCTAGGTTGAAGCGTTCGTTTACAGTAAGCAGTTTTTATTTTTAGGTTTCACACTGATGTCTCCTATATAGAATGATGAATTTGGAACTCTAAATCCAACATGGTTTGTAGTAGCTCTTTGAAACTTGACAAAATGAAGTATTTCTCAGTTTTGTCTCTATGGTTTGTTTCCTCTTCAAGTAGCCATAATCAGAGACTGTGGAAAAGCACTTTCATTGAACGGGGTTGCCAAGCTTCCAAGAATCTACCAGTTTCCGAAATACCATCAAATATTTTTTCACCTAATCTTGATGATACTTGGTCTTAATGATCAGTACAGATATCTCACTTGGCTCACCAAATTTTGTTCTTCTAGTTTTAATAGTTCGTTTACAGTAGCATTTTTTTATTTTTAGGCTTCACTCTGTTCTCTCCTATATAGATAGATGAATTTGCAACTCTAAAATCAACAGGGTTTGTAGTAGCTTTTTGAAACTTCACAAAATAAAGTAGTTCTCAGTTTTGTCTCTATGGTTTATTTCCTTTTCAAGTAGCTCTAATCAGAGACTAGCGAAAAGCACTTTCATTGAAAGGGGTTGGCAAGCGTCCAAGAATCTACGAATTTCCGAAAAACCAGCAAATATTTTTTCGCCCTTTCTTGATGATACTTGGTGGCAATAATCAGTACACAAATCCCACTTGGCTCACCAAATTTTGTTCTTCTAGGTTGAAGCGTTCTTTTACACTACCAGTTTTTATTTTTAGGTTTCCCGCAGTTCTCTCCTATATAGATTGATGAATTTGGAACTCTAAATCCAACATGGTTTGTAGTAGCTCTTTGAAACTTGACAAAATAAAGTAGTTCCGGGTTTTGTCTCTATGGTTTGCTTCCTCTTCAAGTAGCCATAGGCACAGACTTTGGAAAATTGGTTCATTGAAAGGGGTGGCCAAGCTTCCAAGAAATTACGAGTTTCCAAAATACCAGCAAATATTTTTTCACCCAATCTTGATGATACTCAGTGGTAATGATCAGTACACGAATCCTACTTGGCTCACCAAATTTTGTTCTTCTAGGTTGAAGCGTTATTTACATTAGCAGTTTTTATTTTTAGGTTTCTCTCTGTTCTCTCCTATACAGATAGATGTATTTGGAACTCTAAATCCAACATGGTTTGTAGAAGCTTTTTGAAACTTGACAAAATAAAGTAGTTCTCAGTTTTGTCTCTATGGTTTGTTTCCTCTTCAAGTAGCCATAATCAGAGACTGTGGAAAAGCACTTTCATTGAAAGGGGTTGCCAAGCTTCCAAGAAATTAAAGTTTCCGAAATACCAGCAAATACTTTTTCACACAAACTTGATGATACTTGGTGGTGATGATCAGTAGACAAATCCCTCTTGGCTCACCAAATTTTGTTCTTCTAGGTTGAAGCTATCGTTTAGAGTAGCAGTTATTATTTTTAGGTTTCACTGTGTTCTCTCCTATATAGATTCATAAATTTGGAACTCTAAATCTAACATGGTTTGTAGTAGCTCTTAGAAACTTGACAAAATAAAGTAGTTCTCAGTTTTGTCTCTATGGTTTGGTTTCTCTTCAAGTAGCCCTAAGAAGAGACTGTGGAAAAGCACTTTAATTGAAAGGGTTTACCAAGCTTCCAAGAAATTACGAGTTTCCAAAAAACCAGCAAATATTTTTTTCACACAATCGTGATGATACATGGTGGTAATGATAAGTACACAAATCCCACTTAGCTCAACAAATTTTGTTCTTCTAGGTTGAAGCGTTCGTTTACAGTAGCAGTTTTTATTTTTAGGTTTCACTCTCTTCTCTCCTATATAGATAGATGAATGTGGAACACTAAATCCAACATGGTTTGTAGTAGCTCTTTGAAACTTGACAAAATAAAGTAGTTCTCAGTTTTGTCTCTATGGTTTGTTTACTCTTCACGAAGCCCAAATCGGAGACTGGAGAAAGGCACTTTCATTGAAAGGGTTGCAAAGATTCCAAGAAATTACAAGTTTCCATTATACCAGCAAATATTTTTTCACCCAATCTCGATGATACTTGGTGGTAATGATGAGTACACAAATCCCACTTGGCTCATTAAATTTTGTGGTTCTATGTTGAAGCGTTCGTTTACAGTAGCAGTTTATATTTTTAGGTTTCCCTCTGTTCTCTCCTATATAGATAGATGAATTTGGAACTACAAATCAAACATGGTTTGTAGTAGCTCTTTGAAACTTGACAAAATAAAGTAATTCTCAGTTTTTTCTCTATGGATTCTATCTTCTTCATGTAGCCCTAATTATAGACTGAGGAAAAGCACTTTCATTGAAATGGGTTTCCAAGCTTCCAAGAAATTATGAGTTTCCAAAATATCAGCAATTATTTTTGCAACCAATCTTGATGATACTTGATGGTAGTGATCAGTAAACAAATCCAACTTGGCTCACCAAATTTTGTTTTCCTTGGTTGAAGCGTTTGTTTACAGTAGCAGTTTTTATTTTTAGGTTTCACTCTCTTCTCTCCTATATAAATAGATGAATTTGGAACACTAAATGAAAAATGATTTGTAGTAGCTCTTTGAAACTTGACAAAATAAAGTAGTTCTCAGTTTTGTCTCTATGTTTTGTTTCCTCATCAAGTAGCCCTATGCAGAGACTGGCGAAAAACACCTTCATTGCAAGGGGTTGGCAAGCGTCCAAGAATCTACAAGTTTCAAAAAAACCCAGCAAATATTTATTCGCCCAATCTTGATGATACTTGGTGGTAATGATCAGTATACAAATCCCACTTGGCTCACCAAATTTTGTTCTTCTAGGTTGAAGCGTTCGTTCACAGTAGCAGTCTTTATTTTTAGGTTTCACTCTGTTCTCTCCTATATAGATAGATGAATTTGGAACTCTAAATCCAACATGGTTTGTAGTAGCTCTTTGAATCATCACTAAATAAATTAGTTCTCAGTTTTGTCTCTATGGTTTGCTTCCTCTTCACGTAGCCCTATGCAGAGACTGTGGAAAAGCACTTTCATTGCAAGGGGATGCCAAGCTTCCAAGAAATTACGAGTTTCCGAAATACCAGCAAATATTTTTTCAATCAATCTTGATGATACTTGGTGGTAATGATCAGTACACAAATCCCACTTGGCTCACCAAATTTTGTTCTCCTAGGTTGAAGCGGTCATTTACAGTAGCAGTTTTTATTTTTAGGTTTCACTCTCTTCTTTCCTATATAAATAAATGAATTTGGAACTTTAAATCCAACATGGTTTGTAGTACCTCTTTGAAACTTGACAAAATAAAGTAGTTCTCAGTTTTGTCTCTATTGTTTCGTTTCTCTTCAAGTAGTTCTAAGAAGAGACTGTGGAAAAGCACTTTCATTGAAAGGGTTTACCAAGCTTCCAAGAAATTACGAGTTTCCAAAAAACCAGCAAATATTTTTTCACACAATCTTGATGATACATGGTGGTAATGATCAGTACACAAATCCCACTTAGCACAACATATTTTGTTCTTCTAGGTTGAAGCGTTCGTTTACAGTAGCAGTTTTTATTTTTAGGTTTCACTCTCTTCTCTCCTATATAGATAGATGAATGTGGAACTCTAAATCCAACATGGTTTGTAGTAGCTCTTTGAAACTTGACAAAATAAAGTAGTTCTCAGTTTTGTCTCTATTGTTTCGTTTCTCTTCAAGTAGCCCTAAGAAGAGACTGTGGAAAAGCACTTTCATTGAAAGGGTTTACCAAGCTTCCAAGAAATTACGAGTTTCCAAAAAACCAGCAAATATTTTTTCACACAATCTTGATGATACATGGTGGTAATGATCAGTACACAAATCCCACTTAGCACAACATATTTTGTTCTTCTAGGTTGAAGCGTTCGTTTACAGTAGCAGTTTTTATTTTTAGGTTTCACTCTCTTCTCTCCTATATAGATAGATGAATGTGGAACTCTAAATCCAACATGGTTTGTAGTAGCTCTTTGAAACTTGACAAAATAAAGTAGTTCTCAGTTTTGTCTCTATGGTTTGTTTACTCTTCACGACGCCCAAATCGGAGACTGGAGAAAAGCACTTTCATTGAAAGGGGTTGGAAAGCGTCCAAGAATCTACGAGTTCCCAAAATACCAGCAAATATTTTTCGCCCTATCTTGATGATACTTGGTGGTAATGATCAGTATACAAATCCCACTTGGCTCACCAAATTTTGTTCTTCTAGGTTGAACCGTTCGTTTACAGTAGCAGTTTTTATTGTTAGGTTTCACTCTGTTCTCTCCTATATACATAGATGAATTTGGAACTCTAAATCCAACATGGTTTGTAGTAGCTCAATGAAACTTGAAAAAATAAAGTAGTTCTCAGTTTTGTCTCTATGGTTTGTTTCCTCTTCAAGTAGCCCTAAGCCGAGACTGGCGAAAAGCACTTTCATTGAAAGGGGTTGCAAAGATTCCAAGAAATTATGAGTTTCCAAAATACCAGCAAATATTTTTTCACCCAATCTCAATGATACTTGGTGGTAATGATCAGTACACAAATCCCACTTGGCTCATCCAATTTTGTGGTTCTATGTTGAAGCGTTCGTTTACAGTAGCAGTTTATATTTTTAGGTTTTCCTCTGTTCACTCCTATATAGATAGATGAATTTGGAACTCCAAATCCAACATGGTTTGTAGTACCTCTTTGAAACTTGACAAAATAAAGTAGTTCTCAGTTTTGTCTCTACGGTTTGATTTCTCTTCAAGTAGCCCTAAGCAGAGACTGGCGAAAAGCACTTTTCATTGAAAGGGGTTGCCAAGCGTCCAAGAATCTACGAGTTTCCGAAGTACCAGCAAATGTTTTTTCGTCCAATCTTGATGATACTTGGTGGTAATGATCAGTATACAAATCCCAATTGGCTCACCAAATTTTGTTCTTCTAGGTTGAAGCGTTCATTTACAGTAGCAGTTTTTATTGTTAGGTTTCACACTGTTCTCTCCTATATAGATAGATGAATGTGGAACTCTAAATCCAACATGGTTTGTAGTAGCTCTTTGAAACTGGACAAAATGAAGTAGTTCTCAGTTTTGTCTCTTTGGTTTGTTTACTCTTCAAGTAGCCCTCATCGGAGACTGGCGAGAAGCACTTTCATTGAAAGGGGTTGGTAAGCGTCCCAGAATATACGAGTTTCCGAAATACCAGCAAATATTTTTTCGCCCAATCTTGATGATAGTTGGTGGTAATGATCAGTATACAAATCCCACTTGGCTCACCAAATTTTTTTCTTCTAGGTTGAAGCGTTCGTTTACAGTAGTAGTTTATATTTTTAGGGATCCCTCTATTCTCTCCTGTATAGATAGATGAATTTGGAACTCCAAATCCAACATGGTTTGTAGTAGCTCTATGAAACTTGTCAAAACAAAGTAGTTCTCAGTTTTGTCTCTATGGTATGTTTCCTCTTCAAGTACCCCTAATCCGAGACTGGCGACAAGCACTTTCATTGAAAGGGGTTGCCAAGATTCCAAGAAATTACGAGTTTCCGAAATACCAGCAAATATTTTTTCACCTAATCTTGATGATACTCGCTGGTAATGATCAGTACACAAATCCTACTTGGCTCATCAAATTTTGTGCTTCTAGGTTGACGCGTTCCTTTACAGTAGAAGTTTATATTTTTAGGTTTCCCTCTGTTCTCTTCTATATAGATAGATGAATTTGGAACTCCAAATCAAACATGGTTTGTAGTAGCTCTTTGAACCTTGACAAAATAAAGTAGTTCTCAGTTTTGTCTCTATGGTTTGTTTCCTCTTCAATTAGCCCTAATCAGATTGTCGAAAAGCACTTTCATTGAAAGGGGTTGGAAGCGGCCTAGAATCTACGAGTTTCCGAAATACCAGAAATATTTTTTCAGCCAATTTTGATCATACTTGCTGGTAATGATCAGTACACAAATCCCACTTGGCACATCAAATTTTGTTCTTTTAGGTTGAAGCGTTCGTTTACAGTAGCAGTTTTTATTTTGAGGTTTCACTCTCTTCTCTCCTATATAGATAGATGAATTTGGAACTCTAAATCCAACATGGTTTGTAGTAGCTCTTTGAAACTTGAGAAAATAACGTAGTTCTCAGTTTTGTCTCTATGGTTTGTTTCCTCTTCAATTAGCCCTAATCAGAGACTGTCGAAAAGCTCTTTCATTGAAAGGGGTTGGAAGCGTCCTAGAATCTAGGAGTTTCCGAAATACCAGAAATATTTTTTCAACCAATCTTGATCATACATGGTGGTAAAGATCAGTACACAAATCCCACTTGGCTCACAAAATTTTGTTCTTCTAGGTTGAAGAGTTCGTTTACAGTAGCAGTTTTTATTTTTAGGTTTCACTCTCTTCTCTCCTATATAGATAGATAAATTTGGAACTCTAAACCAACATGGTTTGTAGTAGCTCTTTGAAACCTGAAAAAATAACGTAGTTCTCAGTTTTGTCTCTATGGTTTGCTTCCTCTTCAAGTAGCCCTATGCAGAGACTGTGGAAAAGCAGTTTCATTGAAAGGGGTTGCCAAGCTTCAAACAAATTACGAGTTTCCGAAATACCAAAAATTATATTTTCACCCAATCTTGAGGATACTTGGTGATAATGATCAGTACCCAAATCCCACTTGGCTCACCATATTTGGTTCCCTAGGTTGAAGCCTTCGTTTACTGTAGCAGTTTTTATTTTTAGGTTTCAATCTCTTCTCTCCTAGATAGATAGATCATATTAGATCTCTAAATCCAACATGGTTTGTAGTAGCTCTTTGAAAGTTGAGAAAATAAAGTAGTTCTCAGTTTTGTCTCTATGGTTTGTTTCCTCTTCAATTAGCCCTAATCAGAGACTGTTGAAAAGCACTTTCATTGAAAGGGATTGGAAGCGTCCTAGAATCTACGAGTTTCCGAAATACCAGAAATATTTTTTCAACCAATCTTGATCATACTTGGTGGTAATGATCAGTACACAAATCCCACTTGGCTCACCAAATTTTGTTCTTCTAGGTTGAAGAGTTCGTTTACAGTAGCAGTTTTCATTTTTAGGTTTCACTCTCTTCTCTCCTATATAGATAGATGAATTTGGAACTCTAAATCCAACATGGTTTGTTGTACCTCTTTGAAACTTCACAAAATAAATTCGTTCTCAGTTTTGTCTCTATGGTTTGCTTCCACTTCACGTAGCCCTATGCAGAGACTGTGGAAAAGCACTTTCATTGAAAGGGGTTGTCAAGCTTCAAATAAATTACGAGTTTCCAAAATACCAGCAAATATTTTTTCACCCAATATTGATGAAACTTTGTGGTAATGATCAATACAAAAATCCCACTTGGCTCACTCAGTTTTGTTCTTCTAGGTTGAAGCACACGTTTACAGTACCAGTTTTTTTTTGTTGTTAGGTTTCACTCTGTTCTCTCCTATATAGATAGATGAATGTGGAACTCTAAATCCAACATGGTTTGTAGTAGCTCTTTGATAATTGACAAAAAAAAGTAGTTCTCAGTTTTGTCTCTATGGTTTTGTTTCCTCTTTAATTAGCCCTAATCAGAGACTGGAGAAAAGCACTTTCATTGAAAGGGGTTGGAAGCGTCCTAGAATCTACGAGTTTCCAAGATACCAGCAAATATTTTTTCACCCAAGCTTGATTATACTTTGTGGTAATGATCAGTACACAAATCCCACATGGCTCACCAAATTGTGTTCTTCAAGGTTGAAGCATTCGTTAACAATAGCAGTTTTTATTTTTAGGTTTCACTCTCTTCTCTCTTATATAGATAGATAAATTTGGAACTCTAAACCAACATGGTTTGTAGTAGCTCTTTGAAACTTGAAAAAATAACGTAGTTCTCAGTTTTGTCTCTTTGGTTTGCTTCCTCTTCAAGTAGCCCTATGCAGAGACTGTGGAAAAGCAGTTTCATTGAAAGGGGTTGCCAAGCTTCAAACAAATTACGAGTTTCCGAAATACCAGCAATTATATTTTCACGCAATCTTGAGGATACTTGGTGGTAATGATCAGTACACAAATCCCACTTGGCTCACCAAATTTGTTTCGCTAGGTTGAAGCCTTCGTTTACAGTAGCAGTTTTCATTTTTAGGTTTCACACTCTTCTCTCCTAGATAGGTAGATGAATTTGGAACTCTAAATCAAACATGGTTTGTAGTAGCTCTTTGAAACTTGACAAAATAAAGTAGTTCTCAGTTTTGTCTCTATGGTATTTTCCCTCTTCAAGTAGCCATATGCAGAGACTGGCGAAAAGCACTTTCATTGAAAGGGGTTGGTAAGCGTCCAAGAATCTACAAGTTTCCGAAATACCAGCAAATATTTTTTCTCCCAATCTTGATGATAGTTGGTGGTAATGATCAGTATACAAATCCCACTTGGCTCACCAAATTTTTTTCTTCTAGGTTGAAGCGTTCGTTTACAGTAGCAGTTTATATATTTAGGTTTCACTCTCTTCTCTCCTATATAGATAGATGAATTTGGAACCCTAATTCCATCAGGTTTGTAGTAGCTCTTTGAAACTTGACAAAATAAATTAGTTCTCAGTTTTGTCTCTATGGTTTGCTTCCTCTTCACGTAGCCCTATGCAGAGACTGTGGAAAAGCACTTTCATTGAAAGGGGTTGCCTAGCTTCAAAGAAATTACGAGTTTCCGAAATACCAGCAAATATTTTTTTACCTAATCTTGATGATACTTGGTGGTAATGATCAGTACACAGATCCCACTTGGCTCATTAAATTTTGTTCTTTTAGGTTGAAGCGTTCATTTACAGTAGCAGTTTTTATTTTTAGGATTCACTCTCTTCTCTCCTATATGGATAGATGAATTTGGAACTCTAAATCAAACATGGTTTGTAGTAGCTCTTTGAAACTTGACAAAATAAAGTAGTTCTCAGTTTTATCTCTATGGTTGTTTCCTCTTCAATTAGCCCTAATCAGAGACTGTCGAAAAGCACTTTCATTGAAAGGGTTTGGAAGCGTCCTAGAATCTACGAGTTTCCGAAATACCAGAAATATTTTTTCAACGAATCTTGAACATACTTGTTGGTAATGATCAGTACACAAATCCCACTTGCCTCACCAAATTTTGTTCTTCTAGGTTGAAGAGTTCGTTTAAAGTAGCAGTTTTTATTTTTAGGTTTCACTCTCTTCTCTCCTATATAGATAGATGAATTTGGAACTCTAAATCCAACATGGTTTGTAGTAACACTTTGAAACTTCACAAAATAAATTAGTTCTCAGTTTTGTCTCTATGTTTTGCTTCCACTTCACGTAGCCCTATGCAGAGACTGTGGAAAAGCACTTTCATTGAACGTTGTTGCCAAGCTTCAAAGAATTTAGGAGTTTCTGAAATACCAGCAAATATTTTTTCACCCAATATTGATGAAACATTGTGGTAATGATCAATACAAAAATCCCACTTGGCTTACTATGTTTTGTTCTTCTAGGTTGAAGCGTTCGTTTACAGTAGCAGTTTTTTTTGGTTAGGTTTCACTCTGTTCTCTACTATATAGATAGATGAATGTGGAACTCTAAATCCAACATGGTTGGTAGTAACTCTTTGATACTTGACAAAAAAAAGTAGTTCCCAGTTTTGTCTTTATGTTTCGTTTCCTCTTCAATTAGCCCTAATCAGAGACTGGAGAAAAGCACTTTCATTGAAAGGGGTTGGAAGCGTCCTAGAATCTACGAGTTTCCGCAATACCAGCAAATATTTTTTCACCCAAACTTGATTATACTTGGTGGTAATGATCAGTACACAAATCTCACATGGCTCACCAAATTTTGTTCTTCTAGGTTGAAGCGTTCTTTAACAGTAGCAGTTTTTATTTTTAGGATTCACTCTCTTCTCTCCTATATAGATAGATGAATTTGGAACTCTAAATCCAACATGGTTTGTAGTAGCTCTGTGAAACTTGACAAAATAAAGTAGTTCTCAGTTTTGTACCTATTGTTTGTTTCCTCTTCAATTAGCCCTAATCAGAGACTGGCGAAAAGCACTTTCATTGAAAGGGGTTGCCACGCTTCCAAGAAATTAAGAGTTTCCAAAATACCAGCAAATATTTCTTCGCCCAATCTTGATCATACTTGGTGGTAATGATCAGTATAAAAATCCCACTTGGCTCACCAAATTTTGTTCTTATAGGTTGAAGCGTTCGTTTACAGTAGCAGTGTTTATTTTTAGGTTTCCCTCTGTTCTCTCCTATATAGATAGATGCATTTGGAAATCCAAATACAACATGGTTTGTAGTATCTCTTGTAACTTGACAAAATAAAGTAGGTCTCAGTTTTGTCTCTAAGGTTTGTTTCCTCTTCAATTAGCGCTAGGCACAGACTGTGGAAAAGCACTTTCATTGAAAGGGGTTGCCAAGCTTCCAAGAAATTACGAGTTTCCGAAATACCAGCAAATATTTTTTCACCCAATCTTGATGATACTTTTGGTAATGATCAGTACACATATCCCACGTGGCTCACAAAATTTTCTTCTTCTAGGTTGAAGCGTTCGTTTACAGTCACAGTTTTTATTTTTAGGTTTCACTCTCTTCTCTCCTATATAAATAGATGAATTTGGAACTCTGAATTCAACATGGTTCGTCTTAGCTCTTTGAAACTTGACAAAATAAAATAGTTCTCAGTTTTGTCTCTATGGTTTATTACCACTTCAAGTAGCCCTATGCAGAGACTGTGGAAAAGCAATTGCATTGAAAGGGTTTGCCAAGCTTCCAAGAAATTATGAGTTTCCGAAATACCAGCACATATTTATTCACCGAATCTTGATGATTCTTGGTGGTAAGTATCAGTACACAAATCCCACTTAGCTCACTAAGTTTTGTTCTTCTAGGTTGAAGCGTTCCTTTTCAGTAGCAATTTTTATTTTTAGGTTTCAATCTGTTCTTCCCTATATAAATAGATGAATTTGGAACTCTAAATCCAACAGGCTTTGTAGTAGCTCTTTGAAACTTGACAAATAAAGTAGTTCTCAGTTTTGTCTCTAAGGTTTGTTTTTCCTTCAAGTAGCCCTAGTCACAGACTGTGGAAAAGCACTTTCATTGAAAGGGGTTGCCAAGCTTCCAAGAAATTACTAGTTTCTGAAATACCAACAAATATTTTTTCACCCAATCTTGATGATACTTTGTGGTAATGATCAGTACACAAATCCCACATGGCTCACCAAATTTTGTTCTTCTAGGTTGAAGCGTTCGTTTACAGTAGCAGTTTTTATTGTTAGGTTTCACTCTGTTCTCTCCAATATAGATAGATGAATGTGGAACTCTAAATCCAACATGGTTGTAGTAGCTCTTTGAAACTTGACAAAATAAAGTAGTTCTCAGTTTTGTCTCCATGATTTTTTTCCTCTTCAATTAGCCCTAATCAGAGTCTCGCTAAAACCACTTACATTGAAAGGGGTTGGAAGCGTCCTAGAATCTACGAGTTTCCGAAATAACAGCAAATATTTTTTCACCCAATTTTTATCATACTTGGTGGTAATGATCAGTACACAAATTCCACTTGGATCAGCAAATTTTGTTCTCGTAGGTGGAAGCGTTCGTTTACAGAAGCAGTTTATATTTTTAGGTTTCACTCTCTTCTCTCCTATATAGATGGATGAATTTGGACCTCTAAATCCAACATGGTATGTAGTAGCTCTTAAAAACTTGAAAAAATAAAGTAGTTCTCAGTTTTGTATCTATGTTTTTTTTCCTCTTCAAGTAGCCCTAACCAGAGACTGTGAAAAAGCACTTTCATTGAAATGGGTAGCCAGGCTTCCAAGAAATTAAGAGTTTCCGAAATACCAGCAAATATTTTTTCACCCAATATTGATGATACTTGGTGGTAATGATGAGTACACGAATCCCACATGGCTCACCAAATTTTGTTCTTCTAGGTTGAAGCGTTATTTACAATTGCAGTTTTTATTTTTAGGTTTCACTCTGTTGTCTCCTATATAAATAGATGAATTTGGAACTCTAAATCCAACATGATTTTTAGTAGCTTTTTGAAACTTGACAAAATAAAGTAGTTCTCATTTTTGTCTCTATGGTTTGTTTAATCTTCAAGCTGCCCTAAGCAGAGACTGGTGAAAAGCACTTGCATTACGGGGTTTCCAAGCTTCCAAGAAATTACGAGTTTCCGAAATACCAGCAAATATTTTATCACCAAATCTTGATGATACATGGTCGTAATGATCAGTACACAAATCCCACTTGGCTCACCAAATTTTGTTCTTCTACTGAAACGTTTGTTTACAGTAGCCGTTTTTATTTTTAGGTTTCACTCTGTTCTCTTCTATACAAATAGATGAATTTGGAACTCTAAATACAACATGGTTTGTAGTAGCTATTTGAAACTTGACAAAAAAAAAGTAGTTCACAGTTTTGTCTCTATGGTTTGTTAGTCCTCAAGTAGCCCTAATCAGAGACTGGCGAAAAGCGATTTCATTGAAATTGGTTGGCAAGCGTCCAAGAATCTACGAGTTTCCGTAATGCCAGCAAATATTCTTTCGCCCAATCTTGATGATACTTGGTGGTAATGATCAGTACACAATCCCACTTGGCTCACCAAATTTTGTTCTTCTAGGATGTAGCGTACGTTTACAGTAGCAGTTTTTATTTTTAGGTTTCACTATCTTCTCTCCTATATAGATAGATCAATTTGGAAATCTAAATCCAACATGGTTTGTAGTAGCTCTTTGAAACTTGACAAAATAAAGTAGTTCTCAGTTTTGTATCTATGGTTTGTTTCCTCTTCAAGTAGCCCTAGTCTCAGACTGTGGCAAAGCACTTTCATTGAAAGGGGTTGCCACGATTCCAAGAAATTACGAGTTACCGAAATACCAGCAAATATTTTTTCACCCAATCTTGATGATACTTGGTGTTAATGATCAGTACACAAATCCCACTTGGCTCACCAAATTTTGTTCTTCTAGGATGTAGCGTACGTTTACGGTAGCTGTTTTTATTTTTAGGTTTCACTCTCTTCTCTCCTATATAGATAGATGAATTTGGAAGTCTAAATCCAAAAAGGTTTCTAGTAGCTCTTTGAAAATTGACAAAATAAAGTAGTTCTCAGTTTTGTATCCATGGTTTGTTTCCTCTTCAAGTAGCCCTAGGCACAGACTCTAGTTAAGCACTTTCATTGAAAGGGGTTGCAAATCTTCCAAGAAATTATGAGTTTCTGAAATACCAGCAAATATTTTTTCACCCAATCTTGATGATACTTGGTGGTAATGATCAGTACACAAATCCCACTTGGCTCACCAAATTTTGTTCTTCTAGGTTGAAGCGTTCGTTTACAGTAGCAGTTTTTATTTTTAGGTTTCACTCTCTTCTCTCCTATATAAATAGATGAATTTGGAACTCTAAATCCAACATGGTTTCTAGTAGCTCTTTGAAACTTGACAAAATAAAGTCTTTCTCAGTTTTGTCTCTATGGTTTGTTTCCTCTTCAAAAAGCCCTAATCATAGACTGGCGAAAAGCACTTTCATTGAAAGGGGTTGGCATGCGTCCAAGAATCTACGAGCTTCCGAAATACCAGCAAATATTTTCTCGCCCAATCTTGATGATACTTTGGGGTAATGATCAGTATACAAATCCCACTTGGCTCACCAAATTTTGTTCTTCTAGGTTGAAGCGTTCGTTTACAGTAGCAGTTTTTATTGTTAGTTTTCACTCTGTTCTCTCCAATATAGATAGATGAATGTGGAACTCTAAATCCAACATGGTTTGTAGTAGCTCTTTGAGACTTGACAAAATAAAGGAGTTCTCAGTTTTGTATCTATGGTTTGTTTTCTTTTCAAGTAGCCCTAAGCAGAGACTGTGGAAAAGCACTTTCATTTAAAGGTGTTTCCAAGCTTCCAAGAATCTGCAAGTTACCGAAATAGCAGCAAATAGTTTTTCACCCAATCTTGATGATACTTGGTGGTAATGATCAGTACACAAGTCTCACTTGGCTCACCATATTTAGTTCTTCTAGGTTGAAGCATTCGTTCACAGTTGCAGTTTAAATTTTTAGGTTTCACTCTGTTCTCTCCTAGATAGATAGATGAATTTGGAACTCTAAATCCATCATGGTTTGTAGTAGCGCTATGAAACTTGACAAAATAATGTAGTTCTCAGTTTTGTCTCTATGTTTTGTTTCCTCTTCAAGTTGCCCTAAGCAGAGACTGGCATAAAGCACTTTCATTGAAAGGGGTTGCCAAGGTTCCAAGAAATTACGCGTTTCTGAAATACCAGCAAATATTTTTTCACCCAATCTTGATGATACTTGGTGGTAATGATCAGTACACAAATCCCACTTGGCTCATCAAATTTTGTGCTTCTAGGTTGAAGCATTCGTTTACAGTAGCAGTTGATTTTTTTAGGTTTCACTCTGTTCTCTCCTATGTAGATAGATGAATTTGGAACTCCAAATCCAACATGATTTGTAGTAGCTCTTTGAAACTTGACAAAATAAAGTAGTTCTCACTTTTTTTCTCTATGGATTCTGTTCTTTTCAAGTAGCCCTAAGGAGAGACTGTGGAAAAGCACTTTCATTGAACGTTGTTGCCAAGCTTCCAAGAAATTACGAGTTACCGAAATACCAGCAAATATTTTTTCGCCCAAACTTGATGATACTTGGTGGTAATGATCAGTACACAAATACCATTTGGCTCACCAAATTTTCTTCTTCTAGGTTGAATCGTTTGTTTAAAGTAGCTGTTTATATTTTTAGGTTTCACTATCTTCTCTCCTATATAGATAGATTAATTTGGAACTCTAAATCCAACATGGTTTGTAGTAGGTCTTTGAAACTTGACAAAATAAAGTAGTTCTCAGTTTTGTCTCTATAGTTTGTTTCCTCTTCAAGTACCCCTAATCAGAGGCTGGCGAAAAGCACTTTCATTGAAAGGGGTTGACAAGAGTCCAACAATCTACGAGTTTCCGAAATACCAGCAAATATTTTTTCACCCAATCTTGATGATACTTGGTGGTAATGATGAGTACACAAATCCCACTTGGCTCACCAAATTTTGTTCTTCTAGATTGAAGCGTTATTTACAGTAGCAGTTTTTATTTTACGTTTCACTCTCCTATACAGATAGATTAATTTGGAACACTAAATCCAAAAGGGTTTGTAGTAGCTCTTTGAAACTTGACAAAATAAAGGGGTTGCCAAACTTCCAACAAATTACGAGTTTCCAAAATACCAGCAAATATTTTTTCACCCAATCTTGATGATACTTGATGTTAGTGATCAGTACACAATTCCCACTTGGCTCACCAAAATTTGTTCTTCTATGTTGAAGCGTTCGTTTACAGTTGCAGTTTTTATTTTTAGGTTTCACTTTCTTATCTCCTATATTTATAGAGGAATTTGGGACTCTAAATACAACATGGTTTGTAATAGCTCTTTGAAACTTGACAAAATAAAGTAGATCTCAGTATTGTCTCTGTGGTTTGTTTACTCTTCAAGTAGCCCTAATCAGAGACTGGCGCAAAGCACTTTCATTGAAAGGGTTTGCCAAGCATCCAAGAAATTAGGAGTATCTGAAATACTAGCAAATATTTTTTCACCCAATCTTGATGATACTTGGTGGTAATGATCAGTACACAAGTCCCACTTGGCTCACCAAATTTTGTTTTTCTAGGTTGAAGCGTTCGTTTACAGTAGCAGATTTTATTTTGAGGTTTCTCTCTGTTGTCTCCTATATAGATAGATGAATTTGAAAATCTAAATCCAACATGGTGTGTAGTAGCTCTTTGAAACTTGACAAAATAAAGTAGTTCTCAGTTTGGTCTCTATGGTTTGTTTACTCTTCAAGTAGCCCTAATCCAAGACTGGCGAAAAGCACTTTCATTGAAAGAGGTTGGCAAACGTCCAAGAATGTACGAGTTTCCGAAATACCAGCAAATATTATTTCACCCAATCTTGATAATACTTGGTGGTTATAATCAGTACACAAATCCCACTTGGCTCACCAAATTTTGTTCTTCCCTGTTGAAGCGTTCGTTTACAGTAGCAGTTTTTATTTTTAGGTTTCACTCTCTTCTCATATATATAGATAATTAAATTTGGAACTCTAAATCCAACATGGTTTGCAATAGCTCTTTGAAACGTGACAAATAAAGTAGTTCTCAGCTTTGTCTCGATCGTTTTTTTCCTCTTCAAGTATCAATAATCAGAGATTGGCCAAAATGACTTTCATTGAAATGCGTTGGAATCGTCCTAGAATCTACGAGTTTCCGAAATATCAGCAAATATTTTTTCACCTAATCTTGATCATACTTGGTGGTAATGATCAGGATACCATTCCCACTTGGCTCACCATATTTTGTTCTTCTAGGTTGAAGCGTTCGTTTACAGTAGCAGTTTTTATTTTTAGGTTTTACTCTGTTTTCTCCAATATAGGTAGACGAATTTGGAACTCTAAATCCAACATGGTTTGTAGTAGCTTTTTTAAACTTGACAAAATTAAGTAGTTCTCAGTTTTGCCCCTGAGGTTTGTTTCCTCTTCAAGTAGTCCTAGGCCCAGACATTGGAAAAGCACTTTCATTGAAAGGGGTTGCCAAGCTTACAAGAAATTACGAGTTTCCGAAAAACCAGCAAATAAATTTTTCACCCAATCTTGATGATACTTGGTGGTAATCATCAGTACACCAATCCCACTTGGCTGACCAAATTTTGTTTCTTCTAGGTTGAAGCATTCGTTTACAGTAGCACTTTTTATTTTTAGGTTTCACTGTCTTCCCTCCTATTTAGATAGATGAATTTGGAACTGTAAATCCAACATGGTTTGTAGTAGCTCTTTGAAACTTGACTAAATAAAGTAGTTCTCAGTTTTGTCTCTGAGGTTTGTTTCCTCTTCAAGTAGTCCTAGGCCCAGACATTGGAAAAGAACTTTCATTGAAAGGGGTTGCCAAGCTTCCAAGAAATAACGAGTATCCGAAATAATAGCAACTGTTTTTTCACCAAATCTTGATGATACTTCGTGGTAATGATCAGTACACAAATCCCATTTGTCTCACCAAATTTTGTTCTTCTAGTTTGAAGCGTTATTTACAGTAACAGTTTTTATTTTTAGGTTTCACTCTGTTGTATCCTATATAGATAGATGGATTTGGAACTCTAAATCCAACATGGTTTGTAGTAGCTCTTTGAAACTTGACAAAATAAAGTAGTTCTCAGTTTTGTCTCTATGGATTGTTTACTCTTCAAGTAGCCCTAATCAGAGTCTGGCAAAAAGCACTTTCATTGAAAGGCGTTGCCAAGCTTACAAGAAATTACGAGTTTCCGAAATACCAGCAAATATTTTTTCACCCAATCTTGATGATACTTGGTGGTAATGATCAGTACACAAATCCCACTTGGCTCACCAAATTTTGTTCTTTATGTTGAAGCATTCGTTTACTGTAGCATTTTTTTATTTTTAGGTTTCACTCTGTTCTCTCCTATATAGATAGTCTAATTTGGAACTCTAAATCCAACATGGTTTGTAGTAGCTCTTTGAATCTTGACAAAATAAGTAGTTCTCAGTTTTGTCTCTGTTTTTTTTTTCTCTTCAAGTAGCCCTAAGCAGAGACAGGGGAAAAGCACTTTCATTCAAAGGGGTATTCCAAGCGTCCAAGAATCCAAGAGTTTCCGAAATACCAGCAAATACTTTTTCACCCAAATTGAAGATACTTGGAGGTGATGATCAGTACACAAATCCCACTTGGCTCACCAAATTTTTTTCTTCTAGGTTCAAGCGTTATTTACAGTAGCAGATTTAATTTTAGGTTTCACTCCTATACAGATAGATGAATTTGGAACTCTAAATCCAACATGGTTTGTAGTAGCTCTTTGTAACTTGACAAAATAAAGTTGTTCTCAGTTTTGTCTCTATGGTTTGTTTACTCTTCATGTAGCCCTAATCAGAGACTGGTGAAAAGCACTTTCATTGAAAGGGGTTGGCAAGAGTCCAAGAATCTACGAGTTTCCGAAAAACCAGCAAATATTTTTTCTCCCAATTTTGATGTACTGGATTGTAATGATCAGTACACAAATCCCACTTGTCTCACCAAATTTTGTTCTTCTAGGTTGAAGCGTTCCTTGACACTAGCAGTTTTTATTTTTATGTTTCACTCTCTTCTCTCCTATGTATATAGATGAATTATGAACTCTAAATCCAACATGGTTTGTAGTAGCTCTTTGAAACTTGACATAATATAGTAGTTCTCAGTTTGGTCTCTCTGGTTTCTTTCCTCTTCAAGTAGCCCTAATCTGAGACTGGCGAAAAGCACTTTCATTGAAAGGTGTTGGAAGCATCCTAGAATCTACGAGTATCCGAAATAACAGCAAATATTTTTTCAACCAATCTTGATCATACTTGGTGGGAATGATCAGGATACCAATCTCACTTGACTCACCATATTTTGTTCTTCTAGGTTAGAGCGTTCGTTTACAGTAGCAGTTTTTATTTTTAGGTTTTACTCTGTTCTCTTCTATATAGATAGATGAACTTGGAACTCTAAATCCAACATGGTTTGTAGTAGCTCCTTGAAACTTGACAAAATAAAGTAGTTCTCAGTTTTGTCTCTATGGTTTGTTTCCTGTTCAAGTAGCCCTAATCAGAGACTAGCGAAAAGCACTTTCTTTCAAGGGGGTGATCAAGCGTCCAAGAATCTACGAGTTTCCGAAATTCCAGCAAATATTTTTTCTCACCATCTTCATGATACTTGGTGGTAATGATCAGTACACAAATCCCACTTGGCTCACCAAATTTTGTTCTTCTAGGTTGAAGCGTTCATTCACAGTAGCAGTTTTTATTTTTTAGGTTTCACTCTGTTCTCTCCTGTATCGATAGATGAATTTGGAACTCTAAATCCAACATGGTTTGTAGTACCTCTTTGAAACTTGACAAAATAACGTCGTTCTCATATTTGTCTCCATGTTTTTTCCTCTTCAAGTAGCCCTAAGCAGAGAGTGGCGAAAAGCACATTCATTGAAAGGGTTGTCCAGCTTCCAAGAAATTACGAGTTTCTGAAATACCAGCAAATATTTTCTAACCCAATATTCATGATACTTGGTGGTAATGATCAGTACACAAATCCCACTTGGTTTACCAAATTTTGTTCTTCTAGGTTGAAGCGTTATTTACAGTAGCAGTTTTTATTTTTCGGTTTCATTCTGTTCTCTCCTATATAGATAGATGAATTTGGTACTCTAAATCCAACATGGTTTGTAGTATCTCTTTGAAACTTGACAAAATAAAGTAGTACCCAGTTTTGTCTCTATGGTTTGTTTCATCCTCAAGAAGCCCTAATCAGAGACTGTTGAAAAGCACTTTCATTGAAAGTGGTTTGCAAGGGTCAAAGAATCTACGAGTTTCCGAAATACCACAAATATTTTTTCGCCCAATCTTGATGATACTTGGTTGTAATGATAAGTATACAAATCTCACTTGGCTCACCACATTTTGTTATTCTAGGTTGAAGAGTTCGTTTACAATAGCAGTTTTTATTTTTAGGTTTCACTCTGTTCTCTCCTATAAGATAGATGAATTTTGAACTCTAAATACAACATGGTTGTTGTAGCTCTTTGAAACTTGACCAAAAAAAGCAGTTCTCTGTTTTGTCTCTATGGTTTGTTTCCTCTTGAAGTAGTCCTAAGCAGAGACTGGGAAAAGCACTTTCATTCAAAGGGGTTGCCAAGCTTCCAAGAAATTACGAGTTTAGGAAATACCAGCAAATATTTTTTCACCCAATCTTGATGATACTTGGTGGTAATGATTAGTACACAAATCCCACTTGGCTCACCAAATGTTGTTCTTCTAGGTTGAAGCGTTCATTTACAGTAGCAGTTTTTTTTTTTTTTTAATTTTAGGTTTCACTCTGTTGTGTCCTATATAGATAGATAAATTTGGAACTCTAAATATAACATAGTTTGGGGTAGCTCTTTGAAACTTGACAAAATAAAGTAGTTCTCAGTTTTGTCTCTATAGTTTGTTTCCTCTTCAAGTAGCCATAAGCAGAGACTGTGGAAAAGCACCTTCATTGAAAGGGGTGGCCAAGCTTCCAAGTTATTATGATTCTCCGAAATACCAGCAAATATTTTTTCACCCAATCTCGATGATACTTGGTGGTAATGATCACTACACCAATCCCACTTGGCTCACCAAATTTTGTTCTTCTAGGTTGAAGCGTTATTTATAATACCAGTTTTTATATATAGGTTTCACTGTGTTCTCTGCTATACAGATAGATGAATTTGGAACTCTAAACCCAACATGGTTGTAGAAGCTCTTTGAAACTTGACAAAATAAAGTAATTCTCAGTTTTGTCTCTATGGTTTGTTTCCTCGCCAGTAGCCCTAAGAAGAGACTGTGGAAGAGGACTTTCATTGAAAGGGGTTGCCAAGCTTCCAAGAAATTACGAGTTTTTGAAATACCAGCAAATATTTTTTCACCCAATTTTGATGATACTTGGTGGTAAAGATCAGTACACAAATCCCACTTTGCTCACTGAATTTTGTTCTTCTAGGTTGAAGCGTTCATTTACAGTAGCAGTTTCTATTTTTAGGTTTCACTCTATTCTCTCCTATATAGATAGATGAATTTGGAACTCTAAATCCACCATGGTTTGTAGTATCTCTTTGAAACTTGACAAAATATAGTAGTTCTCAGTTTTGTCTCTATGGTTTGTTTTCTCTTCAAGTATCCCTAGGCATAGACTGTGAAAAGCACTTTCATTGAAAGTTGCTGCCAAGCTATAATAAATTACTAGATTCTGAAATGCCAGCAAATATTTTTCCACCCAATCTTGATCATCCTTGGTGGTAATGATCAGTACACAAGTCCCACTTGGCTCAAGAAATTTTGTTCTTCTAGGTTGAAGCGTTCTTTTACAGTAGCAGTTTTTATTTTTAGGTTTCACTCTGCTCTCTTTTATATATATAGATGAATTTGGAACTCTAAATCCAATATGATTTGTAGTAGCTCTTTGAAACTTGACAAAATAAACTAGTTCCCATTTTTGTCTCTACGGTTTGTTTCCTCTTCAAGTAGCCCTATTCAGAGACTAGCCCAAAGCACTTTCATTGAAAGGGGTTTGGCAAGCGTCCAAGTATCTACGAGTTTCCGAAATACCCGAAAATATTTTTTGTCCTATTTGATGATACTTGGTGGTAATGATCAGTACACAAATCCCACTTGGCTAACCAAATTTTGTTCTTCTAGTTTGAAGTGTTCGTTCACAGTAGCAGTTTATATTATAAGGTTTCACTCTGTTGTCTCATATATAGATAGATGAATTTGAAACTCTAAATCCAACATGGTTTGTAGAAGCTTTTTGAAACTTGACAAAATTAAGTAGTTCTCAGTTTTGTCTCTATGGTTTGTTTCCCCTTCAAGTAGCCCTAATCAGAGACTGGCGAAAAGCACTTTCATTGAGAGGAATTGGCAAGCGTCCAAGAATCTAGGAGTTTTCGAAATATAAGCAAATTTTTTTTCACCCAATGTTGATGATACTTGGTGGTAATGATCACTACACAAATCCCACTTGGCTCACCAAATTTTGTTCTTCTAGGTTGAAGCGTTCGTTTACAGTAGCAGTTTTTATTTTTAGGTTTCACTCTGTTCTCTCCTATATAGATAGATGAATTTGGAACTCTAAATAAAACATGGTTTGTAGTAGCTCTTTGAATCTTGAGAAAATAAAGTAGTTCTCAATTTTGACTCTATGGTTTGTTTCCTCTTCAATTAGCCCTAATCAGAGACTGTGGAAAAGCACTTTCATTGAAAGGGGTTTCCAAGCTTCCAAGAAATTATGAGTTTCCGAAATACCAGCAAATATTTTTTCACCCAATATTAATGATACTTGGTGTTTATAATCAGTACAAAAATCCCACTTTGCTCACCAAATTTTGTTCTTCTAGGTTGAAGCGTTCGTTTACAGTAGCAGTTTTTATTTTTAGGTTTCACTCTTTTATCTCCTATGTAGATAGAACAATCTGGATCTCTAAATCCAACATGGTTTGTAGTAGCTTTTGAATAGTGACAAAATATGTAGTTCTCAGTTTGTCTCTATGATTTGTTTCCTCTTCAAGTAGCCCTAAGCAGAGACTAGCGAAAAGCACTTTCATTAAAAGGGGTTGCCAAAATTCCAAGAAATTATGATTTTCCGAAACACCAGCAAATATTTTTTCAACCAATCTTGATGATACTTGATGGTAGTGATCAGTACACAAATCCCACTTGGTTACCAAATTTTGTTCTTCTAGGTTGAAGAGTTCATTGACAGTAGCAGTTTTAATTTTTTGGTTTCACTCTGTTGTCTCCTATATAGATAGATGAATTTGGAACTCTAAATCCAACAAGGTCTGTAGTAGCTCTTTGAAACTTGAGAAAATAAAGCAGTTCTCAGTTTTGTCTCTATGGCTTCTGTACTCTTCAAGCAGCCCTAATCGGAGACTTGCGAAAAGCATATTCATTGAATGGGCTTAGCAATCCTCCAAGAATCTACGAGTTTCCGAAATAAAAGCAAATATTTTTTCACCCAATATTGATGATACTTGGTGGTAATGATCAGTACACAAATCCCACTTGGCTCACCAGATTTTATTCTTCTAGGTTGAAGGGTTTTTTACAGTAGCAGTTTGTATTTTTAGGTTTCAGTCTATTCTCTCCTATATAGATAGATGAATTTGGCACTCTAAATCCAACATGGTTTGTAGTAGCTCTTTGAAACTAGACAAAATAAAGTAGTTCTCCATTTTGTCTCTATGGTTTGTTTCCTCTTCAAGTAGCCATAATCAGAGACTGGCGAAAAGCACTTTCATTGAAAGGGGTTGCCAAGCTTCCAAGAAATTACGAGTTTACGAAATACCAGCAAATACTTTTTCACCCAATCTTGATGATACTTGGTGGTAATGATCAGTAGACAAATCCCACTTGGCTCACCAAATTTTGTTCTTCTATGTTGAAGCGTTTGTTTAGAGTAGCAGTTATTATTTTTAGGTTTTACTCTGTTCTCTCCTATATAGAGTGATAAATTTGGAACTCTATATCTAACATGGTTTGTAGAAGCTCTTTGAAACTTGACAAAATAAAGAAGTTCTCAGTTTTTTCTCTATGGTTTGTTTCCTCTTCAAGTAGCCCTAAGCAGAGATTGTGGAAAAGAACGTTCATTGAAAGGGGTTGCCAAGCTTCCAAGAATCTACGAGTTTCCAAAATACCAGGAAATATTTTTTTGCCTAATCTTGATGATACTTGGTGGTCATGATCAATGCAGAAATCTCACTTGGCTCACCAAATTTTGTTCTTCTATTTTCAATCCTTCGTTTACAGTAGCATTTTTTTTATTTTTAGGCTTCCCTCCGTTCTCTCCTATATAGATAGATGAATTTGCAACTCTATATCCAACATGGTTTGTAGTAGCTTTCTGAAATTTCAAAAAATAAAGTAGTTCTCAGTTTTGTCTCTACGGTTTGTTTCCTCTTCAAGTATCCCTAATCAGAGAGTGGCGAAAAGGGTTTGGCAAGCTTCCAAGAATCTACGAGTTTCCAAAATACCAGCAAATATTTTTTCGCCCAATGTTGATGATACTTGGTGGTAATGATCAGTACACACATCTCACTTGGCTCAGCAAATTTTGTTCTTCTAGGTTGAAGCGTTCGTTTACTGTAGCAATTTTTATTTTTAGGTTTCACTCTGTTGTGTCATATATAGATAGATGAATTTGGAACTCTAAATCCAACATGGTTTGTATTAGCTCTTTGAAACTTGACAAAATAAAATAGTTCTCAGTTTTGTCTCTATTGTTTGTTTCCTCTTCAAGTAGTCCTAAGCAGAGACTGTGAAAAAGAAATTTCATTGAAAGCGGTTGCCATGCTTCCAAGAAATTACGATTTTCCGAAATACCAGCAAGTATTTTTTCACCCAATCTTGATGATACTTGGTGGTAATGACAAGTACACAAATCCCACTTGGCTCACCAAATTTTGTTCTTCTAGGTTGAAGCGTTCGTTTACAGTAGCAGTTTTTATTTTTAGGTTTCACTGTGTTCTCTTGTATATGGATAGACGAATTTAGAACTCTAAATCCAACATTGTTTGTAGTAGCTCTTTGAAACTTGACCAAATAAGTAGTACTCAGTTTTGTCTCTATGGTTTGTTTACTCTTCAAGTAGCCCTAACCAGAGACTGTGGAAAAGCGTTTTCATTGAAAGGGGTTGCCACGCTTCCAAGAAATTACGAGTTTCCGAAATACCAGCAAATATTTTTTCACCCAATCTTGATGATACTTGGTGGTAATGATGAGTACACAAATCCCACTTGGCTCACCAAATTTTGTTCTTCTAGATTGAAGCGTTATTTACAGTAGCAGTTTTTATTTTACGTTTCACTCTCCTATACAGATAGATTAATTTGGAACACTAAATCCAAAATGGTTTGTAGTAGCTCTTTGAATCTTGACAAAATAAAGTAGTTCTCAGTTTTTTCTCTATGGTTTGTTTCCTCTTCAACTTGCCCTATGCAGAGACTGTGGAAAAGCACTGTCATTGAAAGGGGTTGCCAAGCTTGAAAGAAATTACGAGTTTCCGAAATACCAGCAAATATTTTTTAACCCAATCTTGATGATACTTGAAGGTAATGATCAGTTCACAAATCCCACTTGGCTCACCAAAATTTGTGCTTCTAGGTTGAAGAGTTCGTTTACAGTAGCAATTTTTATTTTTATGTTTCCCTCTGTTCTCTCCTATATAGATAGATGAATTTGAACACCAATCCAACAAGGTTTGTAGTAGGTCTTTGCATCTTGACAATATAAAGTAGTTCTCAGTTTTGTCTGTATGGATTCTATCCTCTTCAAGTAGCCCTAAGCAGAGACTTTGCAAAAGCACTTTCATAGAAAGGGGTTGCCAATCTTCCAAGAAATTACGAGTTTCCAAAATACCAGCAAATATTTTTTCACCCAATCTTGATGATACATGATGGTAATTATCAGTACACAAATCCCACTTGGCTAACCAAATTTTGTTCTTCTAGGTTGGTGCGCTCGCTTACAGTAGCAGTTTTTATTTTTAAATTTCCCTCTGTTCTCTCTTATATAGATAGATGAATTTGGAACTCTAAATCCAACATGGTTTGTAGTAGCTCTTTGAAACTTGACAAAATAAAGTCGTCTCAGTTTTGTCTCTATGGTTTGTTTTCTCTTCAAGTAGCCCTAGGCAGAGACTGTGGAAAGCACTTTCATTCAAAGGGGTTACCATGTTTCCAAAAAAATTTCGAGTTTCCGAAATGCCTGCAAATATTTTTTCACCCAAACTTGATGATACATTGTGGTATGATCAGTACACAAATCCCACCTGGCTCACCAAATTTTGTTTTTCTAGGTTGAAGCGTTATTTACATTAGCAGTTTTTATTTTTAGGTTTCACTCTGTTCTCTCCTATACAGATAGATGAATTTGGAACACTAAATCCAACATGGTTTTCAGTAGCTCTTTGAAACTTGAAAAATAAAAGTAGTTCTCAGTTTTTTCTCTATGGTTTGCTTCCTCTTCAAGTTGCCTTATGCAGAGACTGTGGAAAAGCAATTTCATTGAAAGGGGTGGCCAAGCTTCAAAGAAATTACGAGTTTCCGAAATACCAGCAAATATTTTTTAACCCAATCTTGAAGGTAAAGATCAGTTCACAACTCCCACTTGGCTCACCAAAATTTGTGCGTCTAGTTTGAAGAGTTCGTTTACAGTAGCAATTTTTATTTTAAGTTTCCCTCTGTTCTCTCCTATATAGATAGATGAATTTGGAACACCAATCCAACAAGGTTTGTAGTAGCTCTTTGCATCTTGACTATATAAAGTAGTTCTCAGTTTTGTCTCTATGGATTCTATCCTCTTCATGTAGCCCTAAGCAGAGATTGTGCAAAAGCACTTTCATAGAAAGGGGTTGCCAATCTTCCAAGAAATTACGAGTTTCCAAAATACCAGCAAATATTTTTTCACCCAAACTTGATGATACATGATGGTAATTATCAGTACACAAATCCCACTTGGCTCACCAAATTTTCTTCTACTAGGTTGGTGCGCTCGCTTACAGTAGCAGTTTTTATTTTTAGGTTTCACTCTGTTGTCTCCTATATAGATTGATGAATTTGGATCTCTAAATCCAACATGGTTTGTAGTAGCTCTTTGAAACTTGACAAAATAAAGCAGTTCTCAGTTTTGTCTCTATGGTTTGTTTCCTCTCCAAGTAGCCCTAAGCAGAGACTGGTGAAAAGCACTTACATTGAAAGGGTTTTCCAAGCTTCCAAGAAATTACGAGTTTCCGAAATACCAGCAAATATTTTTTAACCCAATCTTGGTGATACTTGAAGGTAATGATCATTTCACAAATCCCACTTGGCTCACCAAATTTTGCTCTTCTAGGTTGAAGCGTTCATTTACAGTAGCAGTTTTTATTTTGAGGTTTCACTCTGTTCTCTCCTATATAAATAGATGAATTTGGAACTCTAAATCCAACATGGTTTGTATTAGCTCTTTGAAACTTGACAAAATAAAGTAGTTCTCAGTTTTGTCTCTATGGATTGTTTACTCTTCAAGTAAACCTAATCAGAGACTGGCGAAAAGCACGTGCATTGAAAGGGGTTGGCAAGCGTCCAAGAGTCTACGAGTTTCCGAAATACCAGCAAATATTTTTTCACCCAATCTTGATGATACTTGATGTTAGTGATCAGTACACAAATCCCACTTGGCTCACCAAATCTGGTTCTTCTAGGTTGAAGCGTTCGTTTACAGTAGCAGTTTTTATTTTTAGGTTTCACTCTGTTCTCTCCTATACAGATAGATTAATTTGGAACTCTAAATCCAACATGGTTTGTAGTAGCTCTTTGAAACTTGACAAAATAAAGTAGTTCTCAGTTTTGTCTCTATGGTTTGCTTCCTCTTCAAGTTGCCCTATGCAGAGACTGTGGAAAAGCACTTTCATTGAAAGGGGTTGCCAATCTTCAAAGAAATTAGGAGTGTCCGAAATACCAGCAAATATTTTTTAACCCAATCTTGATGATACTTGATGGTAATGATCAGTTCACAAATCCCACTTGGCTCACCAAATTTTGTTCTTCTAGGTTGAAGCTTTCATTTACAGTAGCAGTTTTTACATTGAGATTTCACTCTGTTCTCCCCTATATAAATAGATGAATTTGGAACTCTAAATCCAACATGGTTTTATTAGCTATTTAACTTGACAAAATAAAGTAGTCCTCAGTTTTGTATCTATGGTTTGTTTACTCTTCAAGTAGCCCTAATCAGAGACTTTCGAAAAGCACTTTCATTGAAAGTCGTTGGCAAGCATGGAAGAATCTACGAGTTTCCAAAATAGAAGCAAAAATTTTTTTGCCCAGTTTTGATGATACTTGATTGATCAGTACACAAATCCCACTTGGCTCACCAAATCTGGTTCTTCTAGGTTGAAGCGTTCATTTACAGTAGCAGTTTTTATTTTTATTTTTCACTCTGTTCTCTCCTATATAGATAGATGAATTTGGAACTCTAAATCCAACATGGTTTGTTGTAGCTCTTTGAAACTTGACAAAATACACTAGTTCTCAGTTTTGTCTCTGGTTTGTTTCCTCTTCAAGTAGCCCTAAGCAGAGACAGGGGAAAAGCACTTTCATTGAAAGGGGTTGCCAAGCGTCCAAGAATCTACGAGTTTCCGAAATATCAGCAAATATTTTTTCACCCAAACTTGATGACACTTTTAGGTGATGATCAGTACACGAATCTCACTTGGCTCACCAAATTTTGTTCTTCTAGGTTGAAGCGTTATTTACAGTAGCAGTTTTTTTTTTAGGTTTCACTCTGTTCTCTCCTATACAGATAGATGAATTTGGAACTCTATATCCAACATGGTTTGTAGTAGCTCTTTGAAACTTGACAAAATAAAGTAGCTCTCAGTTTTGTCTCTATGTTTTGTTGCCACTTCAAGTAGCCCTATGCAGAGACTGCGGAAAAGCAATTTCATTGAAAGTGTTTGCCAAGCTTCCAAGAAATTACCACTTTCCGAAATACCAGCAAATATTTTTTAACAAAATCTTGATAATACTTGATGGTAATGATCAGTTCACAAATCCCACTTCGCTCACCAAACTTTGTTCTTCTAGGTTAAAGCGTTCTTTTACAGTAGCAGTTTTTATTTTGAGGTTTCACTCTGTTCTCTCCTATATAAATAGATGAATTTGGAACTCTAAAGCCAACATGGTTTCTATTAGCTCTTTGAAACTTGACAAAATAAACTACTTCTCATTTTTGTCTCTATGGATTGTTTACTCTTCAAGTAGCCCTAAGCAGAGACAGGCGAAAAGCACTTTCATTGAAAGGGGTTCCCAAGCGTCCAAGAATCTACGAGTTTCCGAAATACCAGCAAATATTTATTCACACCAATCTTGATGATACTTGATGTTAGTGATCAGTACACAAATCCCACTTGGCTCACCAAATATTGTTCTACTAGGTAAAGCGTTCGCTTACAGTAGCAGTTTTTATTTTTAGGTTTCACTCTCTTCTCTCCTACATAGATAAATGAATTTGGAACCCTAAATCCAACATGGTTTGTAGTAGCTCTTTGAAACTAGACAAAATAAAGTAGTTCTCAGTTTTGTCTCTATGGTTTGTATCCTCTTCAAGTAGCCCTAAGCAGAGACTGTGGAAAAGCACTTTCATTGAAATGGGTTGCCAAGCTTCCAAGAAATTTCGAGTTTCCGAAATACCAGCAAATATTTTTTCACCCAATCTTGATGATACTTGGTGGTAATGATCAGTATACAAATCCCACTTGGCTTACCAAATTTTGTGCTTCTAGGTTGAAGCGTTCGTTTTCAGTAGCAGTTTTTATTTTTAGGTTTCCCTCTGTTCTCTCCTATATAGATAGATGAATTTGGAAATCTAAATCCAACATGGTTTGTAGTAGCTCTTTGGATCTTGACAAAATAAAGTAGTTCTCAGTTTTGTCTATGGATTTTATCCTCTTCAAGTAGCCCTAAGTAGAGACTCTGGAAAAGCATTTTCATAGTAGGGGGTTGCCAATCATCCAAGAAATTACGAGTTTCCGAAACACCAGCAAATATTTTTTCACACAATCTTGATGATACTTGATGTTAGTGATCATTACACAAATCCCACTTGGCTCACCAAATCTTGTTCTTCTAGGTTGAAGCGTTCGTTTACAGTAGCAGTTTTATTTTTAGGTTTCACTCTATTCTCTCCTATATAGATAGATGAATTTGGAACTCTAAATCCAACATGGTTTATAGTAGCTCTTTGAAACTTGACAAAATAAAGTAGTTCTCAGTTTTGTCTCCATGGTTTGTTTCCTCACCAAGTAGCCCTAAGCAGAGACTGGGGAAAAGCACTTTCATTGAAAGGGGTTGCACACCTTCCAAGAAATTACGAGTTTCCGAAATACCAGCAAATACTTTTTCACCCAATCTTGATGATCGATGATGGCAATGATTAGTACACAAATCCCACTTGGCTCACCAAATTTTGTGCTTCTAGGTTGACGCGTTCATTTACAGTAGCAGTTTAAATTTTTAGGTTTCCCTCTGTTCTCTCCTATATAGATAGATGAATTTGGAACTCCAAATCCAACATGGTTTGTAGTAGCTCTTTGAAACTTGACAAAATGAAGTAGTTCTCAGTTTTGTTTCTATGGTTTGTTTCCTCACCAAGTAGCCCTAAGCTGAGACTGGCGAAAAGCACTTTCATTGAAAGGGGTTTCCAGGCTTCCAAGAAATTACAATTTTGAGAAATACCAGCAAATATATTTCTCCCAATCTTGATGATACTTGGTGGTAATGAACAGTACACAAATCCCACTTGGTTCAATAAAATTTGTGCTTCTATGTTGAAGCGTTCGTTTACATTAGCAATTTTTATTTTTACGTTACCCTCTGTTCTCTCCTATATAGATAGATGAATTTGGAACTCTAAATCCAACAAGGTTTGTAGTAGCTCTTTGAATCTTGACAAAATAAAGTAGTTCTCAGTTTTGTCTCTATGGATTCTATCCTCTTCAAGTAGCCCTAAGCAGAGACTGTGGAAAAGCACTTTCATAGAAAGGGGTTGCCAATCTTCCAAGAAATTAGGAGTTTCCGAAATACCAGCAAATATTTTTTCAACCAATCTTGATGATACATGATGGTAATTATCAGTACACAAATCCCACTTGGCTTACCAAATTTTGTTCTTCTAGGTTGAAGAGCTCGCTTACAGTAGCAGTTTTTATTTTTAGGTTTCACTCTGTTGTCTCCTATATAGATTGATGAATTTGCAACTCTAAATCCAACATGGATGTTAGTAGCTCTTTGAAACTTGATCAAATAAAGTAGTTCTCAGTTTTGTCTCTGTGGTTTGTTTCCTCTCCAAGTAGCCATAAGCAGAGACTGGCAAAAAGCACTTTCATTGAAAGGGTTTTCCAAGCTTCCAAGAAATTACGAGTTTCTGAAATACCAGCAAATATTTTTTCTCCCAATCTTGATGATACTTGCTGGTATTGATCAGTACAAAAATCCCACTTGGCTCACCAAATTTTGTGCTTCTAGGTTGAAGCCTTCGTTTACAGTAGCAATTTTTATTTTTACGTTTCCTCTGTTCTCTCCAATATAGATAGATGAAGTTAAAACTCCAAATCCAACAAGGTTTGTAGTAGCTCTTTGAATCTTGACAAAATAAAGTAGTTCTCAGTTTTGTTTCTATGGTTTGTTTTCTCTTCAAGTAGCCCTAAGCAGAGATTTGGAAAAGCACTTTCATTGAAAAAGGCTTCCAAACTTCCAAGAAATTACGAGTTTCCGAAATACCAGCAAATATTTTTTAACCCAATCTTGATGATACTTGATGTTAATGATCAGTTCACAAATCCCACTTGGCTCACCAAATTTTGTTCTTCTAGGTTGAAGCGTTCGTTTACAGTAGCAGTTTTTATTTTTAGGTTTTACTCTGTTCTCTCCTATATAAATAGATGAATTTAAAACTCTAAATCCAACATGGTTTGTATTAGCTCTTTGAAACTTGAGAAAATAAAGTAGTTCTCAGTTTTGTCTCTGTGGATTGTTTACTCTTCAAGTAACCCTAATCAGAGACTGGCGAAAAGCACGTTCATTGAAAGGAGTTGGCAAGCGTCCAAGAGTCTACGAGTTTCCGAAATACCAGCAAATATTTTTTCACCCAATCTTGATGATACTTGATGTTAGTGATCAGTACACAAATCCCACTTGGCTCACCAAATCTGGTTCTTCTAGGTTGAAGCGTTCCTTTACAGTAGCAGTTTTTATTTTTAGGTTTCACTCTCTTCTCTCCTATATACATAGATGAATTTGGAACTCTAAATCCAACTTGGTTTGTAGTAGCTCTTTGAAACTTGACAAAATAAACTAGTTCTCAGTTTTGTCCCTATGGTTTGTTTCCTCTTCAAATAGCCCTATGCAGAGACTGGCGAAAACCACTTTCATTGAAAGGGGTTGCCAACCTTCCAAGAAATTACGAGTTTCCGAAATACCATCAAATATTTTTTGAACAAACTTGATGATCCTTGGTGGTAATGATCTGTACACAAATCCCACTTGGCTCACCAAATTTTGTGCTTCTAGTTTGAAGCGTTCGTTCACAGTAGCAGTTTAAATTTTTAGGTTTCCCTCTGTTCCCTCCTATATAGATAGATGAATTTGGAACACCAAATTCAACATGGTTTGTGGTAGCTCTTTGAAACTTGACAAAATAAAGTAGTTCTCAGTTTTGTCTCTATGGTTTGTTTCCTCTTCAAGTAGCCCTAAGGAGAGACTGGCGAAAAGCACTTTCATTGAATGGGGTTGCCAAGCTTCCAAGAAATTACAAGTTTCAGAAATACCAGCAAATATTTTTCCCCCAATCTTGATGATACTTGGTGGTAATGATCAGTATACAAATCCCACTTGGCTCACCAAATTTTGTGCTTCTAGGTTGAAGTGTTCGTTTACAGTAGCAGTTTTTATTTTTAGGTTTCCCTTTGTTCTCTCCTATATGGATAGATGAATTTGGAACTCCAAATCCAACAACGTTTGTAGTAGCTCTTTGAAACTTCACAAAATAAAGTCGTCTCAGTTTTTTCTCTATGGTTTGTTTTCTCTTCAAGTAGCCCAAAGAAGATAGTGTGAAAAGAACTTTCATTGAAAGGGGTTACCAAGTTTCCAAGAAATTACGAGTTTCCGAAATACCAGCAAATATTTTTTCACCCAATCTTGATGATCCATGATGTTAAGGATCAGTACACAAATCCCACTAGGTTCACCAAATTTGGTTCTTCTAGGTTGAAGCCTTATTTACAGTAGCAGTTTTTGTTTTTAGGTTTCACTGTGTTCTCTCGTATATCGATAGACTAATTTAGAACTCTACATCCAACATTGTTTGTAGTTGCTCTTTGAAACTTGACCAAATAAGTAGTACTCAGTTTTGTCTCTATGGTTTGTTTACTCTTCAAGTAGCCCTAACCAGAGACTGTGGAAAAGCATTTTCATTGAAAGGGGTTGCCACGCTTCCAAGAAATTACGAGTTTCCGAAATACCAGCAGATATTTTTTCACCCAATCTTGATGATACTTGGTGGTAATGATGAGTACACAAATCCCACTTGGCTCACCAATTTTTGTTCTTCTAGATTGAAGCGTTATTTACAGTAGCAGTTTTTATTTTATGTTTCACTCTCCTATACATATAGATTAATTTGGAACTCTAAATCCAACATGGTTTGTAGTAGCTCTTTGAAACTTGACAAAATAGAGTAGTTCTCAGTTTTGTCTCTATGGTTTGCTTCCTCTTCAAGTTGCCCTATGCAGAGACTGTGGAAAAGCACTTTCTTTGAAAGGGGTTGCCAAGCTTCAAAGAAATAAGGAGTGTCCGAAATACCAGCAAATATTTTTTAACCCAATCTTGATGATACTTGATGTTAATGATCAGTTCACAAATCACACTTGGCTCACCAAATTTTGTTCTTCTAGTTTGAAGCTGTCATTTACAGTAGCAGTTTTTACATTGAGGTTTCACTCTGTTCTCTCCTATATAAATAGATGAATTTGGAACTCTAAATCCAACATGGTTTGTAGTAGCTCTTTGAAACTTGACAAAACAAATTAGTTCTCAGTTTTGTCTCTGGTTTGTTTCCTCTTCAAGTAGCCCTAAGCAGAGACAGGGGAAAAGCACTTTCATTGAAAGGGGTTGCCAAGCGACCAAGAATTGACGAGTTTCCAAAATATCAGCAAATATTTTTTCACCCAATCTTGATGACACTTTTAGGTGATGATCAGTACACGAATCCCACTAGGCTCACCAAATTTTGTTCTTCTAGGTTGAAGCGTTATTTACAGTAGCAGTTTTTATTTTTAGGTTTCACTCTGTTCTCTCTTATACAGATACATGAATTTGGAACTGTACATCCAACATGGTTTGTAGTAGCTCTTGAAATTTGAAAAATAAAGTAGTTCTCAGTTTTGTCTCTAAGGTTTGTTTACTCTTCAAGTAGCCCTACTCAGAGACTGGCGAAAAGCACTTTCATTGAAAGGGGTTGGCAAGCGTCCAAGGATGGACGAGTTTCCGAAATACCAGCAAATATTTTTTCACCCAATCTTGATGATACTTTTTGGTAATGGTCAGTACACAAATCCCACTTGGCCAACCAAATTTTGTTCTTCTAGGTTGAAGCGTTCGTTTACAGTAGCAGTTTTAATTTTAGGTTTCACTCTATTCTCTCCTATATAGATAGATGAATTTGGAAATCTAAATCCAACATGGTTTGTAGTAGCTCTTTGAAACTTGAAAAAATAAAGTCGTCTCAGTTTTGTCTCTATGGTTTGTTTTCTCTTCAAGTAGCCCTAAGCAGAGACTGGCGAAAAGCACTTTCATTGAAAGGGGTTGCAAGCTTCCAAGAAATTATGAGTGTCAAAAATACCAGCAAATATTTTTGCAATCAATCTTGATGATACTTGATGGTAATGATCAGTTCACAAATCCCACTTGGCTCACCAAATTTTCCTCTTCTAGGTTGAAGCGTTCATTTACAGTAGCAGTTTTTATTTTTAGGTTTCACTCTGTTCTCTCCTATACAGATAAATGAATTTGGAACTCTAAATCCAACATGATTTCTAGTAGCTCTTTGAAACCTGACAAAAAAAAAATAGCTCTCAGTTTTGTCTCAATTGTTTGTTTCCTCTTCAAGTAGCCCTAATCAGAGACTGGCAAAAAGCACTTTCATTGAAAACGGTTGCCAAGCTTTCAAGAAATTACGAGTTTCAGAAATACCAGCAAATATTTTATTCACTCAAACTTGATGATACATGGTGGTAATGATCAGTTCACAAATCCCACTTGGCTCACCAAATTTTGTTCTTCTAGGTTGAAGCATTCATTTAGCGTAGCTGTTTTTATTTTTAGGTTTCACTCTGTTTTCTCCTATACAGGTAGATGAATTTGGAACTCTAAATCCAACATGGTTTGTAGTAGCTCTTTGAAACTTGACAAAATAAAGTAGTTCTCAGTTTTGTCTCTATGGTTTGTTTCCTCTTCAAGGAGCCCTAAGCAGACACTGTGGAAAAGCACTTTCATTGAAAAGGGTTGCCAAGCTTCCAAAAAATTACGAGTTTCCGAAATAGTAGCAAATATTTTTTTACCCAATCTTGATCATACTTGGTGGTAATGATCAGTACACAAATCCCACTTGGCTCACCAAATTATGTTCTTGTAGGTTGAAGCGTTTGTTTACAGTAGCAGTTTATATTTTTAGGTTTCACTGTGTTCTCTCCTATATAGATAGATGAATTTGGAACTCTAAATACAACATGGTTTGTAGTAGCTCTTTGAAACTTGACAAAATAAAATAGTCCTCAGTTTTTTCTCTATGGTTTGTTTCCTCTTCAAGTAGTCCTAATCAGAGACTGGTCAAAATCACTTTCATTTAAAGGGGTTGGCAAGTGTCCAAGAATATACGAGTTTCTGAAATACCAGCAAATATCTTTTCACCCAATCTTGATGATACATGGTGTTAATGATCAGTACATAAATCCCACTTGGCTCACCAAATTTTGTTCTTCAAGGTTGAAGCATTCGTTTACCGTAGCAGTTTTTATTTTTAGGTTTCACTCTGTTCTCTCCTATATAGATAGATGAATTTGGAACTCTAAATCCCGCATGGTTTGTAGTAGCTATTTGAAACCTGACAAAATAAAGTAGTTCTCAGTTTTGCCTCTATGGTTTGTTTCCTCTTCAAGTAGCCCTAGGCAGAGACTGTGGAGAAGCACTTTCATTGAAAGGGGTAGCCAAGCGTCCAAGAAATTACAAGTTTCCGAAATACCAGCAAATATTTTTTCACCCAATCTTGATGATACATGGTGGTAATGATCAGTACACAAATCCCACTTGGCTCACCAAATTTTGTTCTTCTAGGTTGTAGCGTTATTTACAGTAGCAGTTTTTATTTTTAGGTTTCACTCTGTTCTCTCCTATACAGATAGATGAATTTGGAACTGTACATCCAACATGGTTTGTAGTAGCTCTTTGAAACTTGACAAAATAAAGTAGTTCTCAGTTTTGTCTCTATGGTTTCCTTCCTCTTCATATTGCCCTATGCAGAGACTGTGGAAAAGCACTTTCATTGAATGGGGTTGCCAAGTTTCAAAGAAATTACCAGTTTCCGAAATACCAGCAAATATTTTTTAACCCAATTTTGATGATACTTGATGGTAATTATCAGTTCACAAATTCCACTTTGCTCACCAAACTTTGTTCTTCTAGGTTGTAGCGTTCTTTTACAGTAGCAGTTTTTATTTTGAGGTTTCACTCTGTTCTCTCCTATATAAATAGATGAATTTGGAACTCTAAAGCCAACATGGTTTCTATTAGCTCTTTGAAACTTGACAAAATAAACTACTTCTCATTTTTGTCTCTATGGATTGTTTACTCTTTAAGTAGCCCTAATCAGAGACAGGCGAAAAGCACTTTCATTGAAAGGGGTTGCCAAGCATCCAAGAATCTACGAGTTTCTGAAATACCAGCAAATATTTTTTCACACCAATCTTGATGATACTTGATGTTAGTGATCAGTACACAAATCCCACTTGGCTCACCAAATATTGTTCTACTAGGTAAAGCGTTCGTTTACAGTAGCAGTTTTTATTTTTAGGTTTCACTCTCTTCTCTCCTATATAGATAAATGAATTTGGAACCCTAAATCCAACATGGTTTGTAGTAGCTCTTTGAAACTAGACAAAATAAAGTAGTTCTCAGTTTTGTCTCTATGGTTTGTATCCTCTTCAAGTAGCCCTAAGCAGAGACTGTGGAAAAGCACTTTCATTGAAATGGGTTGCCAAGCTTCCAAAAAATTTCGAGTTTCCGAAATACCAGCAAATATTTTTTCACCCAATCTTGATGATACTTGGTGGTAATGATCAGTATACAAATCCCACTTGGCTTACCAAATTTTGTGCTTCTAGGTTGAAGCGTTCGTTTTCAGTAGCAGTTTTTATTTTTAGGTTTCCCTCTGTTCTCTCCTATATAGATAGATGAATTTGGAAATCTAAATCCAACATGGTTTGTAGTAGCTCTTTGAATCTTGACAAAATAAAGTAGTTCTCAGTTTTGTCTCTATGGATTTTATTCTCTTCAAGTAGCCCTAAGCAGAGACTCTGGAAAAGCATTTTCATTGTAGGGGGTTTCCAATCTTCCAAGAAATTACGAGTTTCCAAAACACCAGCAAATATTTTTTCACCCAATCTTGATGATACTTGATGTTAGTGATCATTACACAAATCCCACTTGGCTCACCAAATCTTGTTCTTCTAGGTTGAAGCGTTCGTTTACAGTAGCAGTTTTATTTTTAGGTTTCACTCTATTCTCTCCTATATAGATAGATGAATTTGGAACTCTAAATCCAACATGCTTTATAGTAGCTCTTTGAAACTTGACAAAATAAAGTAGTTCTCAGTTTTGTCTCCATGGTTTGTTTCCTCACCAAGTAGCCCTAAGCAGAGACTGGCGAAAAGCACTTTCATTAAAAGGGGTTGCACACCTTCCAAGAAATTACGAGTTTCCGAAATACCAGCAAATACTTTTTCACCCAATCTTGATGATCGATGATGGCAATGATTAGTACACAAATCCCACTTGGCTCACCAAATTTTGTGCTTCTAGGTTGAAGCGTTCATTTACAGTAGCAGTTTAAATTTTTAGGTTTCCCTCTGTTCTCTCCTATATAGATAGATGAATTTGGAACTCCAAATCCAACATGGTTTGTAGTAGCTCTTTGAAACTTGACAAAATGAAGTAGTTCTCAGTTTTGTTTCTATGGTTTGTTTCCTCACCAAGTAGCCCTAAGCTGAGACTGGCGAAAAGCACTTTCATTGAAAGGGGTTTCCAGGCTTCCAAGAAATTACAATTTTGAGAAATACCAGCAAATATATTTCTCCCAATCTTGATGATACTTGGTGGTAATGAACAGTACACAAATCCCACTTGGTTCAATAAAATTTGTGCTTCTAGTTTGAAGCGTTCGTTTACATTAGCAATTTTTATTTTTACGTTTCCCTCTGTTCTCTCCTATATAGATAGATGAATTTGGAACTCCAAATCCAACAAGGTTTGTAGTAGCTCTTTGAATCTTGACAAAATAAAGTAGTACTCAGTTTTGTCTCTATGGATTCTATCCTCTTCAAGTAGCCCTAAGCAGAGACTGTGGAAAAGCACTTTCATAGAAAGGGGTTGCCAATCTTCCAAGAAATTAGGAGTTTCCGAAATACCAGCAAATGTTTTTTCACCCAATCTTGATGATACATGATGGTAATGAACAGTACACAAATCCCACTTGGCTTACCAAATTTTGTTCTTCTAGGTTGAAGAGCTCGCTTACAGTAGCAGTTTTTATTTTAGGTTTCACTCTGTTGTCTCCTATATAGATTGATGAATTTGCAACTCTAAATCCAACATGGTTGTTAGTAGCTCTTTGAAACTTGACAAAATAAAGTAGTTCTCAGTTTTGTCTCTATGGTTTGTTTCCTCTCTAAGTAGCCCTAAGCAGAGACTGGCAAAAAGCACTTTCATTGAAAGGGTTTTCCAAGCTTCCAAGAAATTACGAGTTTCCGAAATACCAGCAAATATTTTTTTACCCAATCTTGATGATACTTGCTGGTAATGTTCAGTACACATATCCCACTTGGCTCACCAAATTTTGTTCTTCTAGATTGAAGCGTTCGTTTACAGTAGCAGTTTTTATTTTTACGTTTCCCTCTGTTCTTTCCAATATAGATAGATGAATTTGGAACTCCAAATCCAACAAGGTTTGTAGTAGCTCTTTGAATCTTGACAAAATAAAGTAGTTCTCAGTTTTGTCTCTATGGTTTGTTTTCTCTTCAAGTAGCCCTAAGCAGAGACTGTGAAAAGCACTTTCATTGAAAGGGGTTACCAAGTTTAAAAGAAATTATGAGTTTCCAAAATACCATCAAGTATTTTTTAACCCAATCTTGATGATACATGGTGGTAATGATCAGACAACAAATCTCACTTGGCTCACCAAACATTGTGCTTCTAGGTTGAAGCCTTCATTTACAGTAGCAGTTTAAATTTTTAGGTTTCCCTCTGTTCTCTCTTATATAGATAGATGAATTTGGAACTCCAAATCCAACATGGTTTGTAGTAGCTCTTTGAAACTTGACAAAATAAAATAGTTCTCAGTTTTGTTTCTTTGGTTTGTTTCCTCTCCAAGTAGCCCTAAGCAGAGACTGGCAAAAAGCACTTTCATTGAAAGGGGTTTCCAGGCTTCCAAGAAATTACAGGTTTCCGAAATACCAGCAAATATTTTTTCACCCAATCTTGATGATACTTGGTGGTAATGATCAGTACACAAATCCCACTTGGCTCACCAAAATTTTTGCTTCTAGGTTGAAGCGTTCATTTAGGGTAGCGATTTTTATTTTTAGGTTTCTCTCTGTTGTCTCCTATATAGATTGATGAATTTGGAATTCCAAATCTAACAATGTTAGTAGTAGCTCTTTGAATCTTGACAAAATAAAGTAGTTCTCAATTTTGTCTCTATGGATTCTATCCTCTTCAAGTAGCCCTAAGCAGAGACTGGCGAAAAGCACTTTCATTGAAAGGGGTTGCAAGCTTCCAAGAAATTATGAGTGTCAAAAATACCAGCAAATATTTTTGCAATCAATCTTGATGATACTTGATGGTAATGATCAGTTCACAAATCCCACTTGGCTCACCAAATTTTCCTCTTCTAGGTTGAAGCATTCATTTACAGTAGCAGTTTTTATTTTTAGGTTTCACTCTGTTCTCTCCTATACAGATAAATGAATTTGGAACTCTAAATCCAACATGATTTCTAGTAGCTCTTTGAAACCTGACAAAAAAAAATAGCTCTCAGTTTTGTCTCAATTGTTTGTTTCCTCTTCAAGTAGCCCTAATCAGAGACTGGCAAAAAGCACTTTCATTGAAAACGGTTGCCAAGCTTTCAAGAAATTACGAGTTTCAGAAATACCAGCAAATATTTTATTCACTCAAACTTGATGATACATGGTGGTAATGATCAGTTCACAAATCCCACTTGGCTCACCAAATTTTGTTCTTCTAGGTTGAAGCATTCATTTAGCGTAGCTGTTTTTATTTTTAGGTTTCACTCTGTTTTCTCCTATACAGGTAGATGAATTTGGAACTCTAAATCCAACATGGTTTGTAGTAGCTCTTTGAAACTTGACAAAATAAAGTAGTTCTCAGTTTTGTCTCTATGGTTTGTTTCCTCTTCAAGGAGCCCTAAGCAGACACTGTGGAAAAGCACTTTCATTGAAAAGGGTTGCCAAGCTTCCAAAAAATTACGAGTTTCCGAAATAGTAGCAAATATTTTTTTACCCAATCTTGATCATACTTGGTGGTAATGATCAGTACACAAATCCCACTTGGCTCACCAAATTATGTTCTTGTAGGTTGAAGCGTTTGTTTACAGTAGCAGTTTATATTTTTAGGTTTCACTGTGTTCTCTCCTATATAGATAGATGAATTTGGAACTCTAAATACAACATGGTTTGTAGTAGCTCTTTGAAACTTGACAAAATAAAATAGTCCTCAGTTTTTTCTCTATGGTTTGTTTCCTCTTCAAGTAGTCCTAATCAGAGACTGGTCAAAATCACTTTCATTTAAAGGGGTTGGCAAGTGTCCAAGAATATACGAGTTTCTGAAATACCAGCAAATATCTTTTCACCCAATCTTGATGATACATGGTGTTAATGATCAGTACATAAATCCCACTTGGCTCACCAAATTTTGTTCTTCAAGGTTGAAGCATTCGTTTACCGTAGCAGTTTTTATTTTTAGGTTTCACTCTGTTCTCTCCTATATAGATAGATGAATTTGGAACTCTAAATCCCGCATGGTTTGTAGTAGCTATTTGAAACCTGACAAAATAAAGTAGTTCTCAGTTTTGCCTCTATGGTTTGTTTCCTCTTCAAGTAGCCCTAGGCAGAGACTGTGGAGAAGCACTTTCATTGAAAGGGGTAGCCAAGCGTCCAAGAAATTACGTGTTTTCGAAATACCAGCAAACATTTTTTCACCCAATCTTGATGATACATGGTGGTAATGATCAGTACACAAATCCCACTTGGCTCACCAAATTATGTTCTTCTAGGTTGAAGCGTTCGTTTACAGTAGCAGTTTATATTTTTAGTTTTCACTCTGTTCTCTCCTATGTAGATAGATGAATTTGGAACTCTAAATCCAACATGGTTTTTCGTAGCTCTTTGAAACTTGACAAAATTATGTAGTTCTCAGTTTTTTCTCTATGGTTTGTTTCTTCTTCAAGTAGCCCTAGCAAAAGACTGTGGAAAAGCTCTTTCATTGAAAGGGGTTGCCAAGCTTCCAAGAAATTTCGAGTTTGCCCAATAACAGCAAATATTTTTTCACCCAATCTTGTTCATACTTTGTGGTAATGATCAGTACACAAATCCCACTTGGCTCACAAAATTTAGTTCTTCTAGGTTGAAGCGTTTTTTACAGTAGCAGTTTTTATTTTTAGGTTTCACTCTGTTCTCTCCTATACAGATAGATGAATTTGGAACTCTAAATCCAACATGGTTTGTAGTACCTCCTTTAAACTTGACAAAATAAAGTAGTTCTCAGTTTTTTCTCTATGGTTTGTTTCCTCTTCAAGTAGCCGTATGCAGAGACTGTGGAAAAGCACTTTCATTGAAAGGTCTTGCCAAGCTTCCAAGAAATTAAGAATTTCTGAAATACCAGCAAATATTTTTTCACCCAATCTTGATCATACTTGGTGGTAATGATCAGTACACAAATCCCACCTGGCTCACCAAATTTTGTTCTTCTAGGTTGAAGCGTTCGTTTATAGTAGCAGTTTTTATTTTTAGGTTTCACTCTGTTCTCTCCTATATAGATAGATGAATTTGAAACTCTAAATCCAACATGGTTTGTAGTAGCTCTTTGAAACTTGACAAAATAAAGTAGTTCTCCGTTTTGTCTCTATGGTTTGTTTCCTCTTCAAGTAGCCCTAATCAGAGACTGGTGAAAAGCACTTTCATTGAAAGTGGTTGTCAAGCATCCAAGAATCTACGAGTTTCCGAAATACCAGCAAATATTTTTTCGCCCAATCTTCATGATACTTGGTGGTAATGATAAGTACACAAATCCCACTTGGCTCACTAAATTTTGTTCTTCAAGCTAAGCGTTCGTTTACAGTATCAATTTTTATTTTTAGTTTTCACTCTTTTGTCTTCTATATAGATACATGAATTTGGAACTCTAAATCCAACATGGTTTGTAGTAGCTCTTTGAAACTTGACAAGAATCTAAGAGTCTTCTGCTTAAAAGTCTCTATTCTGACTGCTGTGGTATAAGAGATCCCAACTACATACCAAGATGGGAAGTTTCTCCTATGATAAATAACTAGAAAAATGACCCTGAATTAATATGGCTTCTTTCCAGTACCCTGATGCTACTAACAGAAATTTTTAGTCCATTCATTTCACTGGGCTGGTTGTATAACTTGTGTACTGTAAATGCACTGCCTAAAAACAGTGATGGTGATGTGTCTAAATTACTTATAAACTGATTTTTAGTTCCTCATGATAATTATCAAGGTTTAGTATGACTTGGAGTTGAGGTGGTTATATTCCTTGATATCTTGAGGAAACTCCACACTGCTTTCCAGAGTGGAAGTTCTTATTTTCAGGCTCACCAACAATGTAGGTGAGTACGTGTTTACTGTGTCCTCTAATAATTAATGGAGTTGGTAGAATTCTTCTTCTCAGGTTAGTAGAGAGGAGCTTCCCTTTGTTTACACCATGGAATTTTCCTCTAACACTCCATCAGAATATTTCTCCTATTGTCCTGACATGTGTCAAAATTATTATCACTTAAGGTGAATTGTCCTGGCACTAAATAACTACACAGACACAGAAAATACTTTTCTATGAGTGTCAGGATGGCTCCTCGTCAACCTCAGCTCATAAAAGGGAGCCACAGAAAATTAAGAGAGGCATGCAAAAGAGAGCATGCCTGAAATCCACCTATTTATTGGGGAGAAGCCATTTATAGAATATTCCACCCAAATAAGGCAAGGGGTCAGGTTTCAGAGTGTGAAGTCTTGCTTGGTGATGTGTTGGTCAGCAGTTTGAAATCTTGGAAAATCACACCCATCTCAGGTGCTGTGTGGGGATCACAGGAAGGGAGAGTGAAAAGACACACATGCATTGCAGAGCCCAATAGGGCAACAATTTCAGACCAGTTTTCCTCATATATTCCAATGTGCATAGCTCACACACAAAGCCCATAGATGGTAGGTGACATCCCATCAATTCATTTACAATTCTAAAAGCCAAAATTCTGGGTTTCATTTGGTCTGAGGCTCTCTACAGTGCTGCTCCAGGTGCCCCACCCCCAGATCCTGTTTTTTATTCAGAAAACATACATGAGCCAATATGACTCAAGCTCTGAAAAATAGTCAGGAAGTGCTGTACATGTTTGTTTTTTGCTGTCATCTTTCTTCATTGGTGTACTTTTTTAGTTCTCTCTTAGAGCAAAATGTTGTTTTCTCTACCCAAATTCTGTGTGCTGCTTTCTAACTGTATGACAAAAACATTTCTTCACCCTACATTGTCATTTTATTAAACAGGATTTCCTCTCAGTTAAACAATTACTGAAAGATCTTTAGATCCTGTGAGACTGTGATGATCAAAATGAGGTAAGCCCAACAAGGGTTTGTTCCTGCTAAACATCATATAATTCCAACTCTCTTATCAAACCAAGTTTCATATTTTGACACTAAAGAATTCTGTAGGTCTATTGTTTAAAACATGTAATGCAACATAATATTAATTATATTTCTCAAGAATGTCCGGCTGCAGCAAAACAACCGGGGGATGACGAGTATCTTGTGTAGATTGATACAGCAGGAGTGGAAGCCGTTTATAGTAGGACAACAGAGGTATTTGTACATTCCACATAGCTTGTCTAATTAACATAAACTCGATACAGCAGTCAATGAATAAGGAATCTCCACACTTAATGGTTTGCTGGCGTTACTTCACAAGCCACTCCCTCTGGCAAAATGCCAGGCACCATCCAGACTTGTTTACAGACTCTAACATTTGCCAGGCACCATCCTGACTTGTTTACAGACTCTAACAGAAAGCAGCACACAGAATCTGGGTAGAGTAAACAACATGTTGCTCTGAGAGAGAACTAAAAAGAAATGAACCTAATAAACAGGGAATAATGAAAAATCAAGAAAGATAAGGAGTTGTCTATCCTAAGACCAAAGTCATGCAGCAGGTTATAGTGGGAGTGTCCCTCTTCACTTCTATACAATACATGCAGAGACCACAGGGAAGTTGGAAAACTCGAATTTTTATGTTTGAAAGAATACTCTTCTTTATATTCTACTTGTTTTCTATTCATTTCTCAGTGTATTCTCATTTTCCTCAGGGAATCTTTTCTGTAGCTCAGATTCCTCTATTACATCAAAAACCTCTTTTCTAAAATCATCTGTCTGAAATTATAATGATCTTTTTTATGTGTCTGTCTTCTCCATTAGACTTTAAGCTAAATAATAAAAGGGGACTAATCTCATCTGCTATATGTGCAGAGTACACCATATTGTGTCACATGTTTTATGCACTCATTGGTTTAGTGTATAAATAATGCATGTGAAATATACAGCATTCATATATGTAAATTAGTCAAGTATTTTACTTCTATCTTCTTTTATTTCTGACAGATTTTGTTAGCTGGTCAAAAACCCAGAAAGCAGTTTCTTTACTTCAAAAAATAATAAAACGCAAAAAAAGTCACTGCACACAGTGTTCACTACATGTTAAAAAATGCACAACTGGAAAATGAGATTTGTGAGCTTAAAAACAAGGGTATCAGAGTTTAAGCAAGAAAATATAGAATTGAAACAACTCCACAATTTGGGGTATTATATACTTCATTGAAAGAATGGGTGGAATCTTTCCTTTATTCCAGTAGAAAAAAGGAGATATTTTTTAACTGCTGACTTATCTGTTAGCACTTTGCAAGGGAGAAAAGTTGAATAAATTATAAAATTCTTACAAATATAATAACATATTATTAAATGTGATTACTAAGAACTAAGTGCTTATTTTTCCCCATCACAATTTTAATGGCTCCATGGAACCCCATCTGTTAGAAACCTACTTATTTAACAAACAGAATATGGGATTGTTATTTGTTTATATTTTAACTTTTTATTACAATTAATGTTTCAAAAAATTTAGAAAAAAATCTTTTTCTACTCAGATACCATGGCATGTGCCTATAATTCCAGCAGCTTGGGAGACTGAGACAAAAGGATCAAAAGTTTAAAGCAAGCGTCATCAACTTAACAAGCTCCTTAGAAAATTAGTGAGACCCTGTCTTCAACTAAAAATAAACTGAAAAAGGCTTTGAGATATAGGTATTTGATTTAGCTTCTGCGGGTTCAATTCCTGGTACCAAAGATGGGAATGAGAACAAAAGAAAAAATAATTTTCTATATTTCTGTTTACTTTTGAAAAAAAATTTAATATAGAGTTATTTGGTTAAATTTGGGAAACTTTAAAAAGATTTCACGATTTTTAAGTTGCTCTCAAGAAAGTTTGTATTCCACCAATGAGGCATTTTTCACTGCCCTAAAACATGTTTTTATACATTTATAGTTTTTATTCTGATGCTTGGGAACAAACCAGGGTTTTGTGGTAATGTGATTTGCTAGTGCTGAGCTAGACCCTCAGCTATACTTTTAATAATTACATTCATTAAACAATAAAATGGAAATTGATTATAAGTTATTTTATTCAAATTCACCCTTGTTTATAAATTAAATTTGTTCAGGTTTCTATATTGAATGGACATATGCTTCTTTATGTTTTTTAGGTGTACATGACAATAGACTGTATATTGTTATGGCTAATACTCTATTGTGTGAGTGTGTGTGTGTGTGTGTGTGTGAGCACACACAGACATATTCTTCATTCATCTGTTGAAGGATATTAGTCTTCATTATTAGATGAAATACTAGGTCCTTTCTTGTTCAAAATTGGATATTAAGTTTGTTTGTAAAATACATAGTGATCACCAAGGTAAGCTGAAAGTATTACCATAAAAGAAACATAAAAACTGTATAACAAGTTTTAGATTTCTTATCCCAGTTTGGGGTTATAGTAATACAAAAGATAAATTTCTTACATCTTTATTTTATTTACATATGGTGCTAAGGATTGAACCCAGCACCTCACTCATGCTAGGCAAGCACTGTACTGCTGAGCTTCAGCCCCAGCCCCAAAAGATACATATTAAAAGAAGAATTTCTGAATATGGTTTTACACTGTAAGCCAGTTATAGGTATACCTGACATATTTTATGAAGATAAATCTATTACTACTTAATTCATAAATTTGTATATAAACAATAAGTCTTTAAAACTTATTTGACTTGAAATTTTCTTTTTAACTCGGGAGGATCTAAGAGAGGGCAAAAAAAAAATCACCTTAAACTTGTAAATTAACCAAATTATTTCAAAATTCCTTTTCTGTACTATCTACTTTCAATTATGTTTGTTTTAGACAAGATTTAAGGAGAAATTAAAAATGTTAAACTAGAAAAGCTTCAGAGAATATAGAATTTTCATTAGGATACTAAAACAGTATACAAAGAGCCAGAACATAAAAATACATTTTTTTTCTAGGAAAAATCAATTTAAAGGTAACCATATTTAACTTCAGATATACCTCAAAAGAACATGCAGTAACTCAAAAAAACATGCAGTCATCATGGGTGTGAACACCCACACACTTCAGATCTCTCACAATGCCAGGAAATACAGACTTACAGGACCTCCGTTTATATGAAGTCTGCTGTTTTCCAAAGCTTTGGTATGTGGGGCGTGAACTCCTATTTTGATTTAAAACACAATGTTATCTGACTCTAAAATTAAATGATGACATTTATGACAAAACTAGTTACAGCAAATCTTAGCATCTGATAGATGTTCAGCATTTGTTTTCTGAATGAAGAAATTTAGTTTAATCACTGACAAAAATACCAATTTAGGAGTTTTTTTTTTTTAAGAGAGAGAGAGAGAGAGAGAGAGAGAGAGAGAGATTTAATTTTTTTTTTTTTTTTAGTTTTTGGGTGGACACAACATCTTTGTTTTGTTTGTGATGCTGAGGATCGAACCTGGGCCGCACACATGCCAGGCAAATGCACTACTGCTTAAGCCATATCCCCAGCCCCCAATTTAGGAGTTTTTATGTTAAGATACAGACTAAATAGCTCTCCCACTGCTTTAAATTTTTTTAAAAGGTTTCATAATTACATATCTGTGTGTATTTAAGAAATGTTTTCACTCACCCAAATTTGTCTGTCATTTGTGCAGTTGAAATTTAAGATACTGAATTATAAAGAATAAGTCTTTTTGTGTTATTTTTTAACCTTGAAGGTACCACTCTTAAATTAAGCTTTTCGACTTCTATCACTTTCTGATATACAGCCAAAACCTTGTTGAAATACATTTGTTGAGTTTAGCAGAACAAAATGAAACCTACAATTTCCATGAGACCAGAATGCCAGAATTTATAGAAAGAAATTTCAGTAATACACTTTGGCAAACAAAAAGAGATATATATGTGCAGAAAGAAAATGTTTCCTCAATTATTTTCTTCTGTTTTCAAATGTGTGTGTGTGTGTGTGTGTGTGTGTGTGTGTGTAACATGGTTAAAGAGTAAGTCTATTAATCATGGGAAAGTATAGTGTGTTTTAAATCTATATGTTTATAACCATAATGTACGTATTTTTGAGGTGAGGGTGGCATTGTTTGTCCCATTGAATTAAGTAAAGTTCTTAATTCAACTCTATTTCTCTGAAGCAGTCCCATGATGACCTTCAGAGTAGCCTTATAAACAGAAAAGACTTTTAATATTTTCCACAGGAAGAGATGATTTTTCTATGATCTCAAAACCCTTGCTTCTAATAGTAGATCTTATAGTTTGGGAAAGTGACTTCACTCTCTTGTTGTGTTAATGTGTATTACTACTCACACTGTTAAGTAAAGAGGAAAAGTGGGGACAGCAAATACCCTGGTTTTGTGTATCATTTTCTTACTTTTGAGAAGAAAAACAAACACTTTGCTCCAAGAAATCTCCTACTTCAGTACAAAACAACTTTGGAAACAGTGGCATACCATAATGTGTTCTGAGAAATAAGTTACTGGTAAGTATTTGTCCCTAATACATATGATCCATTTATTTCCCTTATTTTATATTTACTCATGTTTTAAACTTCACTGAGATAAAACAAATGCTAATGAGTAGCAATCTCAGGATTTTCTGAGTAAAGTCTTATACATTTTGCATTATTTGTCATTTGTATTTTGAGACACAGGCCTTCTTTAGTGTTTATCCATTCACAGGACAAAAATACTGACTTTGTGAATGAGCACTAGTAGCAGAGGCAAAAGTCTTGGAAAAATTATCAAACTTGCCTACGTTTTTATCCTTATGCTCCGTTTCACAATTGTGATGCATTGTTCATTGATATACATTATGTGTTTAATGCTGTTCCTACATTTATAATTTATCAAAGATGCAATTCTTATTCTTGGCTATAAAAATGTTAGAAAACAGAATATACTAGGAATATTTTTAGGAAAAGACCTTGGGGAACTTTTGTATGTTGTGGTAGATGTAGAGCTATGGGCTGGTTGAAGACATAAGGTGTCAGATTGTGAACTTATTCATCTTAAAGTTAAATGTTCTTTTTTTAATTTTTATTATTGGTAGTTCAAAACATTACATAATTCTTCACATATCATATTTCCTACAATTGATTCAAGTGGGTTATAAAATCCCATTTTTACCCCATATACAGATTGCAGAATCACATTGATTACACATCCACTGTTTTACAAATTGCCATACTAGTGTCTGATGTGTTCTGCTGCCTTTCCTATTCTCTACTATCCCTGCTCCCCTCCCCTTCCCTCTCATCTTCTCTCTCTACCCCATCTACTATAATTCATTTCTCCCCCTTGTTTTTTTCCCATTTCCCTCACTTCCTTTTATATGTAATTTTGTATAAAAATGAGGCTCTCCTTCCATTTCCATGCAATTTCCCTTCTCTCTCCTTTTCCCTCCCACCTCTCATCCCTGTTTAATGTTAATCTTCATCTCATGCTCTTCCTCCCTGCTCTGTTCTTAGTTGTTCTCCTTATATCAAAGAAGACATTTGGCATTTGTTTTTTAGAGATTGGCTATCTTCACTTAGCGTAATCTGCTCTAATGCCATCCATTTCCCTGCAAATTCCATGATTTTGTCATTTTTTTAGTGCAGGGTGATACTCCATTGTGCATAAATGCCACATTTTTTTATCCATTCATCTATTGAAGGACATCTAGGTTGGTTCCACAGTCTGGCTATTGTGAATTGTGCTGCTATGAACATCGAAGTGGCAGTATCCCTGTAGTATGCTCTTTTAAGGTCTTCAGGGAATAATCCAAGAAGGGCAATAGCTGGGTCAAATGGTGGTTCCATTCCCAGATTTCCAAGGAATCTCCATACTGCTTTTCAAATTGGCCGCACCAATTTGCAGTCCCACCAGCAATGTACAAGTGTACCCTTTTCCCCACATCCTCTCCAGCACTTGTTGTTTGACTTCATAATGGCTGCCAATCTTACTGGAGTGAGATGGTATCTTAGGATAGTTTTGATTTGCATTTCTCTGACTGCTAAAGATGGTGAGCATTTTTTCATGTTCTAGTTGATTGATTGTATGTCCTCCTTTGAGAAGTGTCTGCTCAGGTCCTTGACCCATTTGTTGATTGGGTTATTTGTTATCTTATTGTTTAATTTTTTTGAGTTCCTAATATTCTCTGGTATTAGGACTCTATCTGAAGTGTGGGAGTAAAAATTTGTTCCCAGGATGTAGGCTCCCTATCTACCTCTCTTATTGTTTCTATTGCTGAGAAAGCCTTTTTAGTTTGAGTATGTTCCATTTATTGATTGTTGTTATTAACTCTTTTGCTATGGGTGTCCTATTAAAGAATTTGGAGCCCAACCCCACAGCATGTAGATCGGAGCCAATTTATTCTTCTATCAGGTGCAGAGTCTCTGATTTTATATCAAGCTCTTTGATTCATTTTGAGTTAACTTTTGTACATGGCGAGAGAAAGGGATTCAGTTTCATTTTGCTGCATATGGATTCCAGTTTTCCCAGAACCATTTGTTGAAGGTGCTATCCTTCTGCCATTGCATGCTTTTAGCACCTTTATCAAATATAAGATAGTTGTAAATTTGTGGATTGGTCTCTGTGTCCTCTATTCAGAACCATTGGACCACCTCCCTGTTTTGGTACCGGTACCATGCTATTTTTGTTACTATTGCTCTGTAGTATAGCTTGAAGTCTGGTATCACTATACCGCCTGATTCACCTTCCCTGCTTAGAAAATTTTTCACTATTCTGGGTCTTCTTTTTTTCCATATGAATTTCATGATTGTTTTATCTATTTCTACAAGAAATGCCATTGGGATTTTGATTGGCATTGCATTAAACCTATAGAAATATTTTGGTAATATTGTCATTTTGATGATGTTAGTTCTGCATATCCATGAACAGGGTATATTTTTCCATCTTCTAAAATCTTCTATTTCTCTCTTTAGGGTTCTGTAGTTTTCATTGTATACGTCTTTAACCTCTTTTTTTAGGTTGATTACCAAGTATTTTTTTTTTTTTTTTTTTTTTTTAGGATATTGTGAGTGGGGTGGTTGTCCTCATTTCCATTTCTGAAGATTTGTCACTGATATATAGGAATGTGTTTGATTTATGTGGGTTGATTTTATTTCCTACCACTTTGCTGAATTCATTTATTAGCTCTAGTAGTTCCTTTGTAGACCCTTTTGGGTCAGCTAGGTATAGAATCTGGTCATCAGCAAATACTGATAATTTAAGTTTTTCTTTTTCTATTTTTATTCCTTTAATTTCTTTCATCTGTCTAATTTCTCTGGCCAGTGTTTCAAGAACTATGTTTAACAGAAGTGGTGAGAGAGGGCATCCCTGTCTTGTTCCAGATTTTAGAGGGAATGCTTTCAATTTTTCTCCATTCAAAATGATGGTAGCCTGAGTCTTAGCATAGATAACTTTTAAAATATTGAGGTATGTTCCTATTATCTGTATTTTTTCTAGAGTTTTGAACATAAAGGGATGATGTACTTTGTAGAATGCTTTTTCTGCATCTATCAAGATGATCATATGTTTCTTATCTTTAAGTCTACTGATGTGGTGAATAACATTTATTGATTTCCGTATATTGAACAAGCCTTGCATCCCAGGGATGAATCCTACTTGATGATGATGCACCATCTTTTTGATATGTTTCTGTATCTGATTTGCCAGAATTTTATTGAGGATTTTTGCATCTATGTTCATTAGAGATATTGGTCTGCAGTGTTCTTTCTTTAAACTGTCTTTGTCTGTCTTAGGAATCCGGGTGATGGTGGCCTCCTGGAATAAATTTGGAAGTTCTCCCTCTTTTTCTATATCCTGAAATAGCTTGGAAAGTTTTGGTATTAGTTCTTCTTAAAGGTTTTGTAAAACTGTTCTGTATACACATCCAGTCCTGGGCTTTTCTTAGTTGGTAGTCTTTTGATGGCTTCTTCTATTTCCTCAATTGATATTTGTCTGTTTAGGTTGTGTATATCCTCCTGACTCTATCTGGGCAGAAAAAGAAATTTATCAATGCCTTCACTATCTTCTATTTTATTGGAGTATAAGGATTCAAAATAATTTCTAATTATCTTCTGTATTTTTGAAGTGTCTGTTGTGATATTGCCTTTTTCATTCCTGTATGCTAGTAATTTGAGTTCTCTCTATTCTTCTCTTCATTAGCATGGCTAAGGGTCTGTCAATCTTATTTATTTTTTCAAAGAACAAACTTTTAGTTTTGTCAATTTTTTAAATTGTTTCTTTTGTTTCAATTTCATTGGTTTCAGCTCTGATTTTAATTATTTCTTGCCTTCTACTTCTTTTGCTGTTGTTTTGCTTTTCTTTTTCTTGTTTTTTGAGATGAAGTGTGAAAACATTTATTTGTTTTTTTTCTTTTTTTAAGGAATGAACTCCAACCAACAAAGTTTCCTCTTAGAACTGCTTTCATTGTGTCCCATAGATTCTGATCTGTTGTGTCTGTTTTCATTTATCTCTAAGAATTTTTTAATTTCCTCCTTGAAGTCTTCTGTAACCCATTGATCATTCAGTAACCTATTGTTCATTCTCCAAGTGATGTATGATTTTTTCTTCCTTCTTTTATCGTTGATTTCCAGTTTCATTCCATTATGATCAGACAGGATGCATGGTATTATATCTACTCCTTTATAATTCCTGACAATTGTCCTGTGACATAATATAGGATCTATTTTTGAGAAAGATCCATGTGCTGCAGAGAAAAAAGTGTAACTGCTTGTTTTTGGGTGGTGTATTCTATGTATGTCAATTAATTCTAGGATATTAATTGTATTATTGAGTTCTATAGTTTCTTTATTCATCTTTTGTTTGGAAGATCTGTCCAGTGGTGAGAGAGGTGTGTTGAAGTCTCCCATAATTATTGTATGGTGGTCTATTAGACTCTTGAACTTGAGAAGAGTTTGATGAACATAGCTGCACAATTGTTTGTGGCATATATTTTTCTGATTGTTATGTCTTGTTGGTATATGGTTCCCTTGAGCAGTATATAGTGTTCTTCTTTATCCCTTTTTATTAAGTTTGTCTTGAAGTCTATTTTATTTGATGTGAGTATGGATCTCCTGCTTGTTTCCGAGGTCCATATGGGTGATATGATTTTCCCTAACCTTTCACCTTCAGTTTATGTATGTCTTTTCCTATCAAATGCGTCTCCTGTAGGCAGCATATTGTTGGATCTTTTTTTTTTTTTTTGATCCATTCTGCTAGCCTGTGTCTCTTGATTGGTGAGTTTAAGCCATTAACATTTAGGGTTATTATTGAGATATGGATTGTACTTTCAGCCATATTTGTTTATTTATGTTACTTAACATGGTTTGTTTTTCCTCTTTGATTACTTTTTCCTTTACTGTACTACCTCTTGCTGTTGGTTTTCATTATTATTCTCCATTTCCTCTTCCTGTAATGTTTTGCCGAGGATGTTTTGAAGAGCTGGTTTTCTAGCTGTAAATTCTTTTAACTTTTGTTTATCATGGAGGGTTTTAATTTTATCTTCCATCCTGAAGCTTAATTTCGCTGGATACACAATTCTTGGCTGGAACCCATTTTCTTTCAGCATTTGAAATATGTTGTTCCAGGATCTTCTAGCTTTCAGAGTCTGTGTTGAAAGATCATCTGTTATCCTGATTGGTTTACCCCTAAATGTAATCTGCTTCCTTTCTTTTGTAGCTTTTAAAATTCTCTCCGTATTCTGTATGTTGGGCGTCTTCATTATAATGTGTCTAGGTGTGGATCACTTAAGATTTTGCACATTCAGCATCCTGTAAGCTTCTAGGATTTGGGAATCTGTTTCATTCTTCAAGTCTGGGAAGTTTTCTCATATTATATTGTTGAACAGATTGCTCATTTGTTTGGTTTGGACCTCTATACCTTCCTGTATCCCAATAACTCTTTAAGTTTGGTCTCTTTATGTTATCCCATATTTTTTGGATGTTCTTCTCATTGTTTCTTAACTGTCTCACCGGGCTGTTTATGTTCTTTTCAAGTTGAAATACTTTGTCTTCATTGTCTGATGTTCTATCTTCTAAGTGTTCTACTCTGCTGATAGTACTCTCATTTGAGCTTTTAATTTGGTTTATTCCTTCCTGCATTTCTACCATTTCTGTTTGTTTGTTTTTTATAACCTCTATCTCCCTGTATAGTTGATCTTTTGCTTCTTGAGACTCCAGATCATCTGAAGCATGTAAATCCTGATTTCTTTATCTGACATTCGATCTGCTGCAGATATTACCTCTTCTAAAGTTGAGTTGACATGCATTGCTTGTGGTCCTTTCTTTCCTTGTCTTTTCATACTGCTCACGTTTCTTTCTGCTTTGTGAAACTGTTGTGTTATTGAATTTTCCCCATATATATTTATATTGCTCTTGTATAGTTGCAAAGTCTCCCTTTTGTGGAGAAAGACAATGTTAACAGTTCTCAATATCAGTAGTACATCATCTAAGTGCACGTTTTCCTTATTACTACATATATAACTAGACTCTATGTCTACAAATGTTGGTTTTGATTGTTGTTTACAAATATAGTCATTAGTTTCATGAAAGGCATACCGTTTCTGGTAGCTTGAAGAAAACTGAATTTCAGGTGTAGGATGTTATGTTTAGGGGGAAAGGAGTGAGGGCATAGGGTTAATCTAACTTAGTAACTTTGGAGAGCTGTAACCATTAGATGGGCAATTTATGGAAGAATGTATAGATTCAAATTCCTATCTGTATTTATAAGATTATCCTACTTATGAATAGTAAAATTTAGAGGGTTGCAAGTGGGTTAGAGGTAGTAAGAGGTAGGAAAACAAATAACAAGGAAAGGAACAGAAAAAAGAGAGTGGAAAAAAATAAGAGAAAAAAGAAAAGAAATAAAAAGGGGAAAGGGAAGTGGGGCATATGAAATTCCTCTATAGTATATTATTCTGGTGATTCATTTGTTAAAGACCTTTTTCATGTAAAATTTTTGGTTTCACATATGTTGAGGTTGCGAGGATCAGAGGGGGAAGGGTAGAGGAGACTAGAGGAATGGTTAAAAAAAAGACAGAGAAGAGAAAACAAGGAAGAAAAAATGTCTCTCAGAACTCTTTCATTTCTTCTAGTTGGTGGCATTGTCTATTCCTAGCTTGAGTCTCTGGGTTCAGGATGGTGCTGGTAGTCAGTGTGAGAGGACTTGAGCTTCCACCTGTGGCCTCTCTACTCTTATTCTCTAAAATGTAAACCAGGTGCCTGATCCGCTGCAGAACCATGCTGGTAGCCATGCCAACCGGTTGGTTGGTTTTAATTGTTGGTGGGATTTTCCAAAATGTGTTCTATCAGTTTTTTCATAAGGTGTTTGATGAGGTGGGGGTGTTGGGGAAACCTTATGTTTGTCCAGACCTTGGTCAGGTGACTGCTCGAGTGCGCAGCAGGGCCCCTCCTACAGTTGGGGTGGTCTGTCTACCGCACAGGCAGGAGGCTGGGCTCCTCCAACTGGGGAGGTCTGTGTACCATGCAGGCGGGCCCCTGAGCCCCTCCTCTGGGTTGTGTGGTGTGCCTACCATGCAGGCGGGAGGCGGGAGACTGGGCTCCTCCTCCAGCTGGGGTGGTCTGCCTACTGCATAGGCAGTCACTGGGCCCCTCCTCCACTTGGGGTGATCTGTCTACCACACTGGTGGGCTGCTGGGTCTCTTCTCCAGGTCGCGTGATCTGCCTACCTTGCAGGCGCAGGCAGCGGCTTCTCCCCTCCTTTAATAAGCGTGGTCTGTCTCATGGGCTGGAGGGCCACTGGGCCTCTTCTCTGGGTCACGCAGTCTGCCTACCGTGAAGGTGGGAAGCTGAGCTCCTCCAACTGGTGTCGTCTGTCTACCATGTCAGCAGGCTGCTGGGCCCCTTCTGTAAATGTTCTTTTATTTGCAACTGAATCCATCCCAACAGAATTTTAAACTGTTTAACATGTAGATAATATAATCCTGAAAGTGGATCAACATGAAAATAGTGAATTATTATTTTTTTATTTAATTTTTTATACTCTAGCTGCTTTAGCATATTACACATACATAGCATAGAACTTCTTCTATTAAAGATCCCATTCCTGTGGTCAAAAATAGTCCTGTATTTACATTTGAACATAGGAATGTAATGTCAGATTCATTCTACTGGCTTTCCTCTCCCCTCTCAGCCCTTTATTCCCTTTTGTCTTATCCAACAAACTTCTATTTTTTCCTCCCATACTTATGTGTGCTAGCATACACATATTAAGGAAAATATTCAGACTTTCAGAGTTGGAGGACTGGATTATTATCACTAGGCATGATATTATCACTAGGCATGATAGTCTCCAGTTCCATCCATTTACTGGCAAATGACACAGTTTGATTCTTCATGGTTGAGTCCATTGTGTATATATGACACATTTTCTTTATCCATTAATCTGTTGAAAGGCACCTAGGTTGATTCCACAGCTTAGCTTTTGTGAATAGCTGCTATAAATATGTATGTGGCTGTGTCACTGTAGTTTCATTTGATTATACACTGAGGAGCAGAATAACTGGGTCAAATGGTCATTCCATTCCAGGTTTTCTGATAAATCTCTATACTGCTTTCCTGAGTGATTGCTTGGTGCAATGTATGAGTGAATCTTTTCCCCACATTCTCACAGACAGTTATTGTTACTTGCATTCTTTATATTTATCATTCTACCTGAAGTGACATGAAATCTCAGTGTAGTTTTAATTTGCATTTTTCTAATTGCTAAAGATGTTGAACATTTTTTTTTCATATACTGGTTATTTGTTTGCATGTCTTTTTCTTTGTGTTATTTGGTGTTTTTTTTTTTTAATTTTTTGTGGGGTATCTTTTTGTGGGTGTGTTAATATTTTGAGTTGTTTATATATTCTGGAGATTAATGCTCTATCTGAGGTGTCAGTGACAAAGATTTTCTCCCATTCTGTAGGCTGTCTACTCACATTCTTGATGGTTTCCTTCGATGTAAAGATACCACCCCATTTATTGATTCTTTACTTCTTGTGCTTTAAGAGTCTTTTTGAGGAATCCAGTTCCTACACTGACATGATGGAGTGCTGGGCCTGTCTTGTCTTGTAAGGGGCCTAGGGACTCTAGTCTAATGTCTAGGTCCTTGGTCTACTTTATGCTGGGTTTTGCGTGGGATGAGAAATAGGGGTTAAATCTCTCCTACTATATATGGGTTTTCAGTTTTCCCAACACAATTAGTTGAATAACCTGTACTTTCCCCAAAACATGTTTTACAGTGTGTTTGTCTAGTATTAAATAACTATATATGTGAGGTTTTCTCTGAGGCTTCTCTTCTGTTCTGCAAAGTTTTTCTTTTCTTTTTTTTTTAATAGAAATGAAAACTCAGTGTGCCTGAAGTGGCCAAATGCAGTATACCTGCAGGTTACATTTATGTGCTGTGTTTATACCTGCGGTTCATTGCCTTCTTGAAATTTACTTATGCAATATAAGTAGTAAGATAAAATCAATAAAAATTATGATAGCAACAGCAGAATATTCAATCAATGACAGGTCCAAAATGAGCAGGAATCCTGACTGTGTAGGAAGAGCATCATGGGGCTAGTCCTCTTTTCTCTGCCTTCTGCCTCTTCCTCTCTCTCCATCATCCTTCCCTCCCTCCATCTCTTTTATCCTCAGTTGCTTAGGGTCTGTCTAACTTGATGAGGCTGGCTTTCAACTTGTGATCCTCCCACCTCAGCTTCTCAAACCATTACTATTCAGGGTGTGTCCCACTGTACCCAGCTTGTTTACTGGTTTTCCATAGGGATATTTTGTGTGTTTTGAACTTTGTAATTTGTTTGCTTCCATCTTTTTTGCTATTGTTACAATTAGCTACACATAACAGTATAATGCATTGACACAGCATACATAAATGGTGCCACCAGAGATGCTGGAGTTGCTGGGATGGTCGCCTTCACCTCTGAGCCTGTTCTCTTCCCACCACTGCTCCTAGCGCACTGGGGCCACGGCTCCCAGCCCGATGTGCCAAGCTTTGGCAAGAGCTCGCCACTGTCGCCCATCCACAAGGACACGCAGGAGTGCATCAAGGCAGAGCTCAACTGCATGGCAGCCTCCAAGTGTGGCAATCTCAAGCTGGAATGCATGGTCCCTGGAGGAGAAAGAGCTCAACAGCCAGAACACGGAGGAGGCCCCCACTGCAGAGCCTGTTGTGCGAGCAGGTGGCACAGCTCAAGCAGAAAGCCCTAAACCATGTCAACAGCAGAGGCCAGCTGCTGCCCCAGCATCAGGTGCCCGTGTACGGAGCCCAAGTACAGGGCGTATGCGCGGCACCTCTCCTGGGGGGACCAGCTCCCGGAAGGACCAGCTCCCTGAGGGGGTCGTGGGCGACCCCCACGTGGAGAGGGTGTGGTTCCCGGGGATATCCCAGGGTGCCCAGAACTCAGAAACGGTGCCCAGGACTTGACAAGCATGACCCCCTGCTCCTTGGGGGGAGGGGGCAGCACATGAACTCTCCCCTCACGCTGCCTTTGTCTTTATCTTGAGCTGCCCCTGTTCCCTGCGCTTCTGCCCTGTATTGCACAGACCCTTGCCCAGGCCCCCTCCCTCGCCCCATCTGCCACCCCTTTGTACATGCCACTGTGGAAGGGGGCTCTGTAGGAAGCACCCTCCAGTTTTCATTTTTTTTACTTTTTTTTTTTTTTTGCCTTTGGAAAAGAGAAGAACACAGTGTTCCATTCTGCCCCATTTATGTCTCTACTCAGGAACAAATGGTTGTGTGTTTTTTCTTGTGTTGGTTTTTTAAAGAAATGGGAAGAAGAACAACAACAAATCTAATCAGCCTCACTCTCACTACCCGCTTCTGTCCTCCTGACACCCCTCCCCCCCCTGCCCTATTTTTTTCTTTTGTTTTTGTTTTTGTTTTGCTTCAAGTCCACATTCCTGTTTGTAATCCTATGTTTCCCCGGTTTTGTTTTCAGTGAAGTCTCCATACTCCAAAAAAGACAACGAATGTTTCCCTTGTGTTTACCATTGACAGCTTTTATAGTCTTAAGATATATTTCTACTATACATAGTTTTCTAGTGTTTTAACCATGTATTTAGTCAAATTTTTTTCTGCATTTATTGAAATAACTTTCCAATTCTTTTCTTTACATCTATTTACTTAAAAAAATGTTTATTGATTTCCATGTGTTGAACCAACCCTGCATCCCTGGGACAAAGCCCACTGATCATGATGCACTATCATTTTAATATGATTTTGTATGCTGTTTGCCATAATTTTATTGAGAATTATTACATCTCTGTTCATCAAAAATACTGATCTGAAATGTTCTTTCCTTGATGTGTTTTTGTCTGTTTTTTTGCATCAGGTTTACATTAATTTCATAGAATGAGGTTAGAAAGTTTTTCTATTTTCTATGTCATAAAATAATTTTAGAAGAATTGGTGTTCATTCTTTTTTCAACTTCGTGTAGAACTGGGCTGAGAATTCCTTTGCTAATTTTTTTGTAACTTTTTAGGCTTGTGATAAACCCTTCCTTGGGAGAATTAATGTAGTACACTCAAGACTTCATACTTTAGAGGAGAATTACCTACCTTAACATTAGCCTGCTTTGACAAATGTTAATCCTCAAATAACATTTTTTAAAACATTTTTTGTTTTCCCCAGTGTACTGACACCTCGAAGACCCCTTTCTTTAAACATGTGTGTATGTGTGTGTGTGTGTGTGTGTGTGTGTGTATCCAGTGTTTTGTGGTCACTTGGTAAAACTGCATTAAATAACACAGTCATGACTTCAATTTGAGTATTTTACTCAAGATTTTTAGCCCACAACTTAAAGTTTTGATCCATACAACACTTAAAGTAGCTATAATTTCTATCAGAGTCTCTACATGGAAGTATGAAATGATGGGATAAAATATTTTAACACTCTAACTCTCCAATATTATCAAATTTATTGCTAATGGAATGTAATGTCAATCATACTCTTGACATAATGCTCCTAAAAAATGTAAAAGCCTTTGAAATAAAGAAAACACAAGAGTATCAGTCAAGGAAAGTGAAAGAGCCCCCATGAGAGCAGGATGAACATTATGAAATACTTCTGGATCAAAAGCTAAGTTCCATGAAAAGTGAAATCAACATTTTTCATGTGTGTATATTGGGATAATTACTACACTTTATTGGGATAAAGATATTTAGGTTTTTGTAGAGTAAGAGAATAGAAAATAGTATTACACTTTTAAAAAAAAGGAAATAAGAGGAGCTCTATCATGAACATCATGCTGAATTTAGCTGGAAGCCCAAATGTGAAGCCTAGAGATGTTTTGTAGAAAGCAACTAAGTTAAGCAAATAGATTATCATTTCTCTTTCTGCTGAGGACAGAGTTGAAGGTAATAGTTTAAACAATACTTTTAATAAATTCAATAGAATGCTTCATTTCAAGGGAAACTAATAAACCAGACTGTGGCATAAGGAACTGTCAAGATCAACTTGTTAAACTGTCTTTGATTCAATAATAACAGAAAGTTTTCTCAGATAAATGGCTACACTTTGAATAATGCTGCAATATTCATTAACTCTGGCACCTCTACAGAATAGTCACTCAGAGCCTGAAAGACTCATGGGTACAAAGAAGTAGGTACCCTGGGCTTTAAGTCTTCTTCAAGAAAAATTTGCTTTTTTTTCAAGCTTTAGATATTCTGACATAAATGTGTGGATTCATATATTTGAGGCAAAGCTGTACTCTGATGATCCAATTATCTTTCTCCTTTAAAATTACAAAAATTTCTGTAGAAACTGCTTAGTTTACCAGAACACCCCAAGTCTGTTGTCATTCATTGAATGAATTTAAATTGTCTTTGAAAAACCTTTTTTTCTTTAAAATTTTCAGTGAACAAAATCATGCTTTAATATTTGGGTAAAAAAATCACTGAAAATTTATTTGAAAATTTGAATACTTCTCAGGAAAAGATCAAATAACTTTCTCTAAATTATTATAAACTGCTCTTATTACAGAAAAGTCAGTAATGTAATAAAAAATAATGTGGTTTTTATTTGCTGGTTTTTTCTTTTTGTTTCTGTTTTTAGCAAAACAATGTTAGGCCTCTCACTAGACCACAGATATGTATGGCTGGTTTTATAAGTAAGTTAATTTAAAAAAAAAAAAACTCGAACTACTGTTTCATGTGAGTGTGTATACTCTTAAAATATATTTTTTCAGGTTTTTAAATTGAAAAAAAAATTCAGAGTAATAACAGCCACTATAAATATATATGCCTCCAAAAGAGCTTTAGTTTCCAAATGAGTAGTTTGTGAGAAGTAAGTATGGGGAATGAACTGAGACATCTTCTCTTAGAAAGAAATCAATGAAAGGATGGAGATTGAGAGATAAGAAGGAAATAACCAATAAAACGAGGAAGGAGGAAAGTAGAGAAGAGAGAAAGGAAAGAAAACATTTGACTAATGTTTTTTTCTCATTTGGGAATGAAGACAGATTAAAAGCACCTTCTTCCTGAGGGAGCCAGTTTTTCTCACAATTACCTCTTCCCATTGTAGTCCATCTTCTCATTCTCTCACCCTCATAATATTGAATATTTAGCAGATATACATTGTCATTATGAACCAATCTTGGCTTGAAGATAATTTCATCAGCTACTGTACAGTTCAGCTTAGCCATGAGCAGGTGGTTTAAGAACAGTGAAAAAAAAAAGAAAAAAAGAACTGCAGATGCCAATCGTGCAGGATTTTCTTTTTCCCATTCTAGGAACCAAAATGAGAACCTCTTTTCTGTTAACCACCAAATGCCTAGTATTTATCTTATCAATAAAACTGTGTTTTTCAGTAATATTACCAACAATTTATCTGCCTCTTAATGTGTATCAGTACACCTCTTTACTTGGACGATCTACATTTATTTCAACCAGAGAATTGTTGGGTAAGAAGAAGAAAGTAATCTCATTTTATAGGTAGCATATTGGAAGTGAGGTGGACTTAAAAAAAATCTCAGATAATTTTCTCATGAATATAAGTGTAGTAAAATAAGTTAAGAACATTTTTTCCTTAATTTTCAAAGAATTAATACCTATGGAGCAGAGTGATAAATAATATTTTTTATTGATTATAAGCATCTTTGAAGGTAAAGTACTAATTTATTCACTAAGGGCTTTTGTTCACTATTCTCTAAAAAGATAATGAAAATTGTAAAAATGGATTTTCTTGACTTTATGTAGGAAAACACCAGCAATACTTCATAGAAAAATATACAAAAAAAGAAGAAAAGCAAAAGAAAAAAGAAAAGAAAGAAAAACAAGGTTGTTGGAAATTATCAATTCTCAGAAGAAATTTTATTGTTGAGGGCCAGTCCTAAGCAGGCATGTTTGAGGCTAGGAAAACCACCAAGCCTTCTTTGTTTTAATTAACAGACTTTATTTTAAGGAGACTTGTAAATTTACAGATAAATAAAGCATGTAGTACGACGTTCCCATATGCTTTCCCTTATTCAGAGTTTCTACTATTGTTTTTCTTCGTGTATTACAGAGAAACATTTTATGTAAGCACAAAATCAAAATGTTTTGCCAATAGTGATGGTATTAAATAATTATTGATATCAATAAATAGTTTAATTATTTATTAAAACACCAATTTTACAGTTTTTTAATCATTGACAAAGAATAATGTCAATTACCATGATGGCATCTTACAGAGTGGATTCACCATGCCAAAAGTCCCTGTTTTTTACCTCTTTAACATCTTCCACTCCCCCAGATTTCTTGGAAAAGTTTAACATTTTTAATGTTTTTACTTTTCCAGGATGTCATAAATTTGGAATTTTACAAATATGACATTTCAGAGAGTATATTATTTCTGGCAGAATATATTTATGATGCCTCCATGTTCTTTCATGTTTGATAGTAAATTTTACTTTTTAAAAAAATTTTTGAATAACTCTCCACTGTATAGATATATCACAGTGTTTACATTAATAACAGGTAAATAGCTAATGAAGTATCTCTTAGCTGCTTCCTGTTCTTGGCAATCATGAATGAAGAAGCTGTGGACATTTGTATGTGGGTTTTGTGTGGACATAACTTTCAATTCTATTGAATTAACACTGAGAAATACAATTAATGGGCCATATTAAGTGTACAACAAACTCTCTTCCAAAGTGGATGTCCAGTTTTGTTATCCCAACAGCAATGTATGAGAGTTCTTCTTGTTCCCCATCTTTGCCAGCTCTTGATATTTTTAGGTTGAAAATTTTATAAATTTTTATAGGCATGTTTAATTTGTAATTCCTTAATAACATATAAAATTCGGCATCTATTTCTATGCTTTCCATATTTATACTATGTTTTTTGGAGGAAAATTTATTTCTCTTATTCAAATTTAATACAATTTTATTAGGTTAATACTAAAAAATAATAAACTATACATATGTAAGTCATTATGTGTCATGTTGGATATACCTTTTTACTAGTGTAACAGTGACCACAATCAAGTTTGTAATATTGATAGTTTATGCAGATTTTTGTTGGTACCCTTTTGTAATTTCTACCTCTTGCATCCTCCTCCCACCAGGGGAAAAAAACAAAACAAAACAAAACAAACAAAACAACAACAACACTGTCTGATTTTGTATTGTGATAGATGATACAGTAGATTGGAAATCACACAAATTAATTTTCAGAGTCTTAGTCTGCTTAGATAGTGACCTTGGAAAAATCATTCAACTCTCAAAATTACTGTACTCATCTGTTAGATATGAGATCTTCCAATCAGGACTCACGATAGTGTAAAGATCAGGACAAAGTAAATAATGAATCAAGAATACTGACTGACCAGAGAAGGCTTTTGATTTCTGGTATTCAGTGTTACCATCCATGCCTTAGTTTGGTGATTCAGAGTACTTGTGGGAGACTATAACTTCATAGTTTTTTTTTCTTTTTATTTTATTTTATTTGGTTTTTTTTAAGATATACTTGATGATAGATTATATTTTGGCATATTATAAATACATGGAGTATATAACTCATTCTATTTAGCATTCTATTTTTGTGGTTCTACATAGAGCAGTTACTCTGGTCATGTGTTCAAACACAAAGATAAGTAAGTTCTGTCCAATTTCATAGTTAATTTCTCTCAGCTCTACCTATAATTATATAGACTTCAGTGTTTTCAAGTTTTATTTTTTCTTATTGGTGTTATTGAGGTTGAATTCTCATAAAAGTGCCTATCAAAAATAATTTAAGTAGTGACATTGACAATGTTGTGGTATAATTACCACAATTACCTTTTTTAAAGCATTTTAATCACTGAAAATAAACCATGTAATCTGTTAATCAACCACTGACTTATATACCTTCCAAGCCCTGGCAACGAACTCTCTCCTTTCCAACTCTATCATTTCCAATTTTTTGATATTTAATATAAACGTAGTTATAGCACAGGTGAAATTTCATGTTTGATTTTTTGTTTATTTTTCTTAACATTTTTGAGATTGATTTGTCTACATGTTCACCTGTATCAGTACTTCATTTTTATGGCAGAGTAATATGTATATATATATTCAGTATATCTATAGGTATATCAATATATACCTATTGATATATGTATATATTTATATCAATATATCTATATGTACATGCGCTTACTCAGACAGGGATACATATAAATAAATAAACTCATTTGTTTATCATTCTTGATGGAAATTTGGATTTTCACATATTTCCTAGTGAACATGGTGATGCCATTAATATTCATGTTCAACTGTTTGAATATCTCTTTCAGTTCATTTGGAAATATAGCTAGGATTGAAATTGGTAGGTCATGTGGTTATTCTATGTTTAAAATTTTAGTAATAATCAGTTTTATTCCTATACCTACTATACCATTTTATATATTTAACAGAAGTGTGGGTAGCTTCCAGTTGTTTCACATGGTGCCCAACACTTCTATTTTTAACATAATTATGTTATGTTATTTGTTGGATTTCTGTTGTTCAGGTTGTTGTTGTAGTAGTTTTGATATAGGGAAGTGAACCCTAAGTTGGTCCACCAATGAGATACATCTCCTGCCTCTTTTTTTCACAAAGTCTCACTAAGTTACCCAAGGTTCTCACAGACTTGAAATACTCCTGCAGACTCTTGAGTAGTTTTGATAGAACATGCACATATTAATAGACAAAAAAAGAAAACCATCTAATAGAATTTTTTTAAAAGAAATATCAGGAACTGTGATGCAGGAAGACAAAAAAATCCACTTTTCATCAGAGGCTGTACTTTTGTCCAACCATGAAAATAAGTAGCCTTAGTTTACTCCATGTTGTCTCCTTCTCAGATATGTCATATTAATTGAATAAAAGAAGTACCCTTTTCATCCTATTCTAATGAGATCCCCTTCTACACACAAAATATTAATTAAGCTTCTCTACAAATTTTCACCATAATTGTCTTATAACTATGAGCAAAAGAAAATACAAAAGAGTTCAATGTAGTTAAGCTTCCTTTTTCCTGTTGCTCTATCTTACTTTGCCATGAGCCTGTATCAGATGCTGAACACTTCTTTACTAGTTTTTCACAAGATTTTTGAGAAACCTATTATTGCAATGATATAATCTAGTTTTTGAATTTTTTAAGTGGGAAGTGTATTTGAAAAAGTGTGTTTTATTGTAAGAAAGTCTTTGTATTTGGGCCAGAGATATTCACAGGGATATTTACATTTCAAAGACTAATTGGGCTCCATTGTAATGGTTCAAAAGGTAAGGGGGGAAAAGGTGGGGGGAGAAGCTCTTTCTTTCTCAGGTGCTGATTCTTGAGAAAAAAGTACTTTTCTGGTGTTAATTTACCCAGAATAGTGAAAAAATTCTGTTTTGATGGGAACTTCTGTAGATTTTGAACCTCTGAGTACCTCTCCCTATACACTAGGTTTGAAGTAATAAAACATCCTTAAAATGGCCTTTAGGCCAATTGATTGAGTAGAGTAAAAAGTTTTCTCTCTGAACCTGGCTTCAGCCAAATAAATCTACTTTCTGATATTCCTCTGGTGTCTGACCTTGTCTCATTCTACTACACTGGTTTGTTTTACTTAGGAAAATGCATTTAAGTTTTATTTTGGTTGTTGAGCTAATTAATAGGCTACTCTTTTCTTGTTGAACGGATTTTTAAAAAAAATACATATACTTCTCCATTAATTTGCTAAAGAATTTTTAGTAAATTTGCTATATTTCCATATATTCCATATATTAATGCTACATTTAGCATCAATTTGCTATATTTCCTCCAATTTAAATTGTTGTTGAATAAATTTGCTGTGGACATTTGCATATGTGAAAGTGGCTTGCCCCATGCTTTGAATATAACCCTTGCCACTCTGCAACTGAGGCTTTTTAAAAGAGAAAGGAAAAAGGGGGACATTTCTCACTCTCTCTCTCTCTCTCTCTCTCTCTCTCTCTCTCTCTCTCTCTCTCTCTCTCTCTCCTGTTCCATAACTAGGAACTAGATTGCCTTTTCCCATCCATTAATCAGACAGCTTTGAGAACACATCCACCAGAGGAACCAAAAAAATTCAGACTTCAAAGATGGCCCCAGGAGATCTAAGGAATAGCTATCTCCCAAATTAACAAGTGAACAGTTACTCTTCTTTACAGGAAGTACCTGGCAGGCAGTCTTTGAATAGTTTATTTTGAAAAAACTTTTTGTTCTGCCAGGAATGGTGGCTCATGCCTATAATTCCAGTGCCTAAGGAAGATGAGGCAGGAGGATTAAGTTCAAAGTCAGCCTCAGCCAAAGCAAGGTGCTAAGCAATTCAGTGAGACTCTGTATCTTAATAAAAATTTAAAATAGAACTGGGAATGTTGTTCAAAGGTTTAATACCTCTGAGTTCAATCCCTACTTCACAAACACAGAGACACAAACACACACACACACACACACACACACACACACACAGAGAGAGAGAGAGAGAGAGAGAGAGAGAGAGAGAGAGAGAGAGAGAAGATTCTATTCCCTCGGATGAGCAAAATCAAAGCCTCTGGAACTGGAGTCCCCTGTGCTTCTTCTTTACTAGCAAAGCAATAATAAACCTGCTTTGCCTTTTTCTCAAAACCATGTCCTCCTTATTAAATTGGCATCAGGGAGAAGGATCAAGGTTTGGTAGCATATACACCATTTCTGTAGGCATCATTTTATAAATAATGAGTCTAAAATGTGGAAGTGTGATCACTGAATCATATGGTAACTTTATTAAGGATAAAAAATACAGTACTTTTTTCCCAGAAGACTGTGTTGACATCCAAGCAACAATCAAAAAAATTCCTCTGCTCCACAACCAATCATTATTTCTTACTATTGTGTTTTGTGTGAGTGTCTGCCATTTAATAGTGGCTAGCAGAGTCTACTATTAATTTTAATTTAATTTCCCATTTGACAAGTGCTGTTTAGCATCTTGCAGATGTTTTCATGCTCTTTCTAGAGCTTATTTGTGAAGGGTCTTTTCATGTCTTCTTCTCTTCTATACTTTTCATTCACTGGAACTCTTGTGGCACAGTATTCCACCATTTAAACTAATTGAACATGATCATTAATTGAGGAATTACTATTGTGTATTTTGATTATTTCATTATTTAGAAGATAGACGTTTACAACTTTTCTACAAGTTACCTGAACCAGTTCTCAATTTTCAGTTGTTTATTACATCATAATTTTAAATACCAAATTACCACACAAAAGGAACAATATTAAGAGACAGTATAATATAAGATATATATAATATTTCAACATTTCCCCACAGTACATCTTTTGATATTTTCAGTGACATAAAATACAGACATCTATTTAGAAATAAAATGCAAAATTATTTTTTTCTTATTAAAATAATACTAAAAATCCATATTTTTATGGCATGAATATTAAAGCCACACATTTTTTATATATTTCTGTATCATTTGAATTTTACATTTTGATCTCTTGTGAAACATATAACACAGAAAATTTAAAAAAAACTGTTGCTACATAAGGCAACATACTCTTGAAAATGTGAGCAGCATAGACTGATGTTTAATTGAATCCATAGCTGGAACTCCTCCTCCTTCTTTGAATACATTGCAATGTGGCACACACCTGTAATCTCAGCTACTTGGGAGATTGAGGCAGGAGAATCAAAAGTTTGAGCTCATTCTCTAACAACCTAGGAAGACCATATGCAACTTACTGACCCTGTTTCAATGAATAAATAACTAAATAAAGTATTGGAGTTGTGGCTCAATGGTTAAACACCACTGAGTGTAATTTGTGGGCAAAAAAGAAAAGAAAAAAGATTTGATCCCAATCCACTAAAATGCTTTAAAATTATATGTTGTATACAAATTATATGTTGACATCTTTAGAATCATGATAGATGAAATTCTATTTAATTTAGAGAAGTTTTTCACAGCTGTTTATAAAGGTACTAGAAACTAATATATATTTTATATATTCATTTTATGGGGTACATTATGATAATTCAGTACATACATATAAGTAGTAGTAATTATAGTAATAAGTATTTTCATCTCTTTAAATGTTAAATATCTTTATGTATTGCAAATTTATTTGTTTGTTTGTTTGTTTGTTTGTTTATTTATTTATTGGTTCTGGGGTTAGAACTCAGATTTACTTAGCCACTGAGTCACAACTCCAGCCCTCTTTGTTATTTTACACAGAGACAGGTTACTGAGACTGATTTTGAACATAACACCTTCCTACTTCAGTCTGTAAAGTCAGTGGGATTTCAGGCATGTGCCACCTGCCAGATGCAAATTATACTTTGAAACACATTTAAAGTTATTTTCAACAATAGTTACCCACCTATGCCATAGAAGTATCAGGAGTGATTCCCCCATTTTGATCTTCATGATCCTCAGTGAACTCTTTCAATCTGTCCATTTCTACTCTTCCCGTTCTCTTGTGATCACTATTCCATCCTCTTATATTATATTTACTTATTGCTTTCTACAAATAAATGAGAACTTGTGGTGTTTTGTCCTTCTGCACTGGGCATATTACACTTAACATATAAAAAAGGTCATGGTGTACATCTTGTTAAGATAAGTTGCACAAAATAGAAAACTTACCATTTTGATCCTTTCCTTTCTTTTTTTTAAATACCCACATCATTGATTTACTTGAGTGTGTGAGTGTGTGTGTGTCGGTGTGTGTGTTTCTCTCTGTGTGTGTATATATGTGTATATATATGTGTATATATATATATATATATATATATATATATATATATATATATAAAATTTTGAAATTTTATACATATTTAAGTTGCCATCCACTAAAATTTAGGTCTTTTTTTTTTGGTTGAACTATTAGATGCTTTTTAAGAATGCAGATAAGAAGCAGTAAGCACATTTGTACTATTGTGAAAATATTCATCATCCATTCCATTATTTTTTTTTCTTTTCAAAATATCATTGACACCTTTTCTCAGCTCCTGGTAACTGCCATCCTATTTTCTGTCTCTATGAGTTTTTACCCTCAATTCCACCTTCTACATTAAAGTTTTACAGAATTGGATAATTTATGACTGACAGGTCACTTGCAATAATGTTTTAAAGGTTCATAAATTTCTCCTGAAACATTTTTTGTTGTTGTTCCAATCTCAATAATATTCCATGGTATGCAAATGTCATGTTTTTTTTTTATATAATTTCATGTGTTTGGGGACATTGGGTTATTTTCATCAGCATTTGTTGTTAAAAATGCTAGTATGAGAACTGGTGTACATATGAAAACTTGAGTCCCTACATTCAATTCTCTTTTTTTAATTTAATTTAACTAATTTTCTAAATACATGACAGTGGAATGCATTACAATTCTTATTACACATATAGAGCACAATTTTTTATATCTCTGTATGTATATAAAGTATGTTCATACTAATTCATGTCTTCATACATGTACTTTGGATAATCATGTCCATCAAATTACACCATCATTGATAACCACCTGCCCCCTCTTTTGCTTTCCCACCCCTCTGCCCTATGAAGAGCTCCTCTATGTCTCCCATGCTTTCTGTAAACACCCAAGTATAGGTTTTGTCTTTGGGGGACTGGATAACTTCACTTAGCATTATCTTCTCCAACTCCATCCATTTACCTGAAAATGTCATAGTTTTATTATCATTTATAGCTGAGTAATATTTCATTGTGCATATATGCCACTTTTTATCCATTGATCTACTTAAGGGCATGTAGGTTGGCTCCACAGTTTAGCTATTGTGAATTGTGCTGCTATAAACACTGGTTTGGCTTTGTCCCTCTAATATGTTGTTTGTAAGTCCTTTGGGTATAGACCAAGAAGAGGGGTAGCTGGGTCAAATGGTGGTTCCATTCCCAGTTTTCCAAGTAATCTCCACACTGATTTTCATACCAGATGCGCCAATTTGCAGTCCCACCATCTATGTATGAGTGTACCTTTTTCCCCCACATCCTCACCAAAATTATTGTTGTTTGTTTTCATAATAGTTGCCATTCTAATTGGAGTGAGATGATATCCTCAAGTAGTTTTTATTTGCATTTAACTAATTTCTAGAGATAATGAACTTTCTTTCATATATTTGTGGATTGATTTTATATCCTCTTCTGAGAAGTGTCTGTGCAGGTCCTTAGTCCATTTATTGATTGGATTATTTGATTTTGTTTGTTTTTTGTTTGTTTGTTTTTGGTGCTTAGCTTTATGAGTTCTTTATATACCCTAGAGGTTAGTGGTCTATCTGATGTATGAGGGTTAAAAATTTGCTCCCAAAGTGTAGGCTCTCTATTTACCTCACAGATTGTTTCTTTGCTGAGGAGAAACTTTATACTTTGAGTTTTTCTTAATTTCAATTTTTATTCCACAGGAGTCTTATTAAGGAAATTGGAGTCTAAGCCCACATGATAAAGATTAGGGCCTACTTGTTTTATGAGACGAAGAGTCTTTGGTTTAATTCCTATGTCCTTGATCCATATTGGGTGTGTGGTGAGAGATAACAGTTTAATTTTATTTAGTTGTATATAGATTTCCAGTTTTACCAGCACCATTTGTTGATGAGGCTGTGTTTTCTCAGGTGCATGTTTTTGTCACCTTTGTCTAATAAACATTCTGGAAAAGGAAAATATGCAAAAACAGGTTCTCTTTATTTATCAGAAAACATTATTGTATTTCTCATTACTGACAGCATAAAATATGTTAATTTGAATACAAAACCCATATAAAATTATTTCTCCTTTAAAAAATTTGTTTTCTACATATTATGCAAATATGGAGTGCAAACCATTCCAATTTTTATCCCATTCTTGTGTGGGTACATTAGTCATGTGTTCATATGACCATTGAAAAATCATGTGCAATTCATTCTACTGTCTTTCTATTTCCACCCATCCCTTCATTTCCTTTTGTCCAATTCAGTGAACTCCTTTACTTCCCCTCCTTTATTATGGGTTAGCATCCACATCTCAGGGAGAACATTTGGTCTTGGTTATTTGAGACTGGTGTATATCACTTAGCATGAGAGCTTCAGTTCTATAAATTAAAGATTAAATGTCATATGTTCATTCTTATTGAGACTGGTAATATTCCATTGTGTATATATACCATCTTTTTTTATTGATTCATCTGTTAAAGGGCACCTAGCTTGTTCCAACAATGTTAATTGTTAATATTACTCATTTACACACTTAAAAAGGCTAAGATGTTATTTTAAAGGAATTACTATTTGATATTTCTTAAGTATCATTTAAATTAATTTATTCCTAACTGAAAATTATGAATTTATAATGCCAGCATATTTTAATACAAAACAACTATGTACATATCTAACTTAAGAATGTTCAAATGGCATTATAAAATTGGATACTTAATAGTGCTTGGGTCTGTAAAATAAAATATGCAATAAACCTGTCACTCTTGTAAGTTGTTTATTTTAAATTATACTTTTAACAAAATTAATGTCAGTCTAAAAAATGCCTAAGATGGTAAAATCCATTATGTTTTTATCACTTGCAGTAAAAATGAAGGAATTAATGTTGCCCCTTAATCAATATGCTTGAAGGACTTATATATAACAAGATAATGGGAAGGGAAGGACCTGTGATAAGAGAAGCAGATAGGAGTGAGGCAGCTGAAAGCTGACAAAAATTGAGGAGAATTAAGGATTATCACCAAAGCTAGGAAGAGGAAAGGATGGATTTTATCTAGAGTCTCAGAAGGAGCAGAGCCTTGCTCATGCCTTTATTTCAGATTCTGACTGTTAGAATTTGGAGAGAATAAACATCTGCTATTAGCTACATAGTTTATGGCATTTTGTTATATAACTTTCAGAAAAATTACATAGTCCCATTCAGGGCTGATCTGTCACATAACTATTAACCACACGTGGGCAAAAATAATAAATAAACCATAAAGCGATTACAAATTGAAAAACTAATTTTGGTGTTTAAAAACATTAACATTTACCTACTATTACTACTACTACTTGAAACACTTTAGTCATTGACTGGAGTTACTATGGAATCAGGACAGAATAGTTATGTAATTAGTTATTATGAAAATTTGGTCTAGTAGGGTGTGGATTTAGGTATTTTCATTGTTATTTTGGACTCATGCAAAAATGAAAAAAGCTCAAATATTTGAAAACATATAGAGATAAGAATTTGAATTCTAATTTTAGTACCTCACTATTTTTAAAACAACAGGTAGTTGTTAAATTAATTTAAAAAACATAGTTTTCTTTATTTCCATTAATTTATGTTTTATTGAGAGAAATATATCCATTTCGGCTTGCTGGTTTAGAATTTAGTGTAACAAAATCTGAAAGAACTCTCTAGATACTAAAACAACAAAACATTGCTTTATGTTATATATATATGTATGTATATATACATATATATGTATGTATATGTTTACATATATGATTACATGTATTTAATGTGTACATACTCCACAATGTTCTTTGAAAATTGCATAATATACATTGTAGTTAACAAAAAGTGTTCTTTTATTACATTTCAAAAAAATACACTTTTTTTATAGCTGCACATCTGAAAATAAAATGGAAGTAGGTATAAATATGCAATTTTTGTTTAAAATGCTATTTTTAGGAAAAAATATAAACTAGACTGATCTCTTATTAATAATAAATTAGCATAATATTTATAATAAATATTTTAAGCATATACAAATTTATTAAATTTTCACTGTGATGAGACAGGAATCATATTTCTACAAAATAGTTGAAATGCTAGTGTTATATTTATTGTAAAAAAATTATATATTAATTACATTTCTAAAGATGGCAGAAGAAAAATTACATAAAAATTACTGTCAGCCTCATTAATTATGCATTGATTCTAAACTTTATTGAGATGCTAATGGAGTTCTACTAAAGATACAGGTGATAATGTAACTGAGAAGACTTTACCTACAGCTTTTTCTTCTGCTGTAAGGTGCTTAATGTCATGCTTCTTAGAACTTGAACATACAATGAGTTCTACAGTTTAACTTACAATGCATGTGCTCATCCATAAAATGTAACACATTTTTTTTCTGTAACTTCTGGCAAGATTTCTATAAATAAAATTAATAATACAGAAATTTCAAGTTCTACAATTAATTTATCAGATTCATTTTCAAAAGAATTAGAAATTTTCTAGTTTTCCATTGTTATATAATATATCTGCTACCTTGTGTCCACACTATAATGTTTCACTATAGTATCATGATAGAGTTAAATATTGTAGAATTACTCACTTTTATTTTCCAGGTATTTCTGCTATGATTAGTTATACTTGATCATATTTATGCATTCTATACAAATGTTTTTGTTAAATTTATACCTTTTAACTATTATCATTTATAGCTTAACTTTATTACTTATCTTTTTTAATTCAAAATATCCTGATTGTTTATTTTTCCCCAAAACAATAACAGTGCTATTTATTTCAGTGAAGTGTTGTAGATTTTTTTAAAAAAACCTTAGATCACTTTTTCGAATTATTCCCAGAAATACTGATGCAGATATTAAAAAGAATTTTTATTTTTACCTTATATCTGAGTGCTGATACTAGGGTTTTTATTATACTGTTCCCTTAACAAAGATGTGTAACATGACATTTCTTTTTAGTATTTATTTTCAGTGCATAAAAGCATGTTAAGTTTTAAGTTGCAAGGAGGCGAAAATCAGTGAAATATTCTTCATTATGTCTCAATAAGTAAGAGAAGATGATGCTGCTAGAACATGATTCATCTTACTTCTGCTAGTCTCTTAAGCAATTAAAATTGGGAGAACAATCACCTATATTGAAGAATCACTGGAAGGACTAAATTAGAGAACTTCTATAATTTGTTTAGCTGATCAACTAACAAAAGGAATTCATTATGTTAATTTCTTTTTTGTTTATATTTATATCTTATAGGTACATCTGAAGTAATGTGACAAGAGTAAATATTTTTGAAAGAAAATTCTCATGTAAGTATAAATAATAGGAAAAGCTACAGAAAATAAATAACATGAAGACAATTTGGGAGGCTGTTAGTAATCACATTTCAGTAGCTGTGGTTGAATGGGCTCCAAGAATGTCATCCAACAGTGTATGAACAATGCATAAAATTTTTCAAACATCTGTGTGGGAAAGGAACCATTCATAACCACCTGATTTACAACAAACTAAACCCAGAAAGAGTAGCTGTCACAATTTAGATCGCAGAAAATCAATGATACTGTCATGGATTAAATCTCTCTGATACTACAGCACTGTTGTGAAATGACCACAAAGGACCACAAGATGGATCACAGTGGCAAGAGTCACTGCTATTTTTGTTGGGCACTGTCTATATGTCAGCTGTCCCCATGTCATTTATTTAAAAAAAATGGAAAATACTATAATATTTATATATTTATTGCTACATTTTAGATATAGAAATAAAAACAGAAAAAATATAAGTAAATTGCCTCAGTTCCCAAATAGCAAATGGTTCAAGTCTTGATGACTTGACATGACAGAACACACATCTTTGAGTCCTTTGTAGAGGACAAGGTGACTGTTTCCTTCCTTGTCATATAAAAAGCAATAATATCAAATTGCCTTTTTAATCTCCAAACATGTTAATAAATAAATGGATAGACATATAGATAAATTTTTATATCAATCAGAGATAAAGAGAAAAATAAATATTTTCCAAAGTCCTTGATATTATTTTTATACTTCTATATTTCATTCTCAAACCCCAGTCTCAGTAAGCCTCCAAATTAGGATTCTTAAGTCATATTTATGATTAATTGACTGATATTAACAAAGAATGGTGGCAAAACCATGCCCACTATGCACTAGATATAACTAGCTAGCAACTAGTTATTAACACAAAGAAATATAAATAATTAAAGTATTATAGACTAAGAAGTCTAAGCCAAGGTGCTGCCAGGCTCATTGTTTGACAAGGGCCTGATTCTTGGTTGCAGAACTGGGTTGACCTTATGTTCTTACATGGCCTTTTCTGTGTGTACTTAGAGGAAGGAAGGAACATTGAGTATTAGAACTTCAAAATTCGAGGTTTTTTTTTTTTTTTTTTTTTTTTTTTGGAGGAGGGAGACACACTTTTAATCCATAGCTATTTACAATTGACTTTGAAGAAAATGAAACCAAGTTTTAGAAAGTGATTGAAAATCATCAGTGTACTGAGTGGATCCTTTTTTTTTTGGTTTTGGTTTTGGTACTGGAGATTGAACTCAGGGTCACTAAACCACTTTGGCACATCCGCAGCCCCACTTTTTGTATTTTATTGAAAAACAGGGTCTCACTGAGTTGCTAAGAGCCTCATGTCACCATTTCTGAGGCTGGCTTTTGAAGTCACAATCCTTCTGCCTCAGCCTTCTAAGCCACTGGGACTTAGGATTGTGCCACCAGGTAACAACAACAACAACAGAAACCATATATTACTATCATGAAGTATTTTTTACATTTGACATCATCTTTGTCACAAAACATTTGATTTTTTTTCTATGTGTGTCTAAATTTTCATAAAATGTGATAGACGATAGATTCTTTTATTTTTATTGATACTGGTACATTAGAGTTTATATGGGCACAGTTGTGAATTATACATGCACAACAAATCAAGTCCAAGGTTGTTTGTTTTGTAGTCGTTTTTATTTTAGTGAAAAGTGTTATTTTTACTCTGATGCTCTCTATGCTCCATCAAATTTGTATCTGTATTATCATCACAAAAATAGAGTTGGCTTTATTCACAGATTTTATTTCTGTGTATTTTTCTTTGTTAATTTAATCATAACTTCAAAATGAATATCCATGGACGATTTGCTTTGTAGCCATTCATCTCAGTGAATAGTGGTAAAATTTGGTAAAATAGTGGTAAAACAGAATAGTGATAGAATTTGAATTGCTCAACATACGTTTTTAGCTGAATACTTATGTTGTGCCTTCTTTCAGCTCTGATATTATAAATAAGTGTCCTTTATATAGTCTATGTTGTATTTGGGGGTAGGTTGGTTGGTGTTTCTTGTTTGTTAAAATTTTGAACAATAAAAACACTATCAAATATAGAATTGAATTGCTGTGTATTGGTCCTTAGTGCAAGAAGGCTATGAGGTACCTATAGAAAACATATATGTTTCAGAAAGCTTCATTCAGACTTATGTTATAGTGCTGTTAACTATGAGTTATTAGCGAATCAGCATATATTAACATCAATATATATTAAACATCTTGAAACAAAAACACACATAAAACAGGGTACATTTGATCAGCTGATGAAAATGTGACCAGACTGTCAGGGTAACCTTGTATCTCTTAGGAGTGGTAGGTAGGTTGTTATTCACCAATAAGTGTTCATGGTAACATTATAAAACTTAACTATTCTGAATAATGGAACCAAATATATTTTTTTTAAATATTTTTTTAGTTGTAGTTAACACAATATCTTTATTTACTTATTTATTTTTATGTGGTGCTGAGGATCAAACCCAGGGCCTTGCATATGCTAGGCGAGCACTCTACTGCTGAGCTACAACCCAGCCGCTAATTTTATCTTTATCTTTATTTTTGAACTTTCTAACTGAATTGAAATAGCAATTACAGAATACCAGGTGTTTTATATTATATGGATGAATATTCAAAAGGTTTATTTAGATTTCACAAATTAGATGGAGCAAGCAAGCCATTATTGGAACTGATTTTTCTAATGGACACTGATGGACAGCTAAAAATATTAAACTGTGAATTTCTTCTGTTAATGGAACCAACAAAGTTACATTCATCATTTTACCTTGACTGTGTAATCAATTTTGAATCAGAGTTGAGTTTCTTTTTAAAAAAGTAATTTTATCTAGATAAAAAGTCTGCCTTTATAGAGCAATATATAAACACTTTCTCTATCTGCTTTTATCCATTGGTGTATTTGACTAAGTCTTAAGCAGGGTCAGCAGCACTGGGTTTTTCTTTTGGGTACTCTTTTTGAGAGTCAGGTGTCAGTTATGATACTTACAAGAGGTAGGTTTTACTGCTAGGTATTTTTCAGATATTAAGTATATGTTAAATTGATAACTGGCTTCACTGTGTGTGCATCTCATACATAACTTTGAGCTAATGCCAGAGCCTTAAAAAATCACAAATACATCCCAGCTTATTTCAGTGTTCCCACAAAATATCATTGGACAGTTAAAAATCTAGGATATATGATAAGTTGGTTAGGGAACTGAACCCATGGGCATAAATTGGGATTATCTTGGGGAAACTGACACACATGGACAGTTTACCTTTGAAGAATCTCAAAACATCAAATTCTTGATTACTGTTTTCCCATCAAAAAAAGCTATGTCCCCCAATATGATTCACTTGTTTGTGACTATTTTGTAATTTCCACAGCATTGTGCACTCAGAATGTGAAGCACTCTGCTCTGTCAGTTGTATTCATTGTTTCAGTTCTTGTATTACTGGATCATTTTCTCTTCATGTTAAAACATTTATTAAATGTTTCATGATTTCAATTTTATTTATTTATTATTTGATTTTTATTGTTGGTTGTTCAAAACATTACATAGTTCTTGACATATCATATTTCACAATTTGATTCAAGTGGGTTATGAACTCCCATTTTTACCCAGTATACAGATTGCAGAATCACATCGGTTACACATCCACTGATTTACATATTGCCATACTAGTGTCTGTTGTATTCTGCTGCCTTTCCTATACTCTACTATCCCCCCTACCCTACCCTCCCCTCTACTCTTCTCTCTCTACCCCATCTACTGTAATTCATTTCTCCCCCTTGTTTTTTTCCCTTTCCCCTCACTTCCTCTTGTATGTAATTTTGTATAACTCTGAGGGTCTCCTTCCATTTCCATGCAATTTCCCTTCTCTCTCCCTTTCCCTCCCACCTCTCATCCCTGTTTAATGTTAATCTTCTTCTCATGCTCTTCCTCCCTACTCTGTTCTTAGTTACTCTCCTTATATCAAAGAAGATATTTGGCATTTGTTTTTTAGGGATTGGCTGGCTTCACTTAGCATAATCTGCTCTAATGCCATGCATTTCCCTGCAAATTCCATGATTTTGTCATTTTTAATGCAGAGTAATACTCCATTATGTATAAATGCCACATTTTTTAATTCATTCATTTATTGAAGGGCATCTATGTCTGTTCCACAGTCTTGCTATTGTGAATTGTGCTGCTATGAACATCGATGTAGCAGTGTCCCTGTAGTATGCTCTTTTTAGGTCTTTAGGGAATAGACTCAGAAGGGGAATAGCTGGGTCAAATGGTGGTTCCATTCCCAGCTTTACAAGAAATCTCCATACTGCTTTCCAAATTGACTGCACCAATTTGCAGTCCCACCAGCAATGTACAAGTGTACCCTTTACCTCACATCCTCACCAGCACTTGTTGTTGTTTGACTTCATAATGGCTGCCAATCTTACTGGAGTGAGATGGTATCTTAGGGTGGTTTTGATTTGCATTTCTCTGACTGCTAGAGATGGTGAGCATTTTTTCATGTACTTGTTGATTGATTGTAAGTCCTCCTCTGAGAAGTGTCTGTTCAGGTCCTTGGCCCATTTATTGATTGGGTTATTTGTTTTCTTATTGTTTAATTTTTTGAGTTCTTTGTATACTCTAGATATTAGGGCTCTGTCTGAAGTGTGAGGAGTACATATTTGTTCCCAGGATGTAGGCTCCCTATTTACCTCTCTTATTGTTTCTTTTGCTGAGAAAAAACTTTTAGTTTGAGTAAGTCCCATTTGTTGATTCTAGTTATTATTTCTTGTGCTATGGGTGTCCTATTGAGGAATTTGGAGCCCGACCCCACAGTATGTAGATTGTAGCTAACTTTTTCTTCTATCAGACGCCGTGTCTCTGATTTGATATCAAACTCCTTGATCAATTTTGAGTTAACTTTTGTGCATGGCGAGAGAAAGGGATTCAGTTTCATTTTGTTGCATATGGATTTCCAGTTTTCCCACCACCATTTGTTGAAGAAGCTATCCTTCCTCCATTGCATGCTTTTAGCCCCTTTATGAAATATAAGATAGTTGTAATTTTGTGAATTGGTTTCTGTGTCCTCTATTCTGTACCATTTGCCCATCCGCCTGTTTTGGTACCAGTACCATGCTGTTTTTGTTACTATTGCTCTGTAGTATAGTTTGAGATCTGGTATCGCTATACCGCCTGATTCACACTTCGTGCTTAGAGTTGATTTTGCTATTCTGGGTCTTTTATTTTTCCATATGAATTTCATGATTGCTTTATCTATTTCTACAAGAAATGCTGTTGGGATTTTGATTGGCATTGCATTAAACCTATAGAGAACTTTTGGTAATGTCGCCATTTTGATGATGTTAGTTCTGCCTATCCATGAACAGGGTGTATTTTTCCATCTTCTAAGATCTTCTATTTCTCTCTTTAGGGTTCTGTATTTTTATTGTAAAAGTCTTTCACCTCTTTTGATAGTTTGATTCCCAAGTATTTTATTTCTTTGAGGATATTGTGAATGGAGTGGTTGTCCTCATTTCCTTTTCAGAAGATTTGTCGCTGATATACAGGAATGCCTTTTATTTATGCATGTTGATTTTATATCCTGCCACTTTGCTGAATTCATTTATTAGCTCTAATATTTTCTTTGTAGACCCTTTTGGGTCTTGTAGGTATAGAATCATGTCACCTGCAAATAGTGATAATTTAAGTTCTTCTTTTCCTATTTTTATGCCTTTAATTTCTTTATTGTCGAATGCTTTTTCTGCATCTATTGAGATGATCATATGGCTCTTATCTTCCAGTCTATTGATGTGGTGAATAACATTTATTGATTTTCGTATATTGAACAAGTCTTGCATCTCTGGGATAAATCCTACTTGATCATGGTGCACAGTTTTTTTCATATGTTTTTGTATCCGATTCACCAGAATTTAATTGAGGATTTTTGCATCTAGGTTCATTAGAGATATCGGTCTGTAGTTTCTTTCATTGAAGTGTCTTTGTCTGGTTTAGGAATCAGGGCGATGTTGGCCTCATAGAATGAATTTGGAAGTTCTCCCTCTTTTTCTATTTCCTGAAATTGCTTAGAAAGTATTGATATTAGTTCTTCTTTAAAGGTTTTGTAAAACTCTGCTGTATACCCATCCAGTCCTGGGCTTTTCTTAGTTGGTAGTCTTTTGATGGCTTCTTCTATTTCCTCAATTGATATTGGTCTGTTTAGGTTGTCTATATCCTCCTGACTCATTCTGTGCAGATCATATGACTTAAGAAATTTATTTATGCCTTCACTATCTTTTATTTCATTGGAGTATGAGGATTCAAAATAATTTCTAATTATCTTCTGTATTTCTGAAGTGCCTGTTGTGATATTGCATTTTTCATTCCGTATGATAGTAATTTGAGTTCTATCTCTTCTTCTCTTCATTAGCATGGCTAAGGGTCTGTCAATCTTATTTATTTTTTCAAAGAACCAACTTTTAGTTTTGTGAATTTTTTCAATTGTTTCTTTTGTTTCAATTTCATTAATTTCAGCTCTGATTTTAATTATTTCTTGCCTTCTACTTCTTTTGCTGTTGTTTTGCTCTTCTTTTTCTAGGATTTTGAGTTGAAGTGTGAGATAATTAATTTGTTGTTTTTTTTTTTTTTTCTTTTTTTAAGGAATGAACTCCAAGCAATGAATTTTCCTCTTAGGACTGCTTTCATTGTGTCCCATAGATTCCGATATGTTGTGTCTGTGTTTTCATTTATCTCTAAGAATTTTTTAATTTCCTCCTTGATGTCTTCTATAACCCATTGATCATTCAGTAACCTATTGTTCATTCTCCAAGTGATGCATGATTTTTCCTTCCTTCTTTTATTGTTGACTTCCAGTTTCATTCCAATATGATCAAATAAGATGCATGGTATTATCTCTACTCCTTTATAATGTCTAAGAGTTGCCCTGTGACATAATATATGATCTATTTTTGAGAAGGATCCAAGTGCTGCAGAGAAAAAAAGTGTAACTGCTTGTTGTTGGGTGGTATATTCTATATATGTCAATTAAGTCTAGGTTAATAATTATATTATTGAGTTCTATACTTTCTTTACTCAACTTTTGTTTGGAAGATCTGTCCAGTGGTGAGAGAGGTGTGTTGAAGTCTCCCATAATCATTGTATGGTGGTCTATTAGACTCTTGAACTTGAGAAGAGTCTGTTTGATATACATAGCTGCACCATTGCTTGTGGCATATATATTTATGATTGTTATGTCTTGTTTGTATATGTTTCCCTTCAGCAGTATGTAGTGTCTCTTAATCCCTTTTCATTAACTTTGGCTTGAAATCTATTTTATTTGATATGAGTATGGACACTCCTGCTTGTTTCTGAACTCCATATGAGTGATATGATTTTTCCCAACCTTTTACCTTCAGTCTATGTATGTCTTTTCCTATCAAATGAGTATCCTGTAGGCAGCATATTGTTGGGTCTTGTTTTGTGATCCATTCTACTAGCCTGTGTCTCTTAATTGTGAGTTTAAGCCATTAACATTTAGGGTTATTATTGCGATATGAATTGTTCTTCCAGTCATATTTGTTTATTTATGTTACTTAACATGGTTTGTTTTTCCTCTTTGATTATTTTTTCCCTTTCCTGTACTACCTCCCACTTTTGGTTTTCATTGTTATTTTCCATTTTCTCTTCCTTTAGTGTTTTGCTGAGGATGTTTTGAAGAGATGGTTTTCTAGCTGCACATTCTTTTAACTTTTGTTTATCATGGAAGGTATTAATTTCATCTTCCATCCTGAAGCTAAATTTCGCTGGATACACAATTCTTGGTTGGAACCCATTTTTTTTCAGCATTTGAAATATGTTGTCCTGGCTTTCGGAGTCTGTGTTGAAAGATCAGCTATTATCCTGATTGGTTTACCACTAAATGTAATCTGCTTCCTTTCTCTTGTAGCTTTTAAAATTCTCTCCTTATTCTGTATTTTGGGCATCTTCATTATAATGTGTCTAGGTGTGGATCTCTTAAGATTTTGCACATTCGGCATCCTGTAGGCTTCTAGGATTTGGGATTCTGTCTCATTCTTCAAGTCTGGGAAGTTTCTCATATTATTTCATTTAACAGATTGCTTAATCCTTTGGTTTTGACCTATATTCCTTCCTGCATTCCAATGACTCTTAAGTTTGGTCTCTTTATGTTATTCCATATTTTTTGGATTGTCTGTTTATGGTTTCTTAACAGTCTCGCCGAGATGACTATGTTCTTTTCAAGTTGAAATACTTTGTCTTCATTGTCTGATGTTCTATCTTCTAAGTGTTCTACTCTGCTGGTAGTATTCTCATTTGAGTTGTTAATTTGGTTTATTGCTTCCTGCATTTATAGTATTTCTGGTTGTTTGTTTTTTATAACCTCTATCTCCCTGTATAGTTGATCTTTTGCTTCTTGTATTTGTTTATGTAATTCATTGTTGAAGTGATCTTTCATTGTTTGATTTTGCTGTTTAATGTCTTCCTTGAGACTCCAGATCATCTGAAGCATGTAAATCCTGAATTCTTTATCTAACATTCAGTCTGCTGCAGATATTACCTCTTCTAAAGTTGAGTTGACCTGCATTGCTTGTGGTCCTTTCTTTCCTTGTCTTTTCATACTGCTCGCATTTTTTTTTCTGCTTGGTGAAACTGTTGTGTTATTGAATTTCCCCCCTATATATTTATATTGCTCTTGTATAGTTGCAAATTTTCCCTTGCAGGGGCAGACGGCATCTGTGCTCCTCCTCCAATAGGGGTGATCAGTCTACCACACTGGCTGGCCGCTAGGCCTGTTCTCCAGGTTGCAGGTCTGCCTACCTTTCAGGGGTAGGTGGTGGTTGTGCCTCTTCTCCAATTGGAGTGATGTTTCAACTAGGCTGGCGGGCCGCTGGGCCCCTTCTCCAGGACGCGCCATCTGCCTACCTTGCGGACAGCAGCTGGGCCCTTCCTCCAATTGGGGTGATGTGTCTTCCACGCTGGCGGGCCACTGGGCCTTTTCTGCAGGTTGGTCGCAGGTTTGCCTACCTTGCAGGCACGGGTGGCGGCTCTGCTCTGCCCCTCCTCCAATTGGGGTGATGTGTCTACCATGCCGGCGGTGGGTCGCTGGCCCTGTTCTCAGAAGCTGGAAGGTGAAGAGACTTTCCTGGGGAGTAACTGTGTGAAGAATGTAGCAGCAGCTGGAGGTCTCGAGAGCAATTCCATATGCAGGGAGGTGGTATATTTCTAGGTCACACTGGTGTACACAAGCACGCATGCATGTGAACTCTGCCATCCTGTGCATGCCCAGCCTCAGAATGTGGCCACAAATTTACTGCTTGCTGAGCCTGCCCCGCCAGGGCACCGGAGGAGAGGGCCAAGTGGGGCCAGGGCTGAAACCAGCAGCAAGCCAAGGTAGGGTTTGGGGTTGGGTCGGACCCCAGTGACCCGCAGGTATCCCTCTCCTCACCCCCGGGCCTGCCCCTGGCACACGTCATGATTTCAATTTTAAAGTAAAGATAATAACACTAATAAACCATGCAATTATTTTTCCTGAAATTAGTTTTTTTCTGTTATGTTAGTACAAATGCACAGTATTTGAAAATGACAAGAAACTAATTTATATATATCTATATATATATATATATATTTGATACAACTGGATTATCTATGTATATAATACCACTTTATACTTTATTACAGAATTAATTGAACAGATTTACTCTTTATTTATTACCATGAGAGTCTTAGAAAATAGGTTAGTGACAAAGCTCTTTGGAAGAGCTGTTTCTAGAATATTATGTCATTTGCTCTCATAAGTTCTTGACAAATAGGCATTGGGCTATATCTTAGTAATTTACTTTGTTTTCTCTTAAATAATACAATAGTAGAAATATCATTTTTATATGACACTTCATGTAACTTTTTTGTACTACCCAGTAATCATGTTTCCCAGAGAACTTCAGGTTTATTATCTATAATAATCATACTAACAATATCATAAATAGAACATAAATGTGTAGCATGTACCAAAATATATTACACTTTAAAAAATTATTAAGTGCAATGAGGTACCTTCTATTGTTCCTAGAACCTTAAAAAAGATGTTAATGGAAAAACAGGAGTTTAGTTCAAATAATGAATCAATTTTGATTTCTTAGGCCTGACAAATGTTTCTATGATTTTGTAAGACGTGAACTTTAGGGTAAAATGGGTAAACAATGTATGGAAATTCTATACTATGTTCATAAATCTATTTTGTTAATCTAAATTTATTTCAAAATATACTTAAAGTAAATAAAAAACAAAGTTTCTTGATTTGAGAATTATAATTTGGAGGTAAAATTTCTTTGTAATGGGTTTTGAAAAAAATAAGAATTATTACCTTTCAGAATCCAGACTCCATGAAATGGAGATGTAAGGAAATAACGTGGTCATAGAAGAGTGGGATTTCAACTTTGAACACTGGCATGCTCTTCATGAACTCATCCTAGTACTTAGTATAGGCTTTCTTTTTTATTCCTTTAAGGCATTTGTATATTTTTTTTATCATTTTGTATAGCACCTTATTTTAATACAAGCAGGCCCTTTAAATTGTTCCCATATCCACTCTTTCCCTCCCCCTTTGTTAGTGTACTAGAGACAAAAATGTCAATGTTCTGACTCAGTGGTTTGGAATTAAGACATTGTTGAATATAGTTTTGTTCAGTTACTGGAGCTTTTAGGTCAAATTGTAGACATGGTTAATCTCTTATTAATTAGAATAAATAAAATGAACATACCTTAAATAGCCTTTCTGAAATTGAGCTAAAATAATTTAGAATTGATTACTGCCTATTAATATAAATTCTGTGTCATAGTAGACTTTAGTATGAGAACTCCAATTTCTATAAATAATAAAAAACTGTAAGGAGAGAACGCTGTAGTTTGCTGAAACTGGTATGTAATTTCTCATTAACAAAATAGCCATGCTAGTCTTATGAATGGCTTTTTGCTTCTGTTGCCAACCTTTGTAATTTTAGTTAACATTGTAACTAAAAGATACAGACATTTAAAACCATGGTTCCATCTTGAATGAATGTTTTTAAAAAATACTTATTTTTTTAATTTTAGGTGGACACAATATCTTTTTTTTTTACATTTATATGGTGCTGAGGATCGACCTCAGTGCCTCGTACATGCAAGGCAAAATCTCTACCACTGAGACACAACCCCAGTCTCTTGAATGACTCTTGTAGAATAATTTTTCAGACTTAGAGATTGTTGTTTTGCTTTTATTTATTCAGAATTTATGTTGTTAATCTTATGTTAATAGGATTTACAAATCTACTTTATTGTTGAATAACATTATTGGTCCAAATTTGGCAGGGGAGTTTGGAAAAAATGATAATTATTTTAGACCAATCTTAAAATCTTTTGATCATCTAATATTTCACACACACACAAACACACACAAAAAATGAAGCTATTTTTATTCTGTGCTAGAAGAGCATTAAAAGTGCTGTTTTTATGGACATGCTTACCATTTAGCTAGTTGTCATTTTTGTGGTCATAAAATCAAGAATACGTAATATATATTGCACACTTTTTATGAGCCAAGCCCTTTATTTTTATTTAATCATCACTAAACCTATGAGATAGATTGGAATTCCCTTTATAAATGAGACAGGGAGAGTACCACAGGTATTGCTATGCTATTCCTGAGGCTATGGGGCAGAAAAACAAGAGTCCTTTGTATTCATTGCCCATGGTTTGGTTCATATTTTTAGCAGCTTCCAGAAAATGCTGACACTTTTTCATGGAAAGATGGCAATCTTCAGATTAGTTCCACTTTTTTTCTGTGATAGAGTACTAGATCTCACTCTATGACTTAGAGCAGATTCTCTTGGGGAGAACAGCCTACATAAGTTCCCCTTGTCCTTATTCTAGCCTTGACATGGCATTCTACAGAGCACTAACATGCCAGTTTTTCTCTGTTACCTGGTATTTAATGTGTTAACTGATTCACTGCAGAACACTCACCAATTGTGTGCTTCATTGATCATATGCCAGGAACTTTTGGCAGCTCTGGGGAACATGCTCACAACATGCCTTTGGTCGATTGGATAGCTAGAAGTTCTTAGTTGGTATGGAAACTTGGATCCAGAAAAACTTGCCAGAGCCCAAGATAGAGTGGTTGTGCATCTGAGAGGTGAAAGTCACCTTTTCAGACTCAGTCAGTTGTGCTGGAATGGAGTTTGCTTTTTAAACAATTATGTCAGTCCCCTTTGTAGATCACCTCACTTCAGATTGCTTCCACTTTTTCTACCACCACACTCAAGATAAAACTCCAAGACTTATGTTTCTTCTTACTTTCTGCTTGCTTACTCTGTTTTTACACACACTTGCCTCCCTGATGTTCCTTTGATACTCCAAGCCTAATTATAGTTGACTACTTTCACTTCCTTCCAAATGCCAAACTCTTATTGCAGGCAGTTTAGTCTCTAACTTGGACCAATTTTGGTAAACTTTTTTTTTTGGTTACCAATGATTGAACACAGGGGCACTTAACAAATGAACCTCATCCCCTGCCCTTTTTTTATATTTTATGTGGAGACAGTGTCTCATTGAATTGCTTAGGGTCTTGCCTTGCTAAATTGCTGAAGCTGGTACATTGAACTCACAAACCTCCTGCCTCAGCCTCCTGTGCTGCTGAGATTATAGGAATGCACCCTTGTGCCAAGCTACTGGAGGCAACCTTAAGAGAATTTTTAAGGAGTGGGGGTACTAGGGATTGAATTTAGGGAAAGTCAACCACTAAGCTACAGCCCCAGTAGTATTTTGTATTTTATTTAGAGACAGGGTCTGAGATGCTTAATGCCTAGCTTTTGCTGAGGCTGGCTTTGAACTCACCATCCTCCTGCCTCAGCCTCTGAGTGGCTGGGATTACAGGTATCCACCATGGTTACTTTGACTTAACACATATAGTTTGAATTACCTCCTGTATTGACGTTTTCATCTTGACTTGAGCTGGAATCCTCCTAGGAGGAGAGATTGTAGATATGATGATTGCACATGTGTCATGGTTCTTGATCTCTTGGTTCAATGCAAATTGAGTTTAATTTTTCACCTGCATTTAACAGAAGGCTAAAATATTTACCCATCCCTTAAAACCAGTAGTGAAGCAATACATGAAGAGAGAAAAATTCGCAAGTGTAATATACATCTTTCTAGAGGCTTAAAATTACATACAGTTATGTTCATAAGTTCATGTCTTAAAATGGTATCTTTGGTTCATGTAAAGCCACTTTATTTACTCATATTCCTTTTTAATGGTAATAGCAAACATATAAATGGCACTTAGTGTATTCCAGATGTTTTATGTATTTTAGTTAATTCTCATAGCAATCCCTTGAGGTATACCATTATGATCCCCAATTAACAGATAAGGTAAATAAATTAAGACCCATTTAAGTAATTTGTTCAGAATTATACAGCTTGGTGTGTCAGAGATGGGATCCAAACCCAAGTTATAACCACTGGTTGTATTGATCATTCAATTCTTGAATTTATAATTCTAAGCCTGGTTTCTCACAGCATACACAGCAGGTCAGAAGTTAAAATATAAGAGAGCATGGTGACCTAGGATTCCCACTTTGATGTATCTTCTCCTAATGAAGTAATTCCTTAAGAACACAAAGCTGCATATGCAGGGGAGTTCTGTACAGTGTTAACAGTTTATGATAGGAAAATAATTGAAAACAATACAAAATATTAGTGATGGAAGAGATGACCTGAAAATGATAGAGATGATGAAATTAATGGACAAATGTGTTAAAACAGCTATTGCACATATGATCCATATACATAAACATGGAGAATGAAATTGAAGATACCAAAAACTAAACATTGGAACATCTAGAAATAAAATTAAGTAAAAGTTTTGCTAAAATTGTCTTTTAAAAGATCATTGGACTTAAGAACCTGTTGAAATTTTAGATACCATGAAGCAAAGAAAGGAAACAGTTTTATGAAGATAATAGAGGCTCTGTTACCTGCAGGATAATAATAATCAATAGTCAAATATATAATGTATTATAATAAAATTGTAGAAGTAGCTATGTGATAAGATGAAATATAAATATAAGCAAAGATACGCAAAATATTTTTTTCACTTTAAACAAAAACAAAATCCAAAACCAGCTTTTATATTGTTATTTTCTTAACATTTAAAATATGATAATGTTGATAGTTCCACATCGTCATGTGAAACAATTTTTTAGTAGTGAGAAATTGATAAAGAAAAAACCCTTATTCTCAGATCCACTAAGCTGGGGAACTTTCAGAGAAGTGATTTAGTAATAGATGCTTTTTTAGCCACTTATTTTGTCTTCAGTTTTTCTTTCTGTTTTCTCTATATTTTACTCTTAATACTAGGTGAAACACATAATATTGTATGCTGACTTCTTACATGCAATGATATGACTGTGTATTAACATTAAGTACCAATTTGCAGAGTTCCATTTTCCTGAATAACAAAGAGAGGTAAAAGGAATTTCATATTTATCTAGTTCCATACTGTCATGTTCCCTTCTGACTTGGCACAGTATGTCATTTCTTAGATTTAGTTGTCATGAAATTTCTTAATATCAATTATTATTTTTAAATATTTTTTAGTTGTAGATGGACACAATACTTTTATTTTATTTATTTACCTTTTTGTGGTGCTGTGGATCAAACCCAGGCCCTCATATGTGCTAGGTTAGTGCTCTACCACTGAGCCCCAGCCCAAATATTCTTTTAGTTGTTGATGGACCTTTATTTGTTTATATGCAATGCTGAGAATCGAACCCAGGGCCTCACACATGCTAGGTACGTGCTCTACCACTGAGCCACAACTCTAACCCTAATGTCATTAATTCTTAACCACAAATATTGAGAGCAAATGCTGTGTGTTTTTGAGAACAGTTCATAAAAAAATTTCATACAATATTATGAGTTTCACCTAGTATTAAGAGTAAAATATAGGGAAAAATAGAAAGAAAAACTGAAGAAAAAGTAAATGGCTAAAAAAGTATCTATTACTAAATCAGGTGAGCTGTGTTAGGTTGATTTCTGTGGGAGATCCAGCAGTGAGCAGAGTAGGCAGAGTCCTACCTTCATGAAGCTTGAATTCGTATTTCTGTAGAGCAAGAATAGCTGAAGTAAATAAGACACATTAATTTCTCTTGTTGCTTTTTCATTGTATTTTTAACTAATTTTGGAGTTTGATGATTTTTCCAGTTCTGTTGTTAGTGGAACTAAGTTGAAACAATAATATTCTTGGACTGGCTTCTTCCATTCCTGCCCCTTCCACTTCTGTTAGGGCCTTTTGTGTCTTGTTGGATGGCCCTTGTCTAGATTTGGCTTAGAGTGGAGCTCCCTGGTGACCTGGGACTGTAAGGTGCCTTCCAGTATCCAGGACCTGGGGAGGGGCTGGAGGGTGCCTGAAGGCTGGGTCTGGTTGGAGCTCCGGGTAAACCTACTCTTGGGCCTTGAACCCTGGGGTCTTTGTGGGAGGTGTCTGGCACAGAGCTGGAAATCCCGACCCTTAACCTGGTCATGTTAGAGCCTGTGTTCATTTCAGGCCAACATCTCCAGGACCAGGAGTGAGTCTTCTGTGTGTGGCATGGCTTCCTGTGTCGCCCTGTGGAGTAGGAAGAAAGAGTGTCTCCTGGGCACACCATATGAAGCATAGACAGAATGAAACTGTGATGACAATTTAAGATCAGTTGTCTAGATTTTGAGAGTTCAGCAGAAAACTCGAGTCTATGGTGGAAGGCAGCGTGGCTTGGTAGGACAAGATGGCAAACTGGGAGACCACCCTGACACTTGTTGATGTGTCAAATAAGAGTCCCTCAATGATGGACTGTTCTTTCCCAGCTTTTTATCTGTTTCTGTAGCATTGATGGTTCTTCACTTTTCTCTCTCTCGACTTCTACCTTGAGTTGTCCTCGCATCCCTTCTGTTAGGCATATGTTGTATCTCGTATCCCTTCTGTTTGGCATATGCTTCTTTATGACATCATTTCTGATGAATTTTTTATATGGACCCTCATGCTTTGTGTGGCACTTTACATACCATAATGCCAGCTGTCCTCTGAGGGATAGCTGCACACAATGCTGCTGCCCATCTAGACTGTCGCAGCCTAGCTGAAAGAATGCCCAAACTCTTCATGTGCACAGCTGTCTTACTTCATGAAGCAGTGCTATGCTGCTGAGAACATTCTCAAGCATCTTTTTGAACCTGTACTAGGAGTAAAGGAGGGAGAGGTACTGCAGCCCACTTGCTGGGGGCCAGATTGCTGGGCTGTGGGGTGTGCATTTTCATCTTCCACTCTGCCAGAGGCCTCCAACTGCCCTTGGAACTTCTGTCCATTTATGGGCTTGTAGTAGTGTGTATTGAATTTTCATTTTTCCACTAGGCCACCAGCTTTTACTTTGTTGTTAGGTTCTGTGTGTCGTGAGTTTCTGTTCTGTCTGTGTTGTAATCAGGATAGTAGTAAATGCATCCAGAATCCCTAATTTCTAATAATTATGTTCTTTAGTTCTCTTATGGAATTTTCATTGCTGATTTCTGTAGCTTCCATTTGTTGTTGGAATTCTCCATCTTTCACCCTTTTATATACATCTATTTTCTCCAATATTTTAATCACAGTTATTTTTACCTCTGGGTAATTTCTCAGCCTATATTAATTATCTTTTTTCTCTAGATTACTAATCTCCTATTCTTTGCCTTTTGCTATCTAACAATTTTTTAATTGTATGCCAGATGGTGATAGATGATCACGGTGGCAGAGAAGGCTTTCCCCCTCCCTGCTTGGCCAGGCTGGTGAAGAACTGGTGCAGGTGAGAGCAAACTGGGCTGGGGTCCTTGCTGACCTTGGAAAGGCCTCTGCTTCCTGTCTGTGCTTGGCATGGTTTGGCTGGTCAGCTCTGCTCAGCTCTGATGACTTGCTAATTCACTTTCCTGGGAGATGTTAATGTGTGATGCTTTTGGCCTTTATTCCTTACACATCCTGGAGTTTTGTGTTTAAAGCAAGCATTCTGGCTTAGCAGAATTCTTCTCTCACATGCTACCAGTGGAGCCCTCAAGGTCGCTTTAGACACACCTGGCCTGGTCTCTCAGGCTTCTAAGCACAGCCCACAATTTAGCAAAGTCCCTTAGGAAAAATGAACCTTGTGTTCAGGACCCATCACACATGCACTCTGCTCCTTAAAAGGGACACACTGACTCCTACAAACCTTGCTGGCTTTGCCCCCTTGGTAGAGTCCCTTAAGGCAGCCCAGTCACAATTCTTAGTCTGCACCTGTAGAATTAGCACGTGTCCCCAAATCAACAAATGACCCTGAGAAGAAACCAGCAGTCACTTTGTTCCTCACTTTGAAAGAGCTCCTGTTCTGGAGTTCCAGTTCATCTCATTTTCTTGTGTTAGCAGCCCTCTCGTGTCAGTAAAAATACAGTTGTCATTTTTCTCCCTCAGTTGCCACTTGCTACAGGGGAGCTTGGTGCTGGGGCCTACTGTGATTCACCCTGCAGAAGGCCCTTGACTTTCCTTGTTTTACTGGATTTATGCCTCTTCTCATTAAGTTATTTCCTTTTTAAAAAGTCAATTTTGCCCCTGCCCTTATTTCTCTGAACAATACAAATGCATGTTTTAAGCCCTTAGCAATTATTTGAGTTACTTTAGCTTAGACGTGACTACACGCTTCTGGGTTTGCTGTCTTCTCGCTGAGTGCTGAGTTTATTCCCCCTCTTGGAACTCTGTTATTCTTACTCCAGGGGTTATTGATCACCTTACCATTTGACTGACTATGAGGGTTGCAAATGGGAAGGTAAAGTTTTTCCTGCAAGCTACTGACTTCTAGATTCAATATTGACTTGAAGTGGTCACTTGCTGTCTCCACTGCAGCTAGCTCTGTGTGCTCCACTGAGCATACTTCCCACGATTTTAATTTCATCTTTCTTTTATTGTTGTATTGGCCCAGCCCCTGTCCCAGCTCTGGTTTCAGACAGTGAGTCCTAGTCTGGAGGCTGGGGACTCCTAGTCCCTTCACTCCCACCAGCAAGCACCCAGGTGCCACTGCACACTTCGGGGCAAGCAAGACTCAAAGGATGTGGCTTTTCTGTTTCTGACTCTTCTTCTCTTTGGTTATATCTTTCTTTTTGTTTTCATGTTCCATATCTCTGGGCTATGTTTTAGCAAGGACTAGACAGTTCATAAAAAATGTGAAAGTTGGGCTGAGGATGTGGCTCAAGTGATAGCACACTCACCTGGCATGCTTGTGGCCCGGGTTTGATCCTCAGCACCACATACAAACAAAGAGGTTGTGTCCGCCGATAACTAAAAAATAAATATTAAAATTCTCTCTGTCTCTCTCTCTGTCTCTCTCTCTCTCTCTCTCTCTCTCTCTCTCAAAAAAAAATGTGAAAGTATTGTAGTCACTAGGCAAAAATTCAGGGACACATATTATCCCACATTTTGGGTAAATTTTTTCCTGATTTTAATTTTCTAGTACATTTACTAGGTTCTTTTGGTTTTTCTTTTAAACTAATAGGTAATATTCCATCCCAAACTGATTGAAAGTACTAATGATACTTCTTTTTCTTCTTCTTTTTCCACATGCTTTAGATGATGATTGGGATAATTTTGTTTCTAAGAAAAGAAGATAGATCTAAGTTTGTTTTCCAAGAGATTACATGATATATTGATGGAAAATTACTAGTACTTTAATTTTTCTGCTTTACTCTCATGTTCTGTAGGAACTTAATTTTTAAAGTCTGGGTTTTTTATAGAATTTAACAATTTGTTAATGAAGAGATGGTTAATGATTACAGAAAGTACTCAGTCCTCAGAACTGCTCTTTAGAGCAAGCGGACCTCATGTTCTGGGCAAGTACTCTGCCACTGAGCCCCCTGCACAGCCCCTAGATTTATACTGTTTTGATGCTAAATTTCACCAGATGATAATGACATTTCAGCTCCAATATTCAAAATAGATAATTTGCTAATGCTACTTGGTGTCAGTCAACTGTCACTATAACAAATGTCTGAGCTAGTCAAATTTGAAAAGATTTACTTTAGCTCACAGTTTTAGAGTATCCAGTCCCTGATGAGGTGAACCCATTGCCTTTAGGCCTCAGGTGGTACTGATGGCAAATTAGAAGGACTCTTCTCATGGCCTGGTGGTGAAAGAGGATGAGGAAGGGGCAAGGGTCTCACTATCTCCTTCAAAGTCCCCCTTCGTGACCTGAAGACCTCCAAGTAGGTCCCACCTTTTAAGGTTCTGTTACTTCCCAGTAACAACAAGTTGGGGACCTGACCTTTATCACATGGGCCTTTATGGGACTTTTATCCAAAACATAGCCTAAGTGTAATCTGATTTTTAAAACTTCTTAAAATCAAGGTAATTGATGATGAATGTAGAAAAAAGTATAGATACTATAAACAGTATCTTATTTGAGGGTACTTTGGGTGGGTGCACCTTGGTGACTTTGCAGTAACTATCATGTATCATGCAGCAACAAGATGAAACCTGCAACAGCAGTCTTTTTTGTATTGAAGGCACATTCTGATAAATCACAGAAGATCATTGCTGACACCTTCTTGCTTTCTCCTCGCAAGGTAGCAAAAGGATGAGGCAGCTTCTGAGGTCTCCTTTACAAGGGAACTAATATTCCATTCCTGAGGGCTCTGCCCCTCTACCCACTCACTGCCTAGAGGCCACCCCTGACACATTGGAGGCTAGGATTAAAGCTGTGAATCTTGGGAGCAATGCAGACATTTTGACCATAGCTAGATGGTTGTTTATGTTCAAGTTTTAGGTGTGTTTGAAGGAGAAAATGAATTAGCATATACACCAAATATATTTGATTTATGAGACAAATACCTTACATCCCTGTAACCATCACATCCAAGGAGAAAGCCACTGAATAAAAACAGCTGCCAGTTACATCACTCCTTAGACATACTTTTCAGGGTTTGAATATGATTCCCTGTGTTTATTACTTGAGAATTTTGGTTCTTTATCCACTTTTGGAAGTAGAGAAGCTTGAAATAATACACTGCTTTCAAGTAGATCAGTAATTTTGGTTTGCTATTATTGTATTCAAAATTTTCTCTTCTGCCCCCATTTAATTTCACCAGATGCACACAGTTTTTTAGATGAAATCTATTTTTCCTTCTTACTGCACTATTTAGGAGACTTAGGAAGGGGTAAACAATTGAATGACAAATCAAAATCTTTGTATATTTAGAGCAGAATGAGAAATCGCTCCTAAAAACTGTGTTTCAGTAACATTTCATGATTATTGCATCAATATTGCTTTTTTCATAGACCAGGGAAATAACTGGAATTTTAGCATTCAGGGAGTTAAATATTGAAGTATTCTCACTTTTAGAATCACTGGAAGGCACAGTGCGTGTGTGTGCGTGCAGGAAACTTGAGGAGTTCTGAGTCTCAAGTGCAGTGCAGTGGGAGAGTTACCTTTCTGTTCAGAGTATGAGTCCCAGAACCTTACTCTGCTCCTTTCCACCTTGCTTGTCCTCCTGTTTGAGTCCTGTCTGGTTGCTCCTCCTCACATTCCTACACCATGTTCTACCAAGTCCATAACAAAGAAATGCTTTGTGTTGAGTCAGTGCATGTTGGTGCTATTTAATAACAATCATGATTGAAGAGTTTATCTCAGAAAAAAATGCTGGAGGCACACATTTGCTTAGGGTGTGTGGTCTTCAGTAAATTCTTTCTATCTGTATTTTTTTATTGCTTTCACATTCTCTCTCAAAGATCAATGAATTTAATGAAATATACCTTTGCCTCCAATTGAAAATGAGTTCTCTGGTACTACTATTTGAACACAAGTAGTGGACCTAACAGCATTTGAGGACTGGGGAAGTGTTGGGAGCCTAAGGTGGTTAGTTAGAGTAAACTGTGACCTTCAATCGAAAAAGTGTTTAAAGAAGTAATGCTGTTTATTTCAAATAGCTGCAAATATTTTTAGTTTTTTTTTATTGTCCAACTTTTTTAGAATTTTTAAATCATTTACTTTGTGTTGTTAGGGGACAAACCCAGGGCCTCACATGGTAGGCCAGGGCTGTACTGAGCAACATTTTGTTCAAGTTTTAGTTATCAATATCTATTATTTTTAACTTTTTAGTTGGAAATACATGGTTTTGGGAAATGCTCTTGCTGGCAAGAAATAGAACTATTATGAATATTAAAAAACCAGACTTTTCTCAGAAGGTGCACTTCCCTCGATATTACAGTGGGCCAGAGACAGTGACGGTGAGGTCGTGTGTGGAGGGAGCTTTGCCTTTGAGATTTTTATGGTGACACGCTGAAATAATCACCAGGAGCATGGCAGCTAAGGAACTCTGTGACCCCTGCACTCGGAATTGGAATACCAGGTCGGTACAGGGTTGTTTCTTTAGAGCACCACTGAAGTCTAAAGAAAATACTGAGTCCCCACTATTCCTCTGAAGTGACCACACTAGGTTTTGCCATATTTGAAAAGAACCCTTTTCCTAATGATGACACATTTTTTTGTTTTATTTGTTTTTGTGTAGGTTTATCAGGTCCCTGGAGAGCAGTTTAGTTTGTTTCTTCATAGAACCAAAACCAAAAAGCACACAGCGGGCCATATTCAGTCCTTGGGCACAGTGAAGTGGGGGGAAGCACTGCAAAGATGGTAGGAAGCAAAATGGATGCGTTGTGGGAACAAGATACAGAGTGTGCCTAAAAAAGTCCAAGTATGTCAGGAATTTAAGAAAGTAACTAATGTAAGGGAAAAAATTTATAAGAGGTCCTATATTAGAGTTCTCCTGAGAAACCACTAACAAATAGATTATTATAAGGAATTAGCTGACAGTTATGGAGGGTTAGAAGTTCCAGCTTCTGTCATTAGCAGGCTACAGACCTGGAAAACCAACAGATAGTTCCAATCTGAATTCAGAGGCCTAAGAATCCACAGAGCTGGTAGTTGAAGTGTTAGTCTGAAAGTCGGCATTCTCTAAACCCAAGAAGGTCTGAGTTTTTTGAGTCTGAAGACAGGAAAGGCTGGTATCCCATCTCAGGCATCATGTGGCCACATCAGCTCTCTCTTCTAGGCAGGGCTTCAACTCCCCCCACAGGAGGGGAGCAGTCTGCTCACTGGTCCACTGATTCAGAAACACCCTCATTGACATGCCCAGAGCAATGTTTGACCAGTGCCTGAGCACCCCCTGGCCCAGTCAGATTAACACATGAAATTAACTAAAACAGCTCCCTTGGAGCTGAGTGTGAGCCAGCAATGAATTGTTGAATTTACTTTTAAAAATGTGACCCTGGAACGAATGAGCACTGTTCTGGATATCAACACTAAAATAAACCTACTTGTTCATTAATTCAGTCAGTAAGTATTTATCGATCCTCACTTTTTTCAGGGTCCTTTGCTAACTGCTAAAAATCTAATGATCAGTGATATGTAGTTGGCTCCTTCTTCCCCAGTTTCTTGGTTCCTTAGTTAATTACAGTTGTTATGAACCTTGATGGCTGTTCTAGCAGTATAGATGTTGAGATCCTTACCTGGTAGCTTTCGAGCAGTGTGTCGCAAAGACCTGCCTGGTAAGTGACTCCTGGGCTGAGCTCCAGGGAGTAGAGAAGAGGGGTGAACACTGTAGCAGGGAGCAGACAGCTGGGCAGGTCCTAAATGTGAAGGGCTCTGTGCCCAGAGCCAGGAACTTTCCAAGGAGGTGAGTATGCTCACCATGAGCCGATGGCTGGTCCTGTTCTAGAAGACAGAGATGCAGGGTTTTGACTCGGTGTGCTACTAGGAGCAGATGGCATCTTCCATGGAAATGAGCTGGTCTAAGAGCATTGGAACCTCCAGGTACCAACTGGGAAGAAGACATCCCATTAACAAGTTTTTTTTTCTAAATGAATTGCTCAGTGGTATACAAATTAAGGATAGTGTCATCCCCTGAGTTCTGACTCGGAAGACTTCTTGCTGCTCCGCAGTGAGCTGCAGGTTTTGTTTTTTCAGAGACAGATTAACAGTAGTAAATTATCAGTTTTATTTGCATTCAGTGAAATTGACTCTCTGTGGAATACACTTCCATAAGTTTGACAGATACACAGTCATGAATCCTTCCCAGTGATGATAGAGAGCAGCTGTCACCCCCACATTCCCATTTGTTTCTCTTTTGTAGAACCCTGCCCTCATGCCAACCTTTGGAACCACTGACCTGTCCTTATAATTTTGTTTGTCTATGTGTCATATACATGCAGTCTTACATGCAGTCTTCTGAATGTGGGTCCTTTCATTTACAGAATGCATTTAAGATTTATCCACGTTGTATGAGGTATTGGGTTTTTTTCTTTAATGACAGAGTGGCCTTCTCTTGTATGGATACTTAGTTTGTTTACCCATTCACCAGCAGAAAAAATTCTGGGTTGTTCCCAGTTTGGAGGATTATAAATAAAGCTACTATTAACACTTATGTACATTTGTATGTGTGAGTGTGTGTGGCTGCAAGTTTCAGTTAGTAATACCAGGAAGGGGCATTGCTGAGCCCTGATAGGTGCATGTTAGGAAGCTCTAACCTCACAAGTGATTGTGCAGGTGGAGGTGGCTGTGTGCATGCTCTGTAGTGGCCCAGATCCTTGCTCTTTTCAGGATTCATTCAGTTCAGAGAGTCTATGGTATCTCCTGATAGTTTTGATTTGAATTTCCCTAATTATAAATTTCCCTGATTATAAATTTTCCTAAATAATTAATAATGTTGGACATTTTATGTTTAAAGATGTAACACTGGAATGAATGAGCACTGTTCTGTATATCAAGTATAAAGTAAACCTAATCTGCCTCTGAAAAACCAAACCTTCAACTTACTGTGTAGCAAGGAGTCAACCTCCTCAGAACTCAGGGGAATGACACTGTCCTTAATTTGTGTAGCACTGAGCATTTTATGACACCCCTGTATATTTTCTGAAGTGTCTGTTTTAGTCTTCTTCCTATTTTAAAAAAAGTAGTTTTTTTATTATTGTTTGAGGGTTCTTCATGTATTCTGAATATGTCTTAATTCTGAAATATATTCTGTCAGTCTTTTGTTTAACTTTTTATTCTATCAGTGTCTGAAAGTTAATTTTGATGCAGATAAAAGTTTTCAATTTATTTTTCTTTTGTGGATCCTACTTTTGGGGTAGGGTCTAAAAACTTTTTACCTAACTCAAAATCACAAAACTATTTTCCTAGATGCTTTATAGTTCAACACTGAAGGTTTTGATCCATTTTGAGCTGATTTTTGTATGAAGGGTGGGATATGTATTCAGGTTCATCTTTCTTTTTTGCATCTGGACATCCAGTTGTTATTATTTGTGGAAAAAACTTCTCCTTATTCAATTGACTACCTTTGTAGCTTCATATAACATTACCTTCCTGTGTTAATGTTGACCTGTCCCTACAGTCTCTGTGTGTGTCTATAGCAAATACCAGGCTGTCTTGATCACACTAGATTTATCGTACGCCTCAAAAATTGGTAGTATACATTCGTCAATTTTGGTCCTCTTTTGCAATAATTTTTATCATTTTAGATTTTTATGATTGCTTGTTGAAAGCAGAATGTGTTATGGAAACAATTGAGGTAGAAGTAAGTCATTCTTGAACCTGTAGATGAGCCCCTCATATTTTCCTGTGGGGCCTTCAGTGTGGGGATGAAGGGGGAGGTAGGCGATTTGAGGGTTGATATTGTTGCCGGCTGCCCCCTCTGGTGATACCTTGTGCTTGGCGTGGGGTGGATTTCCAGGTGGTTTTACTCCTTCTCTGTCTCCTAGCTGCTCTCAAACCCTTCTTTCCTCAAACCTCCCCTCAGTGGGGTAGTGGAGAGGGTGGGGGCTTCTTTCCAATTAAGCCAACATTGTGCCTTTTGCTCTTGGGGGTGGGTGGTCTTGGCGGTCCTGCCCACTCCCTTGCTGTGGCTGCCCCGTATTTGATGGTTCCCTGGGGCAGTAGTTTTTTCTTCCCCCTTCCCCCTAAGGCTTTTCCATGGTGTGTGGGTGGGGAAGAGTCTGAGGAAGAAACTCATTCCCAGTGCTTCCCAGCCAGGACTGTTGCTGTTTAACCAATGAAGACATAGATGAAGCCCGCGGGGTCAGTAGAGAAGGTCAGATGGAGGATGCGAACCCTCCGCCTCCCTTTTATCTGAGGCCCCCGGGGCTCCACTCTGCTCTTCCTCCTCCAGTCTGTATCTCTCCCGATCCCTGTGGTCTCTGCCCCAAGGACAAGTGCTGGCTTCTCTGCACAACTGCAGAGAAGTTGGGTCTTCATGGTGGCCCTGTGACCATAGTGCTCTGATAGATTCAAAAAAGTCTTGAACTTGTGACTTGTCTAGCTTGCTTTGCTGTGAAGCCAGGAGAAATGTCTTTCTAATTCCCCATACCTGAGGAAGTGACCCAGAGTGTGTGTGGAAACCTGCAGTTCCACAGTGACAGTTTGAACTCCGAGAAGATTATTGTCCTGTCCATCTGAATATGTATCATCTATTAGTATATTCCTTATAATTTATCTCCAGCAGCTTTTAAAAAGCTAATTAGCCTCTTTTAAAAGGCAGTAAGTAAATTCATCATATCAAGAAAAAAAGAGCAATGAATGTATTTCCTTTCAAAATCTTCCTCTGTGCTTTTGGCTGCCTTGGTCTGGAGTTGCAAGGCACCTATGGGCTTGTCAGCATTCAGACTCAAGGCAGGAACATCTAACTCAAGCACTTGAAGCTGAATGAAAGAAAATATTAAGAATATAAGGCTGAATATTAATGAAACTGACAAATGAAAGATACTTAATAAGACATATTCAAAGTAATGAGCTTCTTAATAAGATATTTAATAAGATATATTCAAATTCATGAGCTCCATTAAAGGATATTTAAATATATATATATATATATATATATATATATATATATATATATATATATATTAAGTCAGACCCATTAACATATTGCTGCTGTTAAATATGTTGATTGATATTTTTGTCTGAGTTTGATAACCTACACTGTTGCATTATTTCAAATGGAATATTATATGTATACACAAAAACACATATCAACATGTAAAAATCTATTCTAGACGTTCTAAATTATTCATTATTCATGAATGTGTACTTTGGAGGAGTTTTCTTTTTATAGATTATAAAATAAAATTGAATAGAAATGTGGATCTTGTTTTACTTGGTCTAAGCTATCCCAAATAGATGACTTTGAAATAATGAGAGGTACCTGAAAATGGGAATTCTGAGTTTACTAAAGTTTTCATCGAAGGCTTTTTTTTAATTTTTTGGGTACCTGGGATTGAACTCAGGGGCACTGGACCACTGAGCCACACTCCCTGCCCTATGTTGTATTTTTTTAGAGAGAGGTCTCTCCAAGTTGAGAAGCGCTTGACTGTTTCTGAGGCTGGCTCTGAACTCACGGTCCTCCTGCCTCAGCCGTCTGAGCCGCTGGGATCATAGGTGTGTGCCCCTGTGCCTGGCACTTACCTAATGCTTTAAAATATTAAAGTAGCATCTTCTTTACTCAGTGCCTTTCATTCGTGATGCAGATCTATGGCGTCAGTGATTTGTGAAGACCATTTTGAGCACTGGAAACCTGCCAGTGTATGGCATTGGCTCTCTACAACCCTCAGGGTCAGGTCCACACTTCATTGAAAAGCTCACAAAGCCCAGCATTTACTCTTTTCCACAGTTCTTTCTTCCACACTTTGCTCAAGGGTATTTCTACAAGCCCATGCAGGTGCTGTTTCCTTAACTAGGTTTTCTTTTCCCTTTCTATGGGCCCCAACACTTGACCCTTGCTATTCATCCTCTCCCCTCTCCTGGCTTTGACCTCACCAGCCTCAACCTCCACACCCCATTCCCCTGACCTCATCCCACACCTATTAGATTTGTAACTTGAAACTTACTTAATGTCATTTTTTTTTCTTTAAACTATAAGCATCAAAAGAGCACATCTGTAACTGGATACCTGGGAAGCCAAGGTAGGAAGGTCATGAGATCAAGGTTAGAGCTCAGTGGAGAGCACTCTCCTAGCATGCACAGAGCCCTGGGTTCTATCCCCAGTACCGCAAAAGATTTACAAGAGCACGTCAGGACTGAATCAGTTTTGCTCTTCAGCACACACCCAGAGCTTGGCATGGTGCTCACAGTTGGTCTTAAGTCATGATGTTTTGGCAATTTGGGATGGGAAACACATAACTTCAATACCCTGTGCTCATTGATATGATAAACAGTGATAGAATTGCTAACATAGAAAATTAGAGTTTATCATTTATTATTGACACATTAGTAAGTGCAATGGAAGAAGACTCACTAATGCCATGACAGCATTTAATAAAGATTTGACCATAGAAAGTGACTCAACCTTGAAGACCAAAGAGAAGCCAGGCACATGAGAGAAGGAGTGTGCAGACCAGGCACAGGAGGCTGGAGCAGCTGTCTGGTAAGGGTTACCGGGGAAAGCCACGCATGGCTGGAGTCCCTGGGGAAGGGTGAGTGGCAGCAGTAGAAACTCCCTGGAGGGGCCATAGAGGCAGGTGGGCCACCCTGGTAGCTTGGGGGAGAGAGAGTAGGAGTGTGGACTTGAGTGATGCTATTCCAATGGGGTGATATGGAGTTGGCAGCTCAAACTTTTTCCCTCTGCTAATCATTAGATTCAGTCTAATGGGAGCAAAGATGTGCTTTATGGAAAGGAATATATACATATATTCATTCATCCTCTTTCTCTCTGCCTATCTGTCTGTATCCATCCATCCATCCATGTATGCATGTCAGCATTGGTGATCCAGGGGTTTTTAGGGGCTCCCCTTGCTCAGGGACAATGGAGATCTGTGATCACTGATAAGTGAAGCACAGGTCCTTGCGGCAACCCTGTGGAGTCAGCGGATGCTCCCCATCATAGCTGCAGGCCTTGATTTGCAGCAGCCCACAGTGTGGACCGTGTTTTGTTTTCTGTCAGCAGTGTATCACAAGTATTTTCCTCAGTGGGCTGAACATACCCTGAGTGGGAGGCTGATAAAAGCAGCCCCTTCTTCATGCATCACCCTGAATGATTTCAAAGGGAAGAGAAGCAGCTGTGAAAGTGTTCACATAAACCACTGGGGTGGTCTCTTCTTTGTAGTCTAACAATAATATTGCACCCTGGCTTGCATTCCTCAGCTGAAGAAGAGCAGAGGTGCCTAAGCGAGACATGCTTCCTTCTTGACAAGTCTTAAAACCGCATCTGCCATGCCAAGGAAATGACACCCTTGCCCTTCTGGGGAATTTCTCTTCAAAGTAAGCATGGAGAAGTCATCTTCATAGATTTATTACATGTCTGAATCAATATTTATCTCATACAGTTACTTGAACTAATGTGTAACAGCTTGGTATTTACTTAAACAATCCAAAGGGTTTTTATTTCCCTCCAAGCTGCAGGAATATACAAAGAAGTCTTGTATACATGCAGAAGACCATCGTATTAAGAATACTCTGCTCCACAAGTAGGTCTAAGTATTGTTGTTCCTGTTTTGTGATTTGTGGGTCAAGAGCCATCTTTGTGTATTTCTGAGTGTCCTATGAAAAAGTTATCTTACAAAGGGACTTTGTAATACATGTGACGTGACCAAATATATTAGCAAGATGTATTGAGTTACAAGATATAATTGAGTCTAATACAATGAATATCTGATGAATGTTATATAGATAAGCATGTCAGTAGATATCATATCCATATCAATTTATAACATATAACATATATCATAGTATTATAATAATAGATATAGATGTCAATATATCAATAAGTATATACTACAAAATAGATCATGGGACATGGTACTAAAACTCTAGTAGTTTAATGTTGAACACTCATGAGTTTAAAAATGTGAAAAATGACATTCCTTGATGGTGTGACTATCTGCTGTTCTATTTTACAATATCACCATAGCTCCTTCAACAGCTCAAATTACCTCTTTTCATACAAAACACATAGCAATTATAAATGCACAAAATAAAAGTGAATGTGCCATATAACATTATGCACAGTACAATATAGAGCAAGTTCTGCATGAATGAAATCAATCACCATGTGCTTGTCCGTGTTTCTGAGAACCTTAAACAAAAGGAAGCATTAAGACCATCTCAGGGGTCACAGGATATCAGAGTCAAATGCCAAATTTGTTTCTAGAGAACAAATGTGTCTGAAAAAGCTATTATAGATGGTAAATTTAAGCAGATGTACATTTTCTCGATCCATAAGAAAATTGTCATTTGTTCACTTAAGTTGACACAGATTTCTACAGAGCAAAGAGTTTTATGAAATAAGAGCTGGTACAGATTCGTATCTTAATCTACACATTACATAGACAGCTTTGACCCTTTAAATAATGACAAAATGAAGGGGTAGATGAAATTTTACTAGTGTGTCCACTAGCATCTATCTAAATGAGATACATGTACCATTTCAGCTGTATTTGCAAACATGAGGCTTTCACACAGACACCCAAGATGTTATTTTAACTGCTCATTTTACAGATTTTATTTCTTTCATCAAAGAGAAACAAAATGTTTTATCTCCTTATTGCAGCAAAGATTAAGTGTAACAAGTGAAGTGTAAGCCAGGCGCCCTGCAGCTGGGTTGAATCAGGAGTTTTCACACAGGGCTCAGACTGCCTCCTAGGGGATTCTTGCTTGCCTGGGATGCTCTTGTGCACTGCCATGAGCGACACATCCGAGCAGTGCCCCTTGGGCTCCTGAGGTGCCCGTGCCTTCCCCTCCCTGTGGAAGGGCTTGCTGGATGCTGCAGGGAGCCGCAGGTGGTTTCTTCTGTCCCTTTAGTATTAGTGTCTTTGTACTCACTTAACCTCTAAATACTAAATGCAACTGAAATTCTTTTAAGTCAGCTAGCAGGAGGGATAAAGCCTACTATTACAAGTGTGTATTTAGGGAAAAAAAAGAAATGAAACTTCAATTGACTAATACTAGCCAATTTTTAAAGAAAATTATGCTTAATTTTAACTGTATTTTTGAACAGTTGAGACTTGTTATTATAGACAAATTGCCTGTTGAACAGTGAGATTGGTGAGTTTGTATTGCCATCTATGTTCACATTTTCTGTCCTTGGTGAGGATTGGGTGAGGGGTCATGGGCTTGAGGAGTCATGATTCACAAGAAGAAGGAGGGCAAAGAGAGATGGTAGGGAAGGCCCTGTGCAGTCACTTTCTCCAGAACTTGCATTCCCACACTGCAAACCAAATAAACATCTTTGATAATAAAATTTCCTGAAGCACTCTGTTGTGTTTTGTGTGGCAGAAGCAGCTGTGCATCAGTCTTATCATGAGTGCTGATTTGTCCATAGGAAATTTGTGACGAGGGTGAGTAGCCAAATGTCCCATGGATAATAGAAGCAGCAGCACAAGATCCACTTGGCACCTCCTTGGTTCTGCTCTTGGAAGCAGAGGAGCATAGTTACTGCCCCCCACAGTCCTGGGAGCAAACTCTTTATTCTCCCCATGTCAGAATGAGGAAAGTGAGTCACAGGAGAAGATAATTTGCCCAAAGACATTAAGCCCAAATATGAAAAATCCTCCTCTACTGTTATTTATTAAATAGACTTGACTCTGTAGACAATGTTATTTTCTCAGCAAGTGAGTTACCTAGAACAGAAGCCTAAGCTAGCAATGCCGGTTAAAGACCAATTTAGTCCAGCAAAATACCAGGGTCATGCATCCCTGCTAAATGGAATCTTTTTTTACAGGATCTGCTGCTTATATATTCAAATGCAAATGATCTACTTCTCTGTGACATTCTGCTACTCTGTAGATGGACTGATGGGTAGTGCACGATTTATCAGTCCTAACAATGAAACTGTTTCTTACAATTCTATTGTTTTCTAATTTTCCTTCTATATGGAAATCAAGAACTTTCATGTTGGTATGAATATGGTTTTTCATAAAAGAAGACCGAGTCTTAGACTAGAACACAGAAACAGGGAAAAGTACCTGTCAGAGGAAAATCGAACTTGATTAAGATTCACACTGAAACATAACTATGTGACACAAGTCCTCAGGGAATAAATGGTGTGTGTGTGTGTGTGTGTGTGTGTGTGTGTGTGTGTTTTGTGCACACACATGTACACACATATAAATGCACGCTGCTTCTTGTAGTTTTTATGTTCTTGTCTGTTTATCTTTCCTTTGCCCATAGGCCCCAGCATGGATCTCTGAGAAGTAGTTCCAAAGTTCACACTCCTGAAGTCTTCCTCTGCAGACTCTCCTTCTGCCTCTCACACTGGGTTCCACACACTCAAATTCCCTATATGGATTTTTCCTTGGAACATAGAACCCCAAATTTCTAAAGTTGCTCCTCTCTCCCTCCTACCAGACATTTCCTTTGGTTCCTCTCTGTTAACCAGTTCTGTTAATCAGGTCTGACCTTCTGAAACCTCTCGCTCCTCCCTGGTCCTCCCTTTGTAGCCTCAGCTCCAGCCCCAGGAATTACCCTGGGCCCCAGAAATCCCTGCCTCTCTCCCTCTTCCCTCAGTGCTTCAGATGTCTGAGTCTCAGCCAGGTTCACATGGCACGTTCACAGTTACTGACTCTGTGACCTCAGCTGGCCAGTTCACTTCATCTCCCAAATAGGGATGATGATGTTCCCCTCACAGGCTCCTAAGGGGGACAGAATTATGTGGTGACTATTAAATTCTGAGCAGGGAACTTGGCACCTAGGTTGCATGTTAGCTATTCTTAATTATGACCACCTCAGTGTGACCCCATGGTGAAGTCATTGTTTCTCACATATTTAGAAGATTCATAAACTGCTTCATCAACCTATTGCATCTCAAATCCTCTCCAACCTTGCTATCATCTGTCTTGGATTATAACTATTCATTCATTGATTTTGATGTTCAGATCCTTATTAACTAATGGTTTGAACATCTTTCATGTGTTCTTTATCCATTCATATGTCCTCTTTGGAGGAAAGTCTGTTCACATTCTTTCCATCATTCTAAATTGGGTTATTTACTTTTTATTCTTGAATTGTGAGAATTCTTTATGGAGCCTGGATATAAGTCCCTGTTCAACACATGATTTACAAATTTATTTTCCTATTCTGTAGTTTTTTATTTATTTATTTAATGTTTTTCTTTGATGCAAAAAAGTTTTATATTTTGATTAAGTCCAAAGGGTTAGTCTTTTATTGCCTCTGTGTCTGTGTGTGTGTGTGTGTGTGTGTGTGTGTGTGTGTTTTCCTAATGAATCTAGATAGATTTCTACCACTGCAACCTGTACTAGAATTTTGGTTTACGTGATGGGTACTACAAAATAGTAAATCTGAACACTTAGAATTGGCTCTGGTTGAGTTTTAGATTCTAAGCAGCAAGCAAAGGCCTGAGACATAGTGAAAGATCAATGAATTCTTGTTGAATAGATTAATTCAATCCTTAATACTCTTTTTCAATAAGAACATTTAAAACTACCCAGAACAAAATCCCGAATAATTCAAGAAATAACAGTTTTGCTCTTTGAATAATTAATTCTGGAAACTTTTCGTTTATCAAAAATGCTGATATACACTTTTTAAATTGAAATTTTAATTCTGCAAGCATGCATAAAAGTACATTTCAACCATAACATCAGGAAAAGTGAGTTCCTGATTTTGTTTTGGAAACACCAGGATAAGTGATAAGAGATGCTTCATTTTTAAAATTAAATATTTATTTTTGTAGTTGTAGTTGAACATAACAACTTTATGTTATTTATTTATTTTTATGTGGTGCTGAGAATCGAACCTAGGGCCTCGCATCTGTGAGAAGAGTACTCCACTGCTCATCCACAACCCAGCACCTTTTTTTTTTCTTTTTTAAAAATGTGTTTGCTGGGGCTGGGAATGTGGCTCAAGTGGTAGCGCACTCGCCTGGCATGCGTACGGCCCCGAGGTTTGATCCTCGGCACCACATACAAACAAAGATGTTGTGTCTGCTGAAAACTAAAAACTAATTATTAAAATTCTCTCTCTCTCTCTCTCTCTCTCTCTCTCTCTCTCTCTCTCAAAAACAAAATCAAAAAAATATGTGTTTGCTGCCAGGTGCAGTGGCACATGACAATAATCCCATGGCTCATAGGGATTGTAAGTTCAGAGTCAGTGAGGCTCTAACCAACTTAGTGTGACCCTGTCTCTAAAAAAAGGAGGGGGGAGTGCTGGGGGTATCACTTGGAGGTTAAGTTCCCTTGCATTCAATCCCCAATGCAAAAAAGAAAAGAAAAAAAAGGGATTCCACCTCTTGGGTCCCCTTCTTCATCTGGGAGAAGTCTTTTCTGCTGTCTTTAATAAAGCTTCTACTTTCCACTCTGACCTTGCCTCAGCATGTTTCTCTGGTATTATACTTCAACATTGGGGAAGCAAGGACTCCTCACAGGTAAGCACCAGTAACACCATGGCTTGGAATGTCATTGTTAAATGCATCATCATACTTGGCTATTTGTAACACATGCTATTTTATTAGTTTGTGTTCAACTTCAAGGCAGAGCCCTGCTGAATAATTCTCGTTAACTCCCATCATGGCCCAGTTCAGTATATGGTTTAACTCTGCTCAAATTTGCTTTTTTTCCGTTGTACATGGACACAATACCTTTATTTCATTTATGTACTTATTTTTTTTTTTGTGGTGCTGAGGATTGAACCCAGTGCCTCAGATGTGCGAGCCAAGCGCTTGACCACTGAGCTACAACCCCAGCCTTCAGATCTACTTTTTGAAAAACATCAACAGGTACAAAGATAAAGGTGGGTACACAAGTGCAACAGAGAATGTGGCTTAGCAAAGTGAATTCTGAAAAAAGTCAGGCAAGCAGGAAATGAGAGACATCAGTATTGGAAGATAGCAATCTTAAGGTTTTAAAAGCCTGCACCTCCTCACAAAACATCCCAGAAGATATTTCATGGGGAAAAATTAAATGAAACTCTGAAAGCAGACATCAGCAGCTGCCCTGCCCTCCGGGAGCCCCACCTACTCCTGTCCTCACTCCTGCCTGGAACCAGCCCGGGCCAGTGACGTCAGGACTTGGCCATGCAGAGCTCAGGAGGCAGCCGAGGCGCTGGGGAAGGAAGCAGTAGGGTGGCTGCCTCTTCTGCACCTGCCTCCCACTGTCTCTCTGGGCTCGCTGAGGGGCGGAGGTCTCCAAGGCTGCCTCGCGCCCTTCTTCTCCTTCCCTCCATGTGCCCTGGCGACGCTGCTGGCGCCGGGGTCTTTGGAAGTCATGGAAGCATCTCTCAACCTGGCTCCTCAGCAGAGCAGACCGTTTATGAGCTGCAGGGAAATACTAAGAGCTATTTCTTGTCACAAGAAGGCTACGGCCTATCTTTCTGATGCTCTGAAGCTGACCAAGTCTGAGCAGGCTCATTTATCACTGCAATTAAAAGGGGATAGCCACATGGAACAGCTCATCCTCATCCAGGAGAGGTGGAAAAGGGCAAAGTGTGAAGAATTATCAAAAGCTCAGAACACAGAAAAGGATGTAGCCACCCATCTTCAGGCATCTGACAAACCCTCTGCTGAGGATGCAGAGGGTCAGAGTCCCCTTCTTTCTCAGAACTACAGCCCTTGTACAGAGAAACCCTTCTCTGAAATTCAGGAAGTCTTTGACAGGAATACAGAAACACAACTATTTTTACTTCAGCAAAAGAGTGAGCCAACACAGCCATGTATTGGAAGCAAAGCCCCAAAGGATGATAAAACAATTATTGAGAAGCAGGCAACCAAAATTGCAGATTTGAAAATGCATGAGGAGTTCCTTGTGGCTGATAATAAAAGATTAAGGAAAGAAAATAAAGCACTAAAGGCTGAAAAAGCCCGACTTGTAAAAGATCCAGTAGATAAGGAGCTGGATGTGGATGCTGATTTTGTAGAATAGTCAGCATTATGGAACTTGCCACCACGTTCAGACACTGCTACACCTTCAACCTGGCAGGAATTTGCAACAAATACTGGGAAAGCCAAGGATATTCCAATACCCAATCTTCCTCCCTTGGATTTTCCATCTCCACAACTTCCACTTATGGAGCTGTCTGAGGATTTTCTGAAAGGACTTATGAATAATTGAAATGGAAGGCTTTTGGAGAGATCAGAAGAAATACAGCAACACAGTTAATCCAGGAAAGAAGAAAAAATTAAAAAAGGGGAAACCACATACAAGGGTAATTCCAGATGTGCTTTACCATCTGGCTGATTGGCAGGAGCAGCATTGCCAGGATGTGGGAACCAGTCACTGTGAAATACATTGCACATCTGATCTACCCACCAGAGCTAATGGTTCCCACATGGCATACAGTAAACTCTTGGAGGTTCACTTTCTCCCGATGCAAACCAAATGGCTACCTAGAATAATTTTCTCAAGCTCCAATTATTTTTCTTCAGGGTTAAAATGTATAAAATTGTGTTATGTATAATTAATCTATAATTGCATAAATGATAATGTAAAACCTAAATAATATGGTGGCCTGAGGGGCTGCCATGTATTTGAAACATGCTTTCTATCATGCATTGACTGTATGCCTTTGTTATGCACACTTTGTTTAACTAAGGTGTATAGGATAGACACCTTTCTAGATGAAACCATAATACCCACATTTTGCACTAATAACATAATGCTGACCTCAAGACTATCAGGAGAAGTATTTAAATTTCCATTTTATGAAGAAAGGAACCAAATTATCAGTTATGCTTTTTTTTAAAAAAAATACCAGTTTACATAATTAATCAGGGTGCATTTTAAGTTCTTTTTTATATAATGCATGACTTAAAAATACTAAGGAATGATCCTTTGTTTTTAATGATGCATAAATGGAAGTAATGTTAGTTGGCAATATTTGATTATAAGAAATTAATAAAGTAATTGTATTTTATATAAAAAAAGAATCATCCATTGATGTCATCCTACTTGTGGTGAGGTAGGCACAAGAACATATTGAGAAAGAGTAAGAACGTATTGGACCAAAAGTCAACCATGTTACTTCAAAGTAGTCAATATACATTTTAAACTAACCTGGTTTAACTAACGTCATGTTTTGCATGGGCACAAAGGTGTTGTATCTGATTCTGCACCATTTTTTTTATTTCTATCAGGAGAGTACACTTTTTTAGTCATTGAAATATTTCTTCAACGTGAAATATTTTTTTAAGGTTTGAGGGGTGGGGCCGGCATCGGCACGGGGCTGGGGAGGCCGCCTCCCTGGGCCTGCCCAGGCGGTCGCCACTGCGATGCTGCTTCTGGTCTGCAGGCGGCAAGTGTGCCTGCCACAGTCCACCAGGGAGCTGGTCCGAGCCCACCCGTCTCTGGAGGAAAGAGCCAGACTTCTCAGAGGTCAACAAGTGGGACCCCAGGGCCTTCTGTATGTTCAGCAAAGAGAGCTTGCAGTGACCTCCCCAAAGGATGGCTCCATCTCCATTCTGGGTTCTGATGATGCCACCACTTGTCATATTGTGGTCCTGAGGCACACAGGTAATGGGGCAACCTGCCTGACACATTGTGATGGAACTGACACCAAAGCTGAGGTCCCCTTGATCATGAACTCCATAAAATCCTTTTCTGACCACGCTCAAAGTGGAAGGCTGGAAGTGCACCTCGTGGGAGGCTTCAGTGATGACAGGCAGTTGTCACAAGAACTTACTCACCAACTTCTTAGTGAATTTGACAAACAAGAAGATGACATTCACTTGGTGACATTATGTGTGACAGAATGAAATGACCGAGAAGAAAATGAAAACCACTTTCCAATAATTTATGGCATTGCTGTCAACATTAAAACAGCAGAGATATACAGAGCCACATTTCAAGATCGAGGCCCTGAGGAGGAGCTGCGAGCTGCCCGAGCTTTAGCTGGAGGCCCCATGATTAGCATTTATGATGAAGACTGAGCAACTTCGGATAGGCCTGTATTCCTGGATTCCATTTCCATATGTGGATTTCTGGTTGCAGCAAGATGATAAGCAAATACTAGAGAACCTTTCCACTTCCCCTTTGTCTGAGCCCCCGCCCCCACTTTGTTCAACATATCAGATCTACCTTGATGTTTTTAAAGAAATACCCCTCTCCAATGAATATGCTGTTTCCTGGAAATAAAGCTCTCCTCTACAGGAAAAACGAAGATGGCTTATAGGAAAAGATATCTCCTACAGGAAGATAAATGTAGGAATTACCAAAGAAAGCTACTTTTTGACATGACAAAGACCATCGGTGGGTTTGGAAAGAAGATAAATTTGGATTATACACCATTGAGTCTTAGGTTTCCTTCCTTCCTCAGCGTCCTTCAAATGACTTTCAAACAAAATCTTATTTTGGCAAAGGCAAAAAAAAAAAAGAAATACTTAATGTATATGATTTTTGTCATACAGTTTTTCCACTAAGAACTTTAGTTCAGAAGCTTCAGCAATGAGAATTAGGTTAAAAAAAAATAGCATCCCATGTAGAAACACCTTTTAAAAAAATAATAAATTTTTTTATATTTTGTTTCTTTACTTTTGACATTTAGACTTTTTTCCTCCTGCTAGTTTTCTCTTCACCCAGGATTTATTCTGAGGATTTTCATTACTTGAGATGGGTTTTACTAGTTGTCGGTTTACTCCAGCTCTTCTCTGCTGCTCTTTATTTGTGTGTGTATAGCAATAAAATGTGCTAGTGCAGTGGGCCAATCAGCTTTTAAATCCTCCAGGAGGCATACAGCAAGTGCTGACTCTATGGTAGGCATTTCACTAGAAGCAAATCTAAATTTTCCTTGTTTGAAACTTCTAAAAGAAATCTTCTAAGTTTGCTGAAATAGAATTTCTGAAGGTAATTAATGGACAGAGCACTTTAAAAGGTTTTTATTCTGTCACATGAGTTAAAGATTTTCTCAGAAGACATTTTACCATTTAGATCCAATAAAAGTGGTATTCATTAATTTTTATGGATGAACATGTATATGCATTTTCATGTAAATGAAATCTGTTATAGTTTGAGATTTAAAAAAGATAAAAAACTCTACAATGAGATTTTAAAGTTTGTCATAGCAGTTTAAAAGTATAAGGGAATAGAAGTGATTCTATTTGTCATGTTTTAGTTGCTGTGACCAAAATACCTGACATAAACAACTTAAGGGAGGAAGGTTTCTGTTCTGGCTCATGGTTTCAGAGCTCACAGTTCTGGAAACAGGACTTCCCCACCTCTTCATTATTTTCTACTCTTTAGAAATTCTAGAACACATTTTTATTGGTTCTTCTTGGGTCAGATATTCCCACTGCTGCTGATCTTCACACTGTGTGGGTCGGGCTCCAAGTACCCTATTTTGAGTTGACAGATAGAAGAGGTGAAGTGTGAAGTGGAAAGTGGGAAGGGGAGGTTCAGGGGGAGGGAACTAATCTCACAGGCACACCACGCAGGGTGTAGATAAACTGTCCCCCCTTGTTGTGACTCTTACCTTAGAGCAGTAATTCATTGTCTAAAACACAAAAATTACATAAGATGTTCGGTTAATGAAAGCATCACTGTGGCCTGTGTAATAATACTGTGTAATAAATAGCCACAATGTCTGAAAGTCCCTCAAGGGAACACGTGCATTGAAGTATCACATTCAGGAAGTTCTAGGCTCAGGTGTTAACTGGGAAGCTCTGATTTGGGCTGCAAATCTTTCAGCTGGTATTCCTGAACTAAAAACCCATGGTCCTCTTTCTGGAACTAGTGGGCTAGCAGGGCCATATTGTTTTAATGATCATGACAGAGGTACACAGCAAACACATTTCAAGCCTCTACTTTGTCATATTTCTATATCCAAAGCATGTGTCTTGGGTGAGTTCCAAGTCAAGAGTCAGGGAGGACCCTCCACCTTGAGTGGGAGGCACCCTGCTGGTGCTCCAAGAGACGGGGCAGACCATCTCAGCCTGCAGCTTCAGTACAAGTCAAGCAACTCTTCTGTTTTCAGCAGTCTTAATAGAGCTTTCTCCATTTCATCATCTCCAGTATCTATTAAGCGAGGAAAAAAATGAAGAAAACATTGATGAACTGAGACTACATAGTCAGTAACCTCTATCCTTTCCCTCTGTCCATCTCACAGATTCTAACAGATGGAAAGACTGCTATCATGGCCTTTCGGATTGGGCTATAGAAAGAACAAACCAGGAAGTAAAGCAAAGCATGTGGGGAAAAACTCACATTCAAGTTTTATTTTTAACAGGCCTTTTCCTACTTTTTTTCCATTTTGTAATTTTAATAGCTTTTAAAATTATTTCCATTTTATATTTTTTTGGTAAGTTTCCCAATATTTAACTAAATTAAATATATTTTAAGTTTTCCTCTGATTTTATCATTGTGGATGCTATTACCCCCTCCCTCCTTTTTTCTTTTAAATATGGGAAGGCAAATTAATCTCATTTGCAAATTTTCTGTCATGCTGCTCTGATCATATTATTTCCTTGCTCATAGACTTTCATTGGTTCTTTCTTGCTTATTGAAGTAAGTCCAACTACCTAGCTTTTTAGGAATCTTGTATAAATTAAATGTAATATGAGATGTGATCTATTTTGTGGTTCATGAGGGACCATCGGGTCTATCAGCAATTATGATTTTATTGAGACTTGACTATACAATTTTCTTTTATGAGACATAATTATATAATTCTAAGATTTATAATCAGGAGAAATAGTTAATACAGACAACAAATACTTTTTTGGTGTTCAGCCAAAAAGTAATTTTGATCAACTTTGAAAAAATTCAGTAATTTGTCATTGCTAAGAACATGGATCCAACTTTTCATATCCATGTTGTATAAAGATAAGGATCTTTTCTTATATTTAATTGTTCTCTACTATTGATTTTGAAGTTATAAAACACTGGTCATATACTTTAGAATAATGATTTCTCCTGTCCTCTGGGACAGGAGAAAGACATTTGCTGGGTTTTGAAATTTTCCTTCTCTTTTTATATTTGCCAGCTTGGCGTTGGTGCTGTTGATCTCCACAGCTTTTGGTGCTGTCATTGTTGTAGAGCTGGGTTATTTAAGGTTTTGATTTTGTTTCTGTTTTGATTGGGAATGGAAGGTGATTGTGTTCAATCTCTTAAGTGCCTGAGCAACAGGTAAGGGAACCCCCAGTATTCTTTTTTTGTTTTGAAGAATTATAAAGAAAAGAAATATAAATTGCTTGTGAAAGTGTTGAATAAAAAACTAAGACATGAGAAAAATGATTCGTAGTGTATCTATCTGTACAGGAAAATACATTTTAACTTATAGATTTTGTGAAAGTCTCAGCCTCTTCCATTATAACTAAAGTTTATCCAGGATAAAACCATTATCTTGCTCATTACAATATTACATACCTCTTTGATAAATCAGTTATGGATGATTTTTTTGAAAGTTTATAGTTCACCAAGGTGCTTAAGTGTAAATATAATTTTTAGGGATAACTCTCCTTTTTGCCATGCTGGGGACTGAACCCAGGTTCTCACACACACTAGGCAAGTGTTCTGCCACTTAACTCCATCCCCAGTCTAGTGTAGATAGAGTTTTTAAAAAACCAGGTGAAAAACCCAAAGTCTTAATGATGAAATATCTAAGTATTCTGAGGCATAAATTTAGTTTAGTAAGTGCCTCATTAACATATTTGTCAGGCATTAGGATTTGTTTTTAATAGTACAAATTTCAGAATCATAATAAAAGACAGTAAGAATATTCTTTTGTATCTCAGTGGTGAGTCTTGACTTTAATTTTTTTAAGTAACTGCATAAATATGAATTACTTCTGATATCAGTCATGATTTTCAGTTCTTTAATAATCTAAACATTTTGCTTTCTCTACTTCTTTTCTTTTTACATTTCCAATTTTATGTAATTCAATAAGTAAAAACTAATGTGAAAGTTTTACACCTTATTTTAATTGAGAGTTATCTAAAATTTTGGAATGGAAACGGTGTAAAAGTTTTATCTCTAAGAAGAATGAATCATTTAGAACAGGTCTACTATGGATTTGTAAATAATGAATGAAAATCTACCACTTTTAATATTCCCTGATGAAATGTAGATATTACTTGTAAGAACAACTGTTTCCTGCCTTGAAGATATGCCATTAAGAAATAATGAGAGTTCTATTTTGAAGAATCTCTATTATTTTTATTAAAAAGTAAGTTGCAAATTATCTGAAACCATCCCCAAATTCTAAGTGTTAGTTATTGACTAATTTTAGTTTTGCAAGATATAATAGCTACTTGTATATTAAATAATTTCAATAGAGAAATAAAGTCCTGTGTACAAATTATTTTTAACTCTTTGTTGTTCTTTGGCTTGGAGGGGGGGGGGAGAAAGAACTACTTACTATTTTTGATGTATAAAAAAAGCTGTCTAGTAATCAAATAAAAATCCAAATGGCTTTCCTCATAGAAATAGAAAAAGCAATTATGAAATTTGTTTGGAACAAAAAGAGACCCTGACTAGCTAAAGCAATCCTTACCAGAAAGAGTGAAGCAGGTTGTATCACTATACCAGACCTTAAATTATACTTCAGAAGAATAGTAACAAAAACATAATGGTATTTGAACCAAAACAGACTGGTAGACCAATGGTACAGAATAGAGCCACAGATACTAACCCACAAAATCACAGTTATCTTATATTAGACAAAGGTGCCAAAAACATGCACTGGAAAAAAGATCGCCTCTTCAACAAATGGTGCTGGGAACACTGAAATCAATGTGCAACAAAATAAAATTAAACCCTTATTTCTCACCATGCACAAAACTCAACTCAAAGAAGATCAGAGACCTAGGAATTAAGTCAGGGACCCTGCATCTAATAGAAGAAAAAGTAGGCCCTAATCTTCATCATGTTGCATTAGGCCCCAACTTCCTTAATAAGATTCCTATAGTACAAGAATTAAAACAAAGAATCAATGAATGGGATGGATTCAAACTAAAATGTTTCTTTTCAGCAAAAGAAACAATCAGTGAAGTGAATAGATAGCCTCCATCTTGGGAACAAATTTTTATCTCTCACACATCAGATAGAGTACTAATCTCTATGATATATGAAGAACTCAAAAAGCTAAACACCAAAAGAACAAATAACTTAATAAATGGGCCAAGGACCTGAACAGACACTTCTCAGAAGAGGATATTCAACCAATAAACATATTTGAGAAAATGTTTATCATCTCTAGCAATTAGAAAAATATAGATCAAAACTACTTTAAGATTTCAACTCTAGTCAGAATGGCAACTATTATAAATATAAACAACAATAAGTGTTGGCAAGGAGAATGGAACCACCGTTTGACCCAGCTATCTCGCTCCTCGGCCTATACCCAAAGGACATTAAAAACAGCATACTACAGGGACAAAGCCCCATCATGTTTATAGCAGTACAATTCACAATAGCTAAACTGTGGAGCCAACCTAGATGTCCTTTAGTAGATGAATGGATAAAAAATGTGACATATATACACAATGGAATATTACTCAGCAATTAAAAAAATAAAATCATGGCATTTGCATGTAATTGATGGCGTTGGAGAAGATAATGCTAAGTGAAATTAGCCAATCCTAAAAAAACAAATGCTGAATGTTTTCTCTGATTTCAGGAGGCTGATTCATAGTGGGGTAGGGAGAGGGAGATTGGGAGGAATAGATGAACTCTAGGTAGAGTCCAGGGGTGGGAAGGGAAGGGAGTGGGCAGGAGGATAGAAAAGATGGTGGAATGTGATGGACATCATTATCCAAAGTACATGTATGAAGACACGAATTGGTGTGAATATATTTTGTATACATCCAGAGATTGTGCTCTGTGTTTTTAATATAAATTGTAATGCATTCTGCTGTCATATTTAAAAAATAATTTAAAAAATAAATCAGATCAAAAAAATGGTGTTCAGTGAATGCAAATTATATATTGTGTTAGTCCCCAAAGTTGACATGTTTCTTAGAATATACTTTAAAGTTATTCAAGAATCTTAATTATTTTGATTTCTTTAAAAAATAAAAAAAGGAATATTGCTTATTCTGTGAGTATACCTTTGTAGGAAAATATTTTACTTAACAATATTGGAGGATTGGAGGTAATAACCTATTAATGGTTTCTTTTTTATTTTCTTTCATTTAACATGAACATTTAGTTTTTTATCATATGATTGTTTCATATTTTTATGGACTTTTAAAAAAAGTAAAAAAGTAATTAGATAATTTATTTTAATCAAGTTCAAGAATGTTGCTTACAGTGTTTATGGTGCTAACTTAATAAAAGCTTGTTACTTTTTTCTTCTGAGTAATTATATATCTTTTATTATAGGACTGTTATACAATACACAGAGTTCTTAAGATTTACGCAATTTTCCTATAAAAAGTGAAGTAAAAATAAAAGTAAATGTCAAATATCTAGTAGTTCTATCCTAAGTCTCCTAGTTATTTATCAAGTTTCAGGAAAACCTTGACACTAGTATATTATAACAGAGAAACTCACTAACCACACATAGTATAGTTTGATTTTGAAAGATTGCTTGTCTGTCTTAGGACTACAACATGTATTCAAAAGTAATAAGTAGGTTATTTTCTATGTGGTCTTTTATAATTATAGAATCCATAAAGTATGTAGTTTTTTTGTATTTGTTAAATCCTCAAAAATATTTTAAATTATTGAAAAGCTAATGATTGTTGCTGGGTTTAAGAATTTCTTTTATCTGTTTTTGGTTGTTTAATGTTATCCTATAGCTTTCAGTGTGGAACCAATAGCTTTCAGTGTGGAACCACTAAAAAGAAGTTTGGTATATAAGTAAGTGAATTGGCAGTGAATGACCTAGAATAGATGATGAAGCTAACCAACTTTAATTTTCTCTAGTTCCATTAACAAGTCTAGTTAGAAAACTGGTCCAAGGATAATTTGTAACGTGTATTTCTTAATGTTTCTTTTGTGATGTATTATTCTGAAGAGGGAGGTTAGTAAAGAGAAGGAAAATGTCTGCCACCTTTCAGGATAAGAAAGGTTTTGGGCATTTATTTTAGTATGAAGAGTGAGGAAGGGATCCAACTGCTATTTTCCCAACTGAGTAGCCCTAGAAAAGATATTTCTTTTTTTAAATTAGATTGTTTATTAACATACTAATATAATGTGATGTTTTGATACAGGTATATGTTGTGGAATTATTAAATCAGGCTAATTAGCATATCTCTCACTTCAAATACTTATCATTTATTTGTGATTAAAAATAACGTCCTACGTTTTAGCTATGTTGAGAGAATGGATTATTTATCAGATGGTTTGAGCCTATTTCATAACCCCAGTGGCTGCTGGAAGCATGGGCCCTAATGATAGCATCCCATTCTTTTTTGCAGAGGAATTTTTCACACTTAGGCTAAGGGCAGGTTGTAGCAGTTTCTCTTGAGCTTTAACCCTATATCAAGGAAGATTGCCAGAAAACACTGTGGAAGGAAGATATTGTTCAGAACTCTGGAGAATTGCTCTTCTCAAGTTACATTGTAGGATTATGCCTTCTATTTCTTCTATAGATGCTACAAAAATAGCCTTATAGAACCAGTCCACTGGGTGCATGACCTGAAGGGCTACTTGTAGGGCATTGTTTAACTCAGTAGTCCTTTTTCTTTTTCTTTTACCACAATCCTTTTCTTCATTCCCTTTTATGTAATCCAGTGAACTTCTCCCACCCCCAACACCACCTTATTGTGTGTTAGCATCCACATATCAGAGAGAACGTTCAGCCTTTATTTTTGTGGGATTGGCTTATTTCACTTAGCATGATATCTCCATATCCATCCATTTAACAGCAAATGCTATAATTCCATTCTTTTTATCACTGAATGATATCGCATTGTGTATTTATACCACATTTTATTTATCCATTTATTGGTTGTTGGGCACATAGGTTGGTTCTGTAACTGAGCTATTGTTAATTGAGCTGCTATAAACATCGATGTAACTGTGTCAATATAGTATGCTGATTTTAAGTCCTTTGAGTATATACTGACAGTGGGATAAGTGGGTGATAGGGTGGTTCCATTCCAAGTTTTATGAGGAATTTCCATACTGTTTTTCAGAATAGTTGCACCAAATTGCATTCCCACCAGAAATGTATGAATGTACCTTTTTTCCCAACATGCTCACCAATATTTATAGTTAGTTATATTCTTGATAATTGCCATTCTGTCTGGAGTGAGATGCAATCTCAATGTAGTTTTAATTTGTATTTCTGTAATTAGTAGAGATGTTGAAATTTTTTTCATATATTGGTTGGCCATTTATTTTTCTTCTTCTGTGATGTGCCTGTTCAATTCTTTTTGCCCATTTACTGATTGGGTTATTTGGGTTTTTTGCTATTAAGTTTTTGAGTTTTTTATATATACTGGTGATTAATGCTATATCAGAAGTACAGGTGTCTTTGAGAGTTTCTCCCATTCTGTAGGATCCCTTTTCATGTTTTTTTTTTATTGCCCCTTATGCTAAAAAAGCTTTTTAGTTTGATATTTTCCTATTTATTGATTCGTGATTTTGCTTATTATGCTTCTGGAATCTTGTTGAGGAATTTGGTTCCTTAGCCAACACCATGGAGATTTGGGCTTACAATTTCTTGTAGTAGGCACAGGGTCTCTGGTCGTGTGCCAATGCTACATCACTTTTGTTACTTTGGCTCTGTAAAGTAGTGGAAGGTCTGGTATTGTGATGCCTCCTGCTTCACTCTTCTTGCTAAGGATTGCTTTGGCTATTCTGGGTCTCTTATTTTACCAGGTGAATTTCATGATTGCTTTTTCTGTTTCTATGAAGGATGTCATTGGGAATTTAATAGGAATTGTATTAAATCTGTTTAGTACTTTTGGTAGTATGGCTGTTTTGACAATATTAATTATGCCTGTACAAGATCATGGGAGATTTTTACATCTTCTAACATTTTCTTTAATTTATTTCTTTAGTGTTCTGAGGTTTTTATTTTATTTTATTTTATTTTTGAGAGAGAGAGAGAATTTTAATATTTATTTTTTAGTTTTTGGTGGACACAACATATTTGTTTGTATGTGGTGCTGAAGATCGAACCTGGGCCGCAGACATGCCAGGTGAGCACACTACCGCTTAAGCCACATCCCCAGCCCTGTAGTTTTTATTATAGAGGTCTTTCACCTGTTTTGATAGATTGATTCCTAAGGTGTTTCTTTTTTTATTAACCTGTTGTGAATTAGGACAGTTTTTGTAATTTCTCTTTCAGCTGATTTATCATTGGTTTATAGAAATGCAATTAATTTATGCAAGTTAATTTTATATCTTGTGACTTCACTGGACTTGTTTATGAGTTCTAAATGTTTTCTGGTGCAATTTTTGGGTGTTCTAAATATAGGATTATTCTTTTTGCAAATAGAGATAGTTTGAGCTCTTCTTTTCCTATTCATATCTATTGAATTTCTTTCTTTTCCCTAATACCTCTGGCTATAGTTTTCAGCACTATGTTGAATAGACATGATAAAAGAGAGAAGCCTGTCTTATTTCAGTTTTTAAAAGGAATGTTTTCAATTTTTCACCATTTAGAATAATGTTGACTATGAGTTTAACGTATATAGCTTTTACAGTGTTGAAGTATGTTCCTTCTATGCCTCCAATTCTTCTTGTGTTTTGAACATGAATAGATGGTTTATTTTGTCAAAAAGCTTTTTCTGCATCTATTGAGATAATCATGTGATTCTCATCTTTTAAGTCTATTGATGTGGTGAATTACATGCTCAAATCCATTGATTTTGTAATTGAAAAGAAAGGCAAATGTGACTTTTGTACTCTGTTTTCTTACTCATCTAGAAAAGGTTGATGATAATGTGTCAGAATTTGAAAGGAGAATAAACTGTAGCAAGGATTTAGGGAAAATAAATCTTAATGGGTTTGTGCATACGTCTTCAAGGAAAAACTCACTATATGTTAATTGGAAGACATAATGTAGTGCCTCATCTTTGGGATGGTAACTAAATATTTAAGTCAACAGGATGGTGGATTGAGCATCTCTCACTTATTCTAACATTTTTATTACCTATAAAATGTATTTTATTACCAATATTTGAAAGATTTTTAAAAAGTTTCCAAAGAGAAAAGACAGAGGCTTATATTATATCTTATAATCATATCTCTAATTAAAAGATAATAATGCTGTTTTAGAAGAAAGATATCACATACCACAATGTTAAACTAACTTCATGTATGTGTTGGTTTGCTGGTGATAAGTGACACCCTGGAAAAAGGAGTATTTTTGTGATGTCAGGGAGGCGTTTAGGGTACCAGTACCTTTCAGAGTTTTTTTTCTTAATTGCTTAGTATTCTCTCACTTTCTACATTGAAATGAACCAGATGAGGATAAAGTTTCACAGTGAGAATGGTTGTATAAATCTGAGAATGTTAAACCTGATGTGACAGTTTTCTTATGAACTGAGAGACTAACAGTCTATTCACTCAATTTGCTTTTTCAATTACTTTTGTTATAACTTTGTGCCATGTAATTCAAGTTGACCCAAGTACCTTAGTGTTTTGTAAGAGTTTGATAGTTAAAAATTTTATTTTATTGTTTTAAAAGTGAGTTGTGATGTTGTGGTCTGCAGAATTAAAAGTAATTTTTTTAAATATAGTAAGATTTATGGTATTTTTAAATAATGAGAAGATAGACAACTTTGAAGATAACCATTCAAATAAATATGTGGACTGTTGAAAATTTTGGTGCATCTTTAGTGATCTGTTATGTCTTTTACACCCTGAGGTGATCACTGTTGTATGAGTATAGTTATTACTTATAATTTTGCTATGCATGTCTTAAGTATCATTTTTTTTGTTTGGTTGTGCTTCTTTTGAATATTCAATATCTAGCTGCAACTCTTATATATCCTTTGGAATTACATTGGATTTTTTCCACTTTTTTGCTTCAGTGTTTTGCTTCACGTGTGCAGCTCCCTGGGTTTTATTATACCAAATTTATCCACCAATTTTACTGCTTATACTAAATTACTGTGACTGGGGTTATAGCTCAGTTGGTAGAGTGCTTGCCTTTCATGCACAAGCACCAATCCCCAGCACCACAAAAAAATGTATCTTATGGATGAAATCACTACCTTATGTGAAAGCCACCTCTTTTAACTCTCATTAAAATTTGTATGAAATTAAATACTATGTCATTAATCATATGGTTTATGTGATATGTATTTATTCATTTTTTTTTCAGAAACCATTGACATTAAGGGATGTAGTCATTGATTTTTCTGAAGAGGAATGGAAATGCCTGGACCCTTCTCAGCTGACTTTATATGGAGATGTGATGTTAGAGATCTATAGAAACCTATTCTTTATTGGTGAGCCTTAATTTCATTCAGAACTTCTAATTCAAAACCAACACTTAATTTTTTAACTGTATAGAGTATCTTATGCCAGCTTCTATTTTGCATGAAAAAGTTTTAGTTTCTTGTTTTTAGGACAAAGATTGGGCATTTGTTTATGTAGAAAAGAAAATGTAAAGATTTTTCTTTATGTTTAACTTATCATTTCTAAATAGTGCTCACAATGTAGAGAATAAAAATGGTCTCAAAATATTTTAGTGTTTTTGTCTGAAAAAAATAATTTGGAAAATAATTGTGTAGAATCTTATAGAGTGTTTTATCTTTATTTTTTTCTATGGAGGACAACATTTAAAAGACTTCTGTTGTTACCAATAAAATAACAAAATATGATATATTCTCTTTTCCATCAAAAACATCTTGCTATCTGTAAGTTATCTTTGGTCACCTTTCTGTCATAAAGAAATAACTTTGGGATTTAAAAGAAAACTGATGGTAGACATATATCAAAGTGGGTAGAAATTAATGAAGCAAAGAATACAGATAAGCAATTCAAATGTCAAAGAGAAATTCACATTTTAAAATGTTAATTGATATGCTAAAATCTGACACAATTAAATTTTCAAGCCTAGGTTTGTTTCTTTTGCAATAATTAAAGAGAATTCCATGTTCTATGTTTACCATGCTTATCAATTTTTAAGTTCCTTCTTGTTTTTCAGTGATCTTCCTACATTCAAATTAACAAAGCATTGAAGGAAAATTAAAAATAAAAGACAGAGACAAGAGGCAGAAAAGGTAGCATAATGGCATGGAGGCCAAGCTGCCAAGCTTTACTTATATCAGTAGGTTAATTTAGGTCATTGGCATCACTACTACATATTGTTCATTTTATTAAAAGGCAGATTAGAAACTTAGCAACATTATGGACCTTATTCCTCAGTTGCAATGTGCAGTGTTAGGAGTTTTGTGGGGCTCTGAAGAAAGTCCATTGTATAAACTTACTGTTATGTGGACAGGTTTAAGCTCAGTGAAACATTGTGCTTATCTATAAAGAGAGTTCCTTTATTCCCAGGAGCTGTGTGCCAGAGATCATATCTGAGGCTGATAACACTCTAGTACAGAGCCTTTTCAAGCATGGAATTACCAGAGCAGCTTGACATTGCACGTGTATTTTATTATTTTACTAGTTCCTGGGAAAATTGCAAGGCATTATAAGGGTGGGAAACAGAGTGCCTGTTATCCCTGGGAGTTTGCTCACCAAAGGAATGCTTCTCTGTATATTTGCACAGTCAGAATTCCTACAAAGTATTCCACAATACATGTGAGGATATTCATAACCTGACATTTATTGGTATTTTGAGGCTCCCTAGAAAATTTGCTCATTTCCAAATATTTCTAAATAAAACAATTGTAATATATTAATATTATAGAAGAGTTTCTTTAATATCATTTAAATATTTATTTATTCAAAATTTTCTCATCAGAGCTTTATATAAATGCTTATACTAGATATTCTGTGAAAGTTTTCTAGCACATAATGAATAGCAGTATTTCACAATACCTGCTCCTAGTGGTTATGTAAGTATAGCTGATCAATGTGGTTTAACGAAGAATTTTCAGGACTGGGGCTTTAGTTTCGTGGCAGAGGGCTTGCTTCACACATATGAGGCATTGCGTTTGATACTTAGCACTACATAAAAATAAACAGATATAATAAATATATTCTGTCCATCTATCACTACAAAAAAGTTAAAAGAAATATTTCTATTATAAAACAATTATCCAAATTTTGGGGGGTTACATTTCTCTAATTCTTGTGTGTGTGTGTGTGTGTGTGTGTGTGTGTGTGTGTGTGTGTGTGTTTTGAGTTTCACTCTTTAGAGAGCTTCAGTGTTGTTCATTAAGTTTTCTCACATCAGTGATATTCTTTTTATTTCTACATCTGTATGTTATAATTGAATAGAAATTATCATGATTTGTCACTTTAGGATAACATTAGTTGAAATTAAACTGCACTTGAATCATGTGCCAATCTTCAATCAAGTTTTCTATGATTTTAGTTATATGTATAAATTTTACACCTTTTATCTATAATTTTATATAGTACCTTGATTTTTAATAATCAGTTCTTGTGCTTAATCATATAATGTATCTAAGTTTTGCTATACACACACACACAAACACACACACACACACACACACACACACACTGCATATTGAACGCAGAGGTTCTTATAATATTGAGCTACATCATCACCCCTTTGAATTTTAGTTTATAATAGAATCTTGCTAAGTGTCTGAAGCTCAAATTCTATTTAAATGCCTCAGTCTTTGTTCCAATTAGCTAGAATTAATGGCATATTTATTATCTCTCCATATATGAATATGTTTTTTTCTCTAGGAGTAAGATATAATTTTTTAAGGTACCATAAAGATGTTTACAATTATGTTTATCTTTTATGTATTTGTCAAATCTTTAATTGTGATCAAAACTGAATACTGTATAACTTTCCTGAACTTACTCTCTTATATATTTTGAATTTACTGGTCAATAATGTTCATTTAAATTTTTTTGTAAGATTTTTTTTCTAGAAAGTATGTATCACATAAAAAGTAAGTTCATTTTTCCTCCAAACAAGTGCTCTTTTGTCTCACTTTTTCATCCCTGATGCCATTCTTTTTGGTCTCTATATTTGGCTGCAGTAGATATCTCTCATATGTAGAATTACCTTGTATTTTTTTGTGCGTGAATTACTATTTCATTTAATATACTATATTAAAAGTTGATCATTGTGGATATTATATAATTTCTTTGTAAAGTTTTAAAACTTTTCATAGTTTATTCTAAATTGTCTTCATGTAGTCCTGTGAAATGTAATTTGATTGGCTTGCCACATTGGTATCTTTTGAACGTTGTTTTAATGAGAATAGATTTGTAAATATATTTTGATTTGACCATCAAGTTGAGGGATAATTGATGTACTTTCAGTTTTATTACTCATGGCTTCCTCATTTAACCTCAAATTAACATAAATCTATTGAATATTTTAACTTTTATTATTTTCATATAAGGAAACATTTTCTTTAAATTTTAATATGTATAGTTATATATGCACTCAGGATATTCCATTGAATTGTTCAAACAACTTATTTTGTACATGCAAAAATAATATTGATTTTTTATTGGTATTACATGGACTTCATAGATTACATTGGATGCTATAGGCATTTTCTGTAGCAGAGGTTTTAAACCACTGAGCCACATCTACACCATTTTTTGGGGAAGGGTACTGGGGATTGATCTTAGGTGCACTTGCCCACTGAGCTACATCCCAAGCCCCATTTTTTATTTAATTTAGAAACATGGTCTCCTTCAGTTTCTTAGCACCTTGCTTTTGATGAAGCTGGATTTGAACTCGCAATCATGCTGTCTCAGACTCTCAAGCTTCTTGAATTACAAGTGTATTATCACACCTGGCTGGCAGTTATTTTTATGTTTAATTTTGTTACAATGTCTAGATAAGTTGTTTAGGACCTTGCTTAATTGCTGAATTTGGCTTTAAATTCATATTAATAAATTTTAAATATCACTTTTGCTTTTGATTTCCAATTTATTATGTTAAGTTACAATGCAACTTCAATATTGTAATATCTGTTAACATTTGTTTTATGCTTTTAATCTGATCTCTTTGGAATAATATTCCATAGACTTTAGAGAATATTGCCTCTATAAACCAAAATGTTTTTTAATATTTTTGAAGAGTTTTTTTAATTCCTTGGGTAAAAATGCAATGGTATTTTTTATTCTTTTCATTAATTGGTGATTGATGTTTTCCATTATTACTTTGTTGCTTTCTATGATGTTGAATTTTTTCCTGTATTCTTTCTGTATATGAAAACATTATTTGAGTTACAAATATATTCACTATGATTATATTCTAGGGATTTGTCATATTTATTTTTATATAATATTCTATTTTGTCTCTTTTTTGTATAAATATTATCAACAATATCAAATGTAATATTTGTTTTATCCTTTTGTTTTTAGTCTTTTTGTGACCTTATATCTAAAAAGACCTTTTGTAGATTTACATCTGACATAGTTAACATGTTTTTTTAGGTTTTATCTTGTTTGTAATATTGTGTTTTGATTAGATTTTTTTTCAAAATACTTTATTGATACTTAAATTATTGATGAGGAAGAACTTCTATCGTTTTCAAGTTTTGTTGATTTCTTATAAGTTTCTACTATTAAAATATGCCTTCATTTGTAGTTCATACATTTTTATGGTGATATTTTATTTTTTTTCTATTTCTTTTTTATCTTTGATGTTTATTTTGTGATTACTTTGGAATTTTTTAAGTGCTTAATAACAGTAGAATAAATTGGAAATAACATTCTTATATTCTTAAATGAACATACAACCAGTGTAACTTCACATAATTTATCACCAAAAGAATAGGTTGTTATAATTTATGAATGCATGATATGTGAAGACACATTCTACAGTGTCATGTATAACTAAAGAAAAAATAATAAAAAAAATAAAGTACTTAGTTTGCACTACATTTTAATCAATTAATTTTGGTTTTCTAAAACAATCAGTGTCTTTAAATGTGTTGTCATAATTTTTTATTGATGTCACACCTTTTTTCTGATTTTACCAATTAACAAATATTTATGATAATTTTTATGCTTTAGTTTTCCACATTCTATAGTAGAATACAATGTTTTATGTACAACAATGAAAGTAAAATAAAATATATATTTGTAATTTTTCATTTCCACAAAAGCTTTAAAATTTTATATGATTTCTGTTGTGCAGATTTTTTATTGGAAATATTTCACTGATTATTTCTCTTACAGTAGGTCAAGAAGTAAAGCAATTTTTGAATATTTTCATATCTTGAAAGCATGTATTTTTCTTAAAGTTCCAAAAAATTGTATTGGTTGATAAAGTATACTAGGTTCATATTTTCTTTTTCTTTCAACATACATACCTATATATCCCAATTCCTTTCTGGAAGTCTTCTGCAAAGAAATCAACTGTTAGTCATAAAAGAATATCTTTGTAAATAAAATTTCTCTTTTTCTTAGTTATATTAATTTTTTTCTTGAAGAGTTTTAAAAGTTTAAATATAAATTTATTAACTTTTTTCTTTCTTTTATTTATTTATTTATTGGGAATTTATCTCAGTGGCACTCAACCATTGAGTCACCTCACGAGCACTATTGTGTATTTCATTCAGAGACAGGGTCTCACTTACCTGCTTAGTGCCTCACCATTGCTGAGTCTGTCTTTGAACTCATAATCGTCCTGTTTCAGCCTCCCAAGAGGCTGGGATTAAAGTCATGCACCACTGTGTTCAGTACTACCTGTGTCTTTTAATTAATTCTAGACTTTGATATATTTTCTTTCTCAAATTTTTAATTTATGAGAATGTGGGGGGTGGGATTGCTGGGGATCAACCCAGCCTTTTGCATGTGAGGCAAGCAATCTACCATCTACAAAGTATCCCCAGCTTGTGACATTTTTTTAAAAGAATATTTCTAGTATATAATTTCTACTTTTTCTGTTGCTTTTTTTCTGAATTTTTTTCAATTTTCTACATTTTTATTTAGTTTAATAAATATCTATCAAGTGGTTATTTGGCATTGCTTCGATAATTAACAACATATATTTTCCAACTCTCAATTGTTTGCTTGCTTGAGTTGATTATACCCTCTATTGTGTGAGCTATTATTTTCATTGGTATTTTTCTATTTAAAATTTGTTACACTAGATCATTATAGTCATTTTGGAAAATATTTGGAAGTTACAAAGTAAACAAAACAGGTCATGTGCAATGATATATTGCTGGGAGCCAGTAGCCAAGTAGGTATGACAATTTCCTTGCCAGCGTACCCCCATGCTGTTTAGTGGAAGGACTCCTGAAAGGTGACCTTGCTCAAGGACCAGGACGGATCCGTGTTTAGGGTGTTCCCGGTTTAAGATTATTCCTGCTGAGAATAGGGCATATCCTGCTGCCTGAGTTCCCCTTGAGTTCTCATGGGATTCAGAATATATTTGGGAGACAGAAGCCCAGTGGAGGTGTGGATTTGGGCAGAGAACGTGGATTTCCCCAGAACGTGTTTGTAGAAGGCCGGTGTGAGATCGGGAATAAAGAATTGCTGTTTGAATCTACAAAGCTGTGAGTGGCTCGTGATTTGTGCCCAGCCAGACTGCGGCAATATATGAATGTAATTCTATATAATTGGGTATCTAAGGCAGTGGAATGCCAGTTGGAAATAAATTTCAGCACTGCTTTAATAAACTGTCTCATAAAAAAGTATAAACATAGAAATGTCTATGGATGTAGTTTAGTGATAGAATACCAGTGTGTTTGATCCAAAGAAATACTCCCCACAAAGATAAAAAAATAACTAAATGAGAAATTTATTTCCTGCAACATTTGAGTCACAGGTGGATTTCAAATATGTTGAACTAAAGGGCTGGGATTGTGATAATATTAGTCAGTTTGAATGTTGTCCTCATCTGTGGTGCTACAAAGTCTTAAGATAATTTTCAAAGTTCTCACAGCTTTTGTCATATTCTAGTAAATTCTATATATTTCTTGAGTAATAATGGCCTTGAATCATATTGTTCTGTGGCTATCACCCCACCTTGATAAGGTTTTATATATTTGCAGAGTATATTCACCATAGTTTTGTAAGTGGAATAACTTGCTATTTTAATTTTTTTCAGATCTGACTTGTAATCAAACCAAGAATTTTCAGAAGAACAAGAAATAAAATATTTTTTTGCAAAACTTGATAAAGAGCAGGTATGGATACCAAGAGAGTAAATAGTAAAGGAATCTGAGACAGTGCCATAACTTATGTCAAAAGAGGTAAAGCACCTTATATATTCTCTAGACCACATAGGATCTAAAAAACAATGACTAGATAATTTTTCCATTTTTTATTTAAGAGAGTGTACATCAAAGGTAGGGATGAGATTTCAACAAGAAGAGTCTTTTTTCAGACAGGTTGAATGGCATTCTGGCAAGTCTCACCCATCTCTGTGGTGCTCTGTGGCTATGTGGCTCCAATGGATGATACCATGTCCAGTGCCATGCTGAATTTAGATGAAACTAGGTAGTATGTAACATGCACTGGATAGTCTCAAACCAGCTGGATTTCAACTGTGAGTTCCCAGATACCAGACATTTTTTCCTAATGGCTTCCATGCTTTTTATTAGAATTTCTTGCATAGTTCATAGATATCTTTCAGCAGCTCCATCTGACATGCACTGCTTCATCTTCAATAGCAACATGGATTTTGACCAGACTCCAAGTGAATATCCCAAAAGATCTATGCATTCTGTGGTTGTGGGTGCAATGTGAAAAACTTTCCAAGTGTGAGATCCACAGACTTCCTGGATTTTATACATGTCTGCAGTGAATTAAATTCTGTTGCCATTAGATTTTTCTGAGACCCTAGCACTACTCATCTGTGCACCTCAAGGAATATGTTTTCAACAAATTAAAAGTATTCTCTAACTGATTTCAGTCAGCTAGTTTCATAGAAAGATTTTTAGCAATACCCTCATTGATAGATATTTTTGCTGGAAAGTTGAGCAGTCCAGCTCAGATGAAGTTTGTTCTTTGGCTTAATGAAAAATGCTGTGGCACATCAGGGCAATGATTGTGTCACAGTTCCTGCAGTATTCTCCACAAATTAAAACCAGAAAATAGAATGTTGGAGGCAAGGTGGAACTATGGAGTTATGGGGCATTGGCTAAGCTGGAGAGAGACAAGAACATATATGGCAGTCACATTTGAGGAAGTGTACACTATTAAATATATTTGCACAGCATTTTGTAATTATACCCTTCCCCTATAAAATGAAAAATTTTCTATGTAGTCTACTTCATGCTTTAGTTAGTCACTGCAATAATTTGAAATGCACCATTTTGTAAATATCCACAAATATTTCTGTAGACAAGGAAGAATATGAAGAAGAAGAGGAGGAGGAGGAGGAGGGGGAAAAGGAGGAGGAGGGGGGGGAAAGGAGGAGGAGGAGGGGGGAAGGAGGAGGAGGAGGAGGAGATGATTCTTACTTTACAAAAATGATGCAATAAAAAGTTTCCCCTTGTGGCAATGCATGGAATTATAATGAATGTAGGAGTATTTGTACTAACCTACTATTTCTTAATTTAAAGGTATGTGTAGATACTCAGACAGACCTCTATATTTATGATAAATCTTTCAGGACCTGTAGACAATCTCTACCCTAGGTAATTAGCAGTATATTAGATGTGGTGTAAAACAATGTAAATTCATTAAAATTTCCTTCTTTTTTAAATCCTAGAACACACTCATGTGATCATTTAAAAGAGCTTTACAAGAATAACTGTGAAAAAGTTTTTAATCCATGCCCAATATTTATTTATCCAATCTTTCATAATCAAGAGACAAATTACAGATATAAGGTATATGAAAGCACTTTTAATAAAACTACAAGAATTCCTGAACTCCAGAGAATTAATATGGATGAGAAGCACTACCAGTGTAAAAAATATGTAAAAGCATTTAAATATCCTCAATTGTTTATAAGAGCAGTGATAAGTCCTCCATAATTAAAAAATGTGAAAAATATTTTACTCAAATTCCATCCTTTACTAAAAACCGTAGGCTTTACAATGAAGATATACCATATAAATTGAAGAAATATTAAAATGTCTTTAAGCGTTGCCCAAACCTTTTTAAACACTACAGTAATTATACTGGAGAGAAAATCTGGAAATGTAAATGTGGCAAAGCTTTTAATCAAAAATCATGCCTTACTCAACACAAGATAACTCTTACTGGGTAAAAGCCATACAAATGTAAAGAATGTGGCAAAGCTTTTAATAAAATATCTCACCTTACTCAACACCAGAGAATTCATACAGAAGAAAATTCATACAAATGTAAAGAATGTGGCAAAGTTTTTAATCTAAAGTTACAACTTACTTGACACCAGAGACTTCATACAGGAGAAAAGCCATACAAATGTAAAGAATGTGGCAAAACTTTTAATCAAAGATCACACCTTACTCAACACCAGAGAATTCATACAGGAGAAAAGCCATACAAATGTAAAGAATGTGGCAAAGCTTTTAATCAAAACTCACTTCTTGGGGCTGGGGATGTGGCTCAAGCGGTAGCGCGCTCGCCTGGCATGCGTGCGGCCTGGGTTTGATCCTCAACACCACATACAAACAAAGATGTTGTGTCCACCGAGAACTAAAAAATAAATATTAAAAATTCTCTCTCTCTCTCCCTCTCTCACTCTCTCGTTAAAAAAAAAAAAGAAAGTTATGTCTGATCTATTCTACTGTCTTTCCTATTAAAAAAAAAAAAAAAAACTCACTTCTTACTTGACACCAGAGACTTCATACAGGAGAAAAGCCATACAAATGTAGAAAATGTGGCAAAGATTTTAATAAAATATTATGTCTTACTCAATACCAGAGAATTCATATTGGGGAGAAACCATACAAATATCAATAATGTTGCAAAGCTTCTAATTGAAGGCACTCCTTAGTCAACACCAGAGACTTTGTATTGGAGAAAAGCCATACAAATGCAAAGAATGTGGCAAAGCTTCTAATCAAAGATCACACCTTATCTGACACCAGAGAATTAATACTGGGGAAAAGGCATACAAGTGTAAAGAGTATGGCAAAGCTCTTTATCAAAGATCACACATTTCTCAACACCAAATAATTCATACTGGGGAGAAACCATACATATGCAAAGAATGTGACAAAGCTATTCTATTAGGAAAAGTATTGTTGTTCATCAAATATTCATACTGGATAAGAGCCATGTAAATGTTGAAAATATTGCAAAGTTTTAAGTGTGCTTCAAGTGTTAACAAGAAACCAATCATTCATACTTGAGACAATTCTCACAAATCTATAAATTGTAAAAGTCATTTGTTGTAAGATCACACCTCATTGGTCACCAGAAACTTCATACTGAAAAGAAAAATTACAATTTCCCAGAGATAGCTCTCCAGCACTGACTCCATGAAACCCCAACCTTGCCCAACTGGCAATTACTCAGGAGCCCATGGGAGTGGGTAGGAAGCATAGTTGGATCTTTGACCCTCTTTCCTTCTGAGGACCTCTCCAGATTCACTTGTCCTTTCCTCAGTTTCTCTGTTTGAATTGATTGAATTCAGATCATCTTTTTTTCAAAGCTAACTCTGGACTTAAAGGCCTCTTTCGTACCAAACCAACACATTAATAAAACTATCTTATGCCTGAAGTCTATGATCACATCAATGTTTTTACCCATAACTTCAGATGAACAGCATGTTCCTTTGTCAATGTCTTATTTATTTATTTTATTTTATTTGGTGAGTATACTGAGGATTGAATTCAGGGGCACTCAAACACTAAGCCACATCCCTGCCCGATTATGTATTTATTTATAGACACAATTTCACTGAGTTGCTTAGGGCCTTACTTTTACTACTAAGGCTGGATTTGAACTTGTGATTCTAAGTGAAACAAGCAAATCTCAAAAAAAAAAAACATAGGTGGAATGTTTTTGCTGATATGTGGAGGCTAAACCACAATAAATGAGAGAGGAAAAGAGGAGAAATTCAGTAGATTATCCAAAGGAGCCTTCAAGAAAGGTAGAATAGATAGGAATAGAAAAGACTGTAGAATGAATCTAAAATAAGTTAGGTTGTATACATAAGAAAATATATAAATGAATTTCACCATCATGTCCACCCACAATAATGAAATTCATAATTAGGATAATTATGAATTATTGTTTTAACTGGACAAAATATCACTATTTATTTTTCTGGTGCTGAGTATTGAACCCAGATCTTTACATGTGAGGCAAGGACTTTACCAATTTGCTATATCTCCAGCTCCAAATAATTATGAATTTTAAATAAGAATTTATATGCTTGTATAATTTTATCAAAATGGATTCTATGTCATGTATACTTAAGAATAGCAACTAAAATAAATAAATTTAAAAATAGTGAATAGGTACATGAAAAAAAATTGATAGCATCATAGCCTGATGATTAAATGTCTTTAAGTTCAACTCAGAATTTACTGAATCTCTCCCTATGTGGAGTCTGCCAAAGATTTTGAGGTCTGAAAGAAAGGTAGAAGTTCAGGATGCTGCAAGGGACTGCACCCCTGCTGCAATGATATACTGGTGAAGGGATCCAAATGTGAAGATAATTTCAAGGCCCCCCACGTTTAACTAGGGCAGAGAGGAGCAGGGTGCTTGATTATATATTTATTTAATGGCACATACATGGATATATATATAGAATTAGGAAAATCTGGAATTAGTTTTTCTGGGCTCACAATGAAAGTCAAATATTTTTTTCCTTGAAGAGAGAGACCCTTGACTCTCTTTTAACAATTAGAATTGTCTGTATTATATGACTTTTGGCACCCCTGATATTTGGGTAGCAAGATAAAGAGCTCTCTTTTGAAACAGATCAAAACAAGCAGGCAGAGGAGAGAATTTTTTAGCATTAGAACCAAACAGAACTTAGAACTCTGGTAACCAGGCACAAACATTCCAGAGAGGGTGCATTATTCAGCTCATATAAAGGGAGATGCACAAGATAAAAAGATGTTTTTATAATTTATTCAAAACTTCCAGTGTTCTAGGTCCAAAAATATCCAGAGCACATTTGCATGTTGGCTCAGCCTGCTCACCAGGACCTATGAGTATTTATCAGAAGGCATTTATGGGTAAAATGGAGTAGTTCTGAGAAGAGCAATCAAGGCAAGTCCTCATCTGCAAACACAGCTGGAAAGTTTTTTTCACCTTCCCATTCTCTCTGTGTGTGTGTGTGAGGGAGGGCAGTAATTGAGGGGCACCCACAATGGCAGAATTAGCTTATATCATGACATGGGTGGTAGGGTGGATATTTAAATATTGGTTTGTTAGTTTTTTTTTACTGAAAAAAACTATCCAAAGACCTTATTCTGTAATCCAATGTGTGGAGGTCTATGCATATATTCATCTATTTCTAATCTGTAAATAAATTTTTTCAGTGGGAGTGTCATCTTTGGAAACAGCCAATATGACTATTGTCCTACATGTTTTACAAACTTTTTGCCGAGTTCCGTGTAGACCACAAGAAAGCTACTTGTTTATTCTGTCACCTTAGGAAAGAGCAAGTGCACCAGAAAACTCACAGTGATATCTGTGGTGTGAGGTTAGCTAAGCCTTTTGGAGAATTGTCTCCTCAGGAGAAAAACAAAAACAAAGAACTGGAGATGGCCAGAATATGCAGAACAAATACCCAAGATAGGGAATCTCCTAAGCTCTGAAAATTTTACTACTTGAATGGTCTACATGCCCATTCCAAAAAATTTCTAGACTGTATTATTCTCCCTGACAAATTAATATATGTAAATCTTCAGATTACATACGTGAAGAAATATCAGAAAAATCATTTTCACATCATTGTTAGTGTTTATTGGGCACTTATAGATCTTTTCTGTTGCTACTGTTTTTGTTTTAACTATGTGCACCAGGTAGCCCATGTACCAGTCAACTCCACTGGCCTTCTAGTCCTTTATGAGACTTATATATGAAATTCCTTACCAGGAAAGTTTTGACACAAAGAGAAGTGGGGGTTACACAAACAAAGGAGGTAAATGTAGTCTATATTGTTTTATGGATGTGTCATACCAGAAAACAAGTCTCTATAGCCCCATCTGGTAAGAAGCTATGTCCTTGAATGCCTTCAGAATATTCTAGTAAGAAACTTTTTATCTATTTATTTATTTATTTATTTATTTATTTATTTATTTATTTATTTATGTATGTGCAGCAGGGCAGCCTTTCAATGCTGTTGGAATGTTATTTGATCCAATTGTACATTCATTAAACCAAGGGGCAGGGACAGTGTAGTTGTATCCTAATGGGCTGCATCAGTGTCACAGGGATCTCATAAGACAATGAGTAGATGGAGTTACACAGATATTTATTTGTCCTAATTCTTGAATTAGGACAAATAATTCAAGATACTTGCTGGAATGATTTCCTTTGAGGCCCACTCTTTGAGATGTAGATTGCCATCTTCTGTCTCCCTGTTTGTATGACATTTTCATGGGATTCTCTGTGTCCTTGGAAAGTAGGTTGCTCTAAACATTATAGCTTCAAATACAATTGATTTTACCTGCTGTCACCATTTGCATATTAAGTGAACGAATTAAAATTACCAGTAATTTGAAAAGAATATCCTCATTTAATAGTGTTAACTCACTCTTTAATAAACAGCTATTTTGAGAATAGCTTGGTTATTTTTCAGCCAGTGCCCATGTAACATTATTCTTTGTGGCTCATTGTTCTGTTCTTCAATAGATGTTTAGGTGTCACTTTTATCCCTGAATTGTGTCTAGCTTCTAGTATTGATTTGGCCAGGCCTGCTGTTTACTTGTAGTGGTGGGCTTTCCTTCCTTTTTTTAATTGAGCTGAGTTTGATATTACTTTCTCTAATGACAAATCAGTAATCACTGCTTTTTTCTCTTTATTCTTTTATCTTATCAATTTTATTTACTTTTGTCTAATTAGTGGCAGTCTATTACGGAATAGTCACTTTGTGATTAGTAAAGCATTATTTCAAGGTTTTCTTGCCTATCTCAGATTCAAGATATTTTTATAATGCTAGATTAAGTTATTAACAAGAACATTTGATATACTTTTTAAAAGATTATATTTTTAATCTAAAGATAATATTCTGAATATAAAGGTTTTAAAAATAATACATTTCAACAGAATCATGAAAGCTTGGTTTAAAATATATTCATGCAGCCAAGTGGATTTGCTTGGGTAAAAAATTTATATGTAAGTGTAAGAAGATTTTGTTGTGTTTTGTTGTTCAAAGCAGATATTTCTAAGACAATTTTCTGAATAGAATTTAATTAAAATTATGATAGTAACTGTGGCATAAAGTATTTTCTCCCCTAACTGATCATCAATGAAATCTCTTTAAGTCCAGTTTGGTCATTTGTCCACCTTGGCCTCCAAATACTGTTTGAATCTAGAGTATTTTTAAACTTATTTAGCAAATATTTCTATTTTGGCTATTGTAACAGGAAAACAAACCTGAAATATATTTAAAAGTCATATTTAAAAATTCTAAAAGCACTGATTACTTTAGAAAATGTGATAACTGCTATCTCATTTGATTTTTTATGAAAAATAATTTAGATATACACTTTATGTCAAATTCTATCATAAGAGATGCCTTTTTTGTTTGGGTGAAATAAAAAAAAGAAAGAATCAATATCTCATTGCCTTAGAAAATTGTTAGGCTGAGCAAATGTCAGTGCAGAGTTTTAGAGAAATGTTGTGGAAAACACCACTCAGAATTAATGGAGATTGAACTCAGGGGCACTCAATCACTGAGCTACAACCCGATCTTTTTTTTTTTTTTTTTTTTGTATTTTATAGAGAGATAGGGTCTCATTGAGTTGCTCAGTGCCTTGCAATTCCTGAGGCTGACTTTGAAATTATGATCCTCCTATCTCATCCTCCTGAGCCACTGGGATTACAGGCATGTTTCACCATGGCCAGCTGTGTAAGATATTATAAATCAGTATATGCATGACATTTTATACAAGTTTATATATCACTCAAAGACATATAACTTTACATTTCTAATGAAATTCTGTTTTTAATTGAAGATGGAATGACAGTCCTGCATTACTCCTGCCCATATGGTTGACAGGAAAAAGTCAGTTGGCATCAGATGTGTTCTACACCACAAGAAGTGCTTTTTAGCCTGAAAGATGTTGGGAACTGCTCTGGACAGTACAAACATTCAAGGTCTGAGTCAGGGGTACTGAATAGTTATTACACCCCACAATATATTGGACTTTTACCCCCACTCAAATAATAAAGTATGGTTCCAGTTTTGGGAATCACCCATTGGGGTTGAGTTACATACTCCTTAGTAATCCTATTCCTTTACCCTTTTTGGATAGAATTTTCCAGGAAACTTTTCCTTGTGTGTTTCCCTATATCAGAATAAAAAATTCCAGTTGCTCTCTCTATTTCTATGGATACCCAAGGTTGGAGAGCCATTCCAAAGTGTGAAAACATACTTTTTTGTCTTATGTGTTTCTTTCACTATTTTCTTAGTATTTGAAGTAGTCATAGTTGTGAACAAAGCATACTTCACCAGCTACATTGGATGGCAATAGGTATATTTGGCTGGAAGCCTCCTACACCTTCTACACATTGAAACATTGCATCAGCTTTAAACTTCCTTAGTCAGTTCACAGACACAACAGGAGTGAGAGATTTTTTCCCAGGGAGAGGAACCTCTTCTCCACTCCTACTACTTTTTTTATGTTAGCTCATGTTGAGATTTTAGGCTTACATGTAATTTTTTTTCAGTTTGAAGAGAAACAGTAAGTCTTATTTTCCAACTTGAAAAATTACTTAAATAGCCTACTAATAATTTTAGTGGATATTATATATTAAGGGCCTCTTGAAACATATATATTTTTTAATTCCAACAATTGGCTTCTGAGGCAAGTGTAATTAGTTTCCCTTACAATTCTCAGAACTGTGGATTAGAGCTGATAACTTACACAAGGTCACTAATGATGAGCTAGGACTCCAACCCAGGTCTACACATCATGATCTCTTCTGCATCAGCCTAATTTTTCTTTTCACTTTACTCACTGAACTATTTTCATGCTCTTGACAATTTTTTCCTAATATTGTCTTTCTTTTTCTTCTTTTATATAGAAGACTGGCTTTCAATTTGAAACAAATTTCCAGTTTTGGCTAAAGATGGAAAGGCATTTTTTTTACTGCTTCCCAAATGGATTGCAGGCAAAACTCAGATGGCTTCAGATGTATTCTGCACCACCAGATGTTCCTTTAGAAAATCTGAAACATTTGACCAAAAGTTTATTGTGCCCAATGAAACATTTATATTCTTCTTATGTAGGTTATATTTAGATTAACCTCAATTTGTGTGGGAGTGTCAGTTATTGCTGAAATTCAAAACTAGAATCAATAATAATTTTATATGGTAATGGCAATCAGCCATGGATAACACTTAGGATTTCCGGCCTGATCAACAAATAGGATAGATCTTTTTCTAAAATAATGAGGCTTTTTTTTCCAAGATGCAAGTTTGTATATATGTGTGTGGGAGTTGATGGTTGTTTCTACAGTTTATTTTGGACATGTGAAATTTGAAATATATATTGTTTAGTGAAAAGAAACTAATGTATAGAGAGTTGTATGTATGGACCTTAAGTAAACAAAGACATCTAGGTTAAATTTGGCATGTAATTAAATTTAGCATTTTTTTACAAGCCTTTAAACATGTGAGGCAATAGGTTAAGCTCAGGGACTCCCATTGCATCAGGCATGCTCTTATCTTGGAGTAACAGTGTTGATTTTGGTCATATTTTGTAATAATACTTATTTTGGAGTATATAGTGATTTGTATAACTGAATAATAAAAGAGGACTCAGCTATTATAAAGGTTGCTCTGTTGTTAAGAGAGCAAGTAAACAGTGAAATGATTTCCCCAAAACATCAAGTGCCTAATATCTGGAAATTGTGAACATGTTAGGTTACATGGCACAGGAGAATTAAAGTTGAAGAAGCAGTGATGAAATGACAAAGATGGAAAGAAGGGATGAATGGAAAAAGGGAGACTTCTAGCTAGTGTGGCAAGATTTAGTATGTCTACCATATATCAGGCACACACTCAAACGGTGGCATCTCTTTGTCTTAACATCTTCTTCACAGGTTTTAGCCTGAGAGTCACATTTCAATGTATGTTATCTATACATAAAGAGAGAGAGGTCTAACTTACTCATGTTTCCTCTTCTCTCTCTGGGAAGAGAAAGGCTTAGCCTTTCTTATGTAGTTCATGTAGGAGAGGTAGTAACTGGATCCTCATACCCACCTTATAGCTGTTCTCATTTGCATGCTTGGGCTCTTACAACATTATTGTCCTAACATTATGATTTTCATTAAAACTGTGAGGTAAGTAAAGAATTTTCTATTCTTTTTAATATACTGGTTATTTTATATTGAATAATATTATATTATTATTAATATAATATAATAATATTATATTATATTATTCAATAAATATAACATAATATTATATCTAATAAATATTAAATCTGTAAGTCTTTTCTAGTTTTTGTTTGTTTGTCCCAACCATCTCTCATAGTACTGGATATTGAACCCAGGGTGTTGTTCATCTACATCACTGATTTTTTTTTTTTTTTTTTTTTTTGAGACAGAGCCTTACTAACTTGCTGAGGCTGGCCTCAATTTTGAGATTCTAATGCCTTTGCCTCCTGAGCCACTGGGCTAAGAAATGTGTTACACCACACCTGGCCCAGATTATTTTCTAATCTTATCTAGCTCACAAGCCTAGGTTTTGACCCTCTAAAACATCTTTCTTTTCATAAATATATTTGGCCTGCTGATATGTATAGAAGATATAAAGTACTGGTGCACCTGAACAAATGAAAAGATGTGAAGGAAAGTCATGTACTGTGTTTAAACTTCATCAGAAAAAAGAAAAAAACTAAAAGAGTAACCAATCTCAAGAAAAAAAATATTTTAGAGGAGAAAAATATGAACAAATAAATTATATTTAGAAAAAATGAGAATAAGTTGTATTCAGAATTTTGAATAGGTAATCATGGATTCTATTTTTCTGAGAATATAAAAATACATGTTTATTCCCTTGGTTACTGAATTCAAATACTTAATTTTCCATCTTTGCATATCAAAGATGAGTATAACTTTGTTTTATACATATAGTCATTTTTAAATATAATTCTTCTGTGTGTGCTTTGGTTTTTATTTTCTCAATTACCTTCTCTTACTCTGACTATTAAATGCAAATTTTGATGTCAAGTAATGCTTATCTTACCTCTGTGAGAAAATTTTTGCAAACAGTTATCAGCTTATGACACCAAAATTGGGTCTGAGCAATGGAAATCTTCTGCTTAATTTCAGGGCTTTGTGCTTAAATAACATCCTGTAGCCTACATGACAGGAATCTGAAAACATAAGTGTTCTTGCATAATTTTTCTAGAATTGTGAATTATATAGGTTAAATATATCAAACCTTTCATCGGCATTTTGATAGAGGGCTTGCCAGTAATGATCTGGACTGTGATCACTTGGACATCCCAAGTGAATGGGAAACAGTCAGACTCATAATTTTCCATGCTAAAGTGTTTGAAAATCGATTAACTTATTAATATTTCATTTCAATTGCCCCAAGAAAGATATGTTTAATTTAGCACAAGTCACAATTTAAGGCTTGAATGAAGACTTGATTGTAGTAACAAAGTATATCTATTTGTGCAAACAAAGTCATTTTGAGTTTGAATAATAATAATAATAATAAAAGTTCTAGAAGATATGGATTTCAGGACATCTTCCACTTGAGAAATTTATTTATTTTTTATTCTGTTGTTTCCATTCACTCATGTCAAAAATGAAGATGATGTATTGAATACTTCTAAGATTCTTTCCAGTGTTAACATGCAACAATGCTGTTATGGATGTTGGGAGCTTATGATAAGTTTAGCCTCTCTCTCTCTCTCTCTTTTTCCCTTCTTCTATGCAGTCTTTGAATAGTTACTGAACATTTACATAGTGCTGGGTACTGTTCTGGTTGTTATGCAGAGAAAGGAGAAGGAAGTCTGAAATTAATTGTAGGTGATAAGAAAATAGATTAATAAGCAGGTTCCTGTAAGGTGAGGAGGAAGGCTCAGAGGACATGAGCAAGATATAATTGGAAAAGAGCTCTGAGCTGGGGTGAGGATCCTTTAAATTAAGTGTAAATGATAGCCACCTTGTAGAAGTTATATTTTAAAAACTATTTTATGAATTTATAATTAATTTGTAAAAATGCACTAATTTCAAGCACACAGGTTGATAAATTTTAACAACTGTGTGCATAGAAGAACACACTATGCTAGTGGTAAGAGTTTTCTCTACATTTCCTCCTGCCCTGCCCTGCCAATAATCTAATTTCTTTTACCTCAGTTAGCAATTGTTGCCTATCCTAAAATTTAATACTATTAGAATCATTGAATATGAAATTCTTTGAGGCTAACTTAACTCACTCAACATAATTTATGTGATATTCCTAACATGATAATTAATAATAACAATAATTAACAATTTTTGAGTTCCAGTCACTGTTTTGTTTTGTAGATAATGATTTGTTTAATCATTACCACATTTCAGTTAGTCAGTGCTGTTATGATTCTCACATTACTGGTGAGAAGAAATGCAAAAAAGCTGACATCAAGAATGCCCTTGGGTGCTGGGGATGTAGCTCAAGCGGTAGTGTGCTAGCCTGGCATGCTCAGGGCACTGGGTTTGATCCTCAGCACCACATGCAAATAAAAAATAAAGATTTTGTGTCCAACAAAAACTAAAAAATAAATATATAAAAAAGAGTGCCCTTGGATTCCTGAGAACACACTTGACCCTCTGTGCTGTGCTGGCTCTTAGGGTGAAGTTCAAGGGTGAAAAGTAGTTAGCAGTGCAGAGCCCAGTGGAGGCATGTCCTAGGCAGAGGATAAAGGCAGGCAGGTGCAGGAAAGAGTTGCATGTATTTGCAAAAGTGAAGAATTTATGGTTAGACAACTTGTTGATACAGGACAGATGGGTGGACAAAGAGATTAGAGTCCCTGTAGGCCCGAGAATCTAAAAAGGAATATAGATTTTATTCTTTAAATTCTAGAATTCTTTGAAAGATTGTTGTTTTTTATTTTGTTTTTTAAAATAATTTTTAATTGTGTAAATTATCTATCTAACATGAAATTTACCATTTTAACATGTGTAGATAAAAGAGGCATTAAATAGATTCATGGTCTAGCAACCATTACTAGTATCCATCTCCATAACATTGAAAAATGAAGCTCTATACTCATTAAATATTAATTCTTTATTCTCTTTTCTAAGCAGCCCTTTGAAACCACCATTCTATTTTCTTTCTTTTTTTTAAGAGAGAGAGAGAGAATGAGTCTTTTTTGTAAATGGACACAACAAAATGCCTTTATTTTTATGTGGTGCTGAGAATTGAACCCAGGTCTTGCCTGTGCTAAGCGAGCACTCTACAGCTGAGCCACAATGCCAGCCAACTATTCTATTTTCTAACTATGAATTTCTCTGCTCTATGGTCCTCATTTACATACATTCCACAGTATTTTTTATTTTTGTCCCATTTTTTATTTTTAATTTAATAGTGTTGGGAGATAATTTTCAATTCACATGCACTTTCAAAAAGTAAATCAGGATGATGATATGTCCCTTTAGCCAGTTTTTGTACATCTTAAAAAATGAGCACAGTGTCAAATCAGGATACTTATGATGATTCAAATAAGATACAGAATATTTTTTATACAATGATCTGCAACATTTCTCTTTAATGACCATAATTATTTTTTTCTCTTGCCTCAACCCCTATCTAAACACTGGAAATCACAAATCTGCTATTTCTTTCTATAATTTTCTCATTTCAAGAATTTGTATAAGAAAAATACTGCAGTGTGTAGTTTTTTTGAAGTTGAATTTTGTATTCAGTATAATTCTCTGGTTTGTCACACAGGTAAAAAGATCTTCATTTATTTAATGAGTCATTTAAGGGCTGTAGTTGTAGCTCAGAAGTAGAGTGCTTGCCTACCATATGTGAGGAACTGGATTCAATCATCAGCACCACATAAAAACAAATAAAATAAAGATATTGTGTCCATTTATGATGTAAAAAAATCATTTGAGTCAAAAAGCATAAAATATGTAGCTAAAATAAGAACTATTATTCTGGTAGATGTGAAGAAAGTACTCAGAATAAACCACTGAAATAGAAATATGAAAATTATTAAAGAAAGAATAAGAGGATAGGAAGTTAATCAGTAGACATGTAAGAAAAATTTCAGAAAAAAATGGAGATAATTTGGGTTAGATAATGTTGAAAGAGATAATTGTTATAATATTTCCTAAAATGATGAATCTTTGGAGTCTAGAAGCAGAAAAAAAAAATGAGTAAAAACAAATCCAAACCATACACACTACAGTTTAACTACAGAATTTCAAAGACAATAAAAATATCATTTGGGGTGCGGTAGGTACTGGGTATTGAACTCAGGGGAACTCAACCACTAAGTAACACCCCAAGCCCCATTTTGTATCTTATTTAGAGACAGAATCTCAATGTGTTGCTTAGAGCCTCACTTTTTCTGAGGCTGGCTTTGAACTTACATTCTCATGCCTCAGCCTCCTGAGCTGCAGGAGTTACAGGCTTTCACCGGCATGCCGAGCAATAAAATCTCTTTTTAATATATACATTTTAGTTATAGGTGCACACAACACTTATATTTTAATTATTTATTATTGTGTGGTGCTGAGGATCGAACCCAGTTTCTAACACATGCTAGGCAAGCCCTCTACTGCAGAGCTTCAACTCCAGTCCAACAAAGATCTTAAAAGCAGCACAAAGAGAACAACAATGAGAAAATAACAGAAAGCAATAATGGACAAGATAATGTAATAATACCTTCAGGAAACCATGGGATGTAACTGTAAGAATAGAATTTAATATCCTGCTAAACCAACATTCAAAAATAGAGAGAAGGTGAATATGTTTTCATATAAGACTGAAAATTTATATTTCTAAGTAGGTTACTGAAAAATTGAGGTTGAAGAAACATACTGAATTTAGAATATATAGGGTGTTAGAAATGTTGGTCTTCATTTAGTATCTGTAGTTAGGAAAGTTTTACTAATTTAAATATATGAATATAAAAGATGGATACAAAAATTAAGATAATTGTTTGGCACTCTTGTAAATGCCTGTAGAATATAATATAGTGTCAATAGTGGGTACAGTAAGGTGAGGGTTGTGATTTTCCCTAAGATGAGAGATACCAGATGATTTTTGTATGCCAATGGAAATTATCTGATGTAGAGTGAGGATGGAATGATTCAAAACAGTGTGAATACATAGGAGAAGCAAAACTCTGTGAAGGGGATTTGGACTAGGGACTAGGCAATTTCCAAATGAGGACTAGAACCTGAAAGCTATGAAGTGTACAATATCATAACTATGTGGTCTTGCTTTGAGGCACTTAATAAAGTCAGAGAAAGCTTTCACTTTAACAGGTCAGAAAACAGAAAACAGGTATGGATATATGTTGTTTGACAGATGTACTGTGTGAAATCAATGGTTATTTTGTGGACTTGAAGTCTCTGTGAATATTGCAAAGAACTTTTGAGTTCTGGGTAACATATACTACTGAAAGAGAAGTTAAAAGGTTAATAATAATCCAGAGTCTACAGAAAACAATGCAATTCATTACTTCATGGGAAACACTGAATGCAGGTACAGTTACTGTGTGTGGAGATAAATTTTTCCAGTACACTTGAGAGTTTAAGATAAAGGGGATCAGGAACAAAATGGTAAGGGAGTTTGCAAGGGGGTTATATGTGTAAATTGTCTGTGAGATTTATTAGGAATGGAATGACAATTAGACAAATATGATACAGTTAAGTAAACAAAGAGCAGAAAATGGGCAGATAGGCTTAGTTTTCTTGTTCTCACCTAGACCACTCAGCCAATCCAGAAATTAGGCCTCTCCTCCCACTCAAAGAGCTCAGATGATGGAATCCAGGAACATGGTAGAGCTGAATTTTTTGATGGATGGGTTTTGACCCTTAAAGAAGTAGAACAGTTGAATGCATGTGTATCAGAACATAAATTTCAGCTCCATGGCCCTTCCTGAGGTTTCCCTGTGGGTTATTCACTCTTTCCTCCTGCTGTTCCGGGATCACTTCTGTAAACATTTGGTGTGTAGATTTTTACAAACGCTGTGCTTTCCAGGAATACTAGACTAAGTTGTGGGATATTGGAAGTCAGGACTTCAGACTGGAACTTGAGAAGGACTGACAAATTTTAGTGAGTGACCATGCTAATAAAGGGCTGAGATAGTAAAGAGGAAAAATTTAAGAGTAGTGGGAAAATTAAGGTACCTAAGCAAATGTTAGAGTGAGTATAATAGTCAGGGGGAAGTGAAGATCCCAACCTATAGAAAAATGGAGTGGAAACAGAAACATTTGGAGCCTTGGAAGAAACAGCACTGAGAAGAAATTCAAGATATCCTGGGCTTTAAGGTATCTGGGAATTGCACAGAGAAAGGGCAGGATGGTTGGTTAGTGCCTGCTTAGGACTTTGGTGGGAGCTTGATATGAGTAGACAAGATGGTCTAAATGCCTCCTGGAACTGCCTCTATGCGTGTTTCATTCCATTCTCTGGCAGCTTTGAAAATCACCAAAGAGCAATGTGTCTAGGGGCACCTCATCTTTATTTATGGAGCAGGGAGAATGTTTTATGGAGCTAGAATAATGATATTCACCACTAGATGCCAAGCAAGAAAGGAATTTTCCAACTAGAGTCCCAATTAGTGAAGTCTGTCCTATATGCACTCCACACACGAAAAAAAAAAAAAAAAAAAAAAAGAAAAGAAAAGAAAAACATATAATGTCCATGCATGTAGCCTTGAGGATGCTGTAGATGGGTTTCTCTGCATGGCTATGCACATGTGTTCTGTGACTCATAGCAGACTGGATGAGTAAAGGATATGCTTCATCCTCAGTTCCTGTAAGATATACTTGGTGATTTTCCTAGTGTTGGATTCTAAAGTGCAGAAAGTCCTTTTGGTTGTTTCTGTTGTGACCACATCCAGGAGGTTAAGTCACAGGATTCTTTTGTCTCAGCTAATGTTATTCTGAGGCAAAATAGTGTCCCTGAGAGTGGTTAAGTAGAAGATAGAAAGTGTTATGTTGGCTCAAGCAATAGAATCCAGCCTGTTGACTAAGTTGCCTGTTCTGGGTGATTTACAGTGATTTACACAGAATCCCACTGTTCATAGTGAAAGCCTCTGTGACCAAGATTATTATGAGAATTTCATATTTTCTTTCACATTTTCAGGAGTCATGAGAAGGGCTGCCTCACAGATAGTGTTAGACCAGGACATGGGCACTGGCTGGCAGTAGATGGATGGTTAACTCTGAGGTCTTCATCACTGCTGAGTGCAGCTGGAGTGATGGAGGTCTCTAGTATCTTCTCTTAGTGACTGCAGGTAGCTGATGCCATGATGCTACTGATGGTGTGTGACAGGCCAGGAACTCTTTCTGTACAGACTGAACAGCCCTAGAATGCTGGACCCTTATAAGATTTGGTTCCATTTAAGTTGGCAACGTAGTGTTTAACTTTGATAACAAGAGTTTAATATCCTCGAAGCAGAAGTGGAAAAAATGAAGCCTATGCAAATGACATGGAGACAAACATTTTTTTTTTAAATCTGCCTGCAGGAATCCTCTCAGTCTTCATGACATACTATGAATGAAAATAGCAGAAGTCTTATCACAAAGATTCTGTGCATAACTATATGGGAAAAGAAAGTAACTAGAATATTTAAAGCCAAATAATGTTAGAGGTGGAGCTCTAACACTGAGAATGGTCCTCAGTGTTCAAATAGTACCTTTATGGTAATTGTTGTGAATGCTGGTGACAGAGTTCATCTCCAATTGCCCCTGAGAGTGAATATATGGCAGAAGGCACTTTACTCAGCCTTTGGAATTGTGATACCATACTCAACCAGGTGCCAGGGGAGAATGCTAAATTTTGCTTAGTTTCTTTTCTCTTCCTGTGGAGTTCAGGGATAATGATGGGCCTTCTGACGTTAGATGACTTTTATATGTGTACATAATTATCAAATACTGGCACATATTTAGGAGTCTTTTGTGGATTACTAAGTTTCACATATGGTTAATGTGAAATTATTTCTCATGAGGGCTCACTCTTTCTTGAAATCAGAGCTGAGCAAAGCTTAGCTAGATCTAATGGTTAGAATATTTACTTTCAAACGACAGTCCCTAGTATCCAGTCATCATTCAGCCAGTAAGTACCAGGTCTGTACTAAGCTCTGCAGATAAAATGATCAATAATATGGCCTGGTTTTGAGAGCTTGTGTTTCCATTAGTGTGATATAGCAGCTTCACAGCATTTCATCTCACGTACCCTTTTTAAAAAATAATTTCTTTATTGAGATGTACTCTACCCACAATAAAATTGACTTGTGAAGTACCCAGTTCTAGTTCTAGGCATTAGCACATTCACACTGTTATGCATCTATCACCACTGTCTATTAGAAATTCTTCTCTACCACAAAAGACAACCCTTTTCTCATTTGTAACCATTCCCATTCTTACTTCTTCTATAGCTCCAGAAAGCATGAATTTTTCTTTCCCATTAATTTTTCCCACTCTGAAGATTTAATACAGATGAATATACACTGTATACTGTGGCCTTTTAACACCATTTGTGGCCTTAAGTAAGTTCATTTTTTTTCTCTTATCTTTTCATGACCATCATCATATACTTCACTGAGTCATTTTATTTGTACTTCTATGGTCTGTGTTCTGTGAAATAGAGGAAAGGCACGCTTTTCTTCAACTAGTACTTACCAGAAGTCTCATTTTTGTAACATTCCACTAATCCCTGTTACAAAATTAATAGTTCAATAAAAGTAAAATGACAAAAATGAGCAAAGCATAAACACATAAGCATTATCTAATGATCAGAGAAGACTTATCCAAAGATAAACCATTTAAACCAAAATTTGAAGAAGGATCCAGTGACATGGAAAAATGGGGCTCAACACTGGGCACAGCATTTGCAGAGGAGCTAAGGTGGGCAGGTGTCTGGTGAGTTTTGAGGCCTGAAAGAAAGCCAGAGTGGCTGCAGTACAGTTGAGAGAAGCAGATCCAGGTCACCTGGGGCTTTGTCTTTGAACACAGGTTTAGATTTTTTTTCAAATGCAGTATAAGGTTTTCAACCAAGAGAGTGCCATGATCTGATTTTGTTTAAGAAAAACTGGCTGCTCTGTGGATAATGGATAGCAAAGGTCAAGTTGGAAATGATATTTGGGAAGCTTTTGCAAAGATCCTGGCAGAGGGCACTGGCAGCCTTGGTTACAACAGGGCAGAAGAAACGAAGCAGAGTGAACACATGAAAAAGATATATCAAGGCCCACTTACCCACCTATTGCCTGCCCATTACCTGCCACCTGCCACCCATCCATGGATTACCCAATGTTAGTATGCAGACTGTTCACACACTGCAGTTGGATCATTGATCACTGCCCTCTGATTCCTACAAGTCCATTCTCACAGTACCCAAAGTTTTGTTTACGCATGCCCACAACCATCTTGGGATACCTACTGAGACTGCACGTTTCCCATCAACACTGACACCATCTTGAGGCATGGCCACCTAAGTCTGGGGACACTGGCCAGGGCCTGGAGATATATTGGTATGCTACTTGTGGGTCTGCTTGCACCTGAGGTCTTTCTGCAGGGTGTGCTAGTAGCCACCGTCTGGATGCTTCTTTGCAGGGTCACTTCTTAGTGTAAGTACATATCTTGTGGCCTCTCTGCAAAATGAAATGGTATTGAAATCTTCAACTGCAGCCAAGCAGAGTCTGGGGAAGCTGAAACACAGTTTCATACAGCTCAGCTCACAGAGACCTTAATCATTTTTTACTTCCACATGGTATTACATTGATCCATTATAATAATGATATTTTGTTGGTTGGACCAACTGAGCAGGAGATAGCAAGCACTTAGAACTTGCTAGTGAAGCATTTGTGTATCAGAGAATGAGAAATAAATATCATAAAAATTTAAGGGCCTTTCAACAAGAAAATTTCTAGCAGTCCACTGTTGTGGGGCCTTTTCAGATATTTCTTCCAGAGTAAAGAATTAGTTGTTGCATCTCTCCCTTCCTACAAATTGGAGAGAAACTCAATGCCTGATGGGTCTATTTGAACTTTGGAGACAGAACATTACTCCCTTGGGTGTGTTACTTCAGCTCATCTATGGAGTGACTAGGAAAGCTTCTTCTTTGAGGGGTGTTTAAGACAGGAGAAGGCACTGCCACAGGTCCAGGCTAATGTGCAGGCTGCTCTGCCATTCAGGTGATATGATCCAGCAGAGTAAATGGTTTTTGAAGTGTCAGTGGTAGATAGAGACACTGTCTGGAGCCTTTGTCAGGCCACAATTGGTGAATTACAGATAGGGCCAATGAGATTTTGAAGCAAGGCCCTGCCATAACCAGTAGACAAATTCTCTTCCTTAGAAAAATAGACCTTGGCCTGCTACTAAACCTTAGTGTAAACTGAATGCTTGTCTATGGGCCACCAGGACACTATGCGACCTGAGCTTCCCATTATAAACTGGGTGTTATCTTACCCCCAAAGCCATTTAGTTGTGCATGTGCATTATCTCTCTATCATTGAGTGGAACTTGTATATACATGAACAGGCATGGGTGGGAGATAAAGGAACAAGAGGGTTGTATAAAGATGTGGTCAAATTGCCGGTGGCCCCTACTCTTGCTGCAGTACCTTCTGTTACACTAGGATGGGGGTAAAAAAAAAAGCCAAATCAATAGCCATGTATCAGGTACCAGGAAATGTATTAATGTACTCAAGCAAATAAACTACAACTTGTACAGCAGCTGCAATTAAAGTCACAATCTGATTAAGATTATGATTATAAACTGTCATTCTCCAAGACCCATCTGTCTTCTGCACAATCCAAATAGGAGAGATAAATGGGGATTTTGTGGAAATCACTATTTCTTCATCTTTAAAGTTTTTGATTTTGGCATTAATCCTTGCAATTTTTTCAGGGGTGTGGCATTGCTTTAGATTCAGTATTTTCTAAGATATAGGCAACATCAGATACTTTCATTTATTCATTTCCACCATAATAACCCTCACTCCATAGGTCAGAGGACCAGGATGGGAGTTTTGACAATTGTTAAGTATATCTATCTTGACTATACATTACATAACTCATAAAATAACCACAGGAAAAGTCTAGGAACCCACTGAAAAACCATGTCAGACCTTGCATAAAACTCCATTGATCTCCTGACTTCCATACGTCTGGAGGGCAACAATGGCATTCTTGGTCTCCTGGAATTAAGTTCAATTCAGAACCTGTGTCTAGTGGTCCCTTAAAAATCTTATCAATGCTTTTTCCCCAATGCAGTTACTCTGCTAAAAGACCCTAGGTTCTTTTGGGAGAAATATTAAGAGAAAGATTTTTGGTAGTGTACCAGTGTCCTTCTTCAATGGGACATCATGTCCCTTTCATTTAAGGGGTTCAGGATTTGTAAATTGATTTAAATCTTGAATGTAATCAAGGAATTATTATTCTCTGTTATTATGATCTGGAGAAGATATTTGTACATTTGCTCTGATTTTTTTCTTTTTATATTAGTCAAGTAAGAATTTAGTGGGTTTCCCAACTATTTGGCTTTTATAAACACCATGACTAATTAGCCAATGCCTGAAGTCAACCAAAGTCAGAACATTATGTTCATTTTTTCCCCTTTACTTTCCATTATGTTAAGTACAAGCACCCTGTTTTTGGTAATTAAGGGGAGCAACTTGACCTTTTTATCCTCTTAAATCTATCATGCCCTTTACATTGAAATTTTCTTATCGATTGACCACAGATCTCACAGTAAGGTTTGGCCTGCAAAGAAGAGCAACCATAGAGTTCTTCAAGGACCTTTTTGCTTCCCTCACAAACTTGTTTCTTATAGTTTTGGTGAAGCACACATCTTCTGAAACCCCAGATTGTGGAGAAGTAGGTCACACATGACAGATCCACTCCCACATTTCAATCTCTCTTAGCCTCTGAATTCTGATAAATCAGTACAAAATGTTTGCTATCTACACTTTGGTTAAACTCTTTTCTTCCAGGATATAAACCCTGTCCTCTCTGGTCCTGAGCCATTATACAATCCCTCTTAGGCCAGCTAGCCCCAGGGCAAAAGAGTCTCTAAACTTTGAGTTGATCTTGTCACTCTTTCCTTTAGATTTCTCACACTCAGTTTTATTTTTCTAGCAGTGGCAACAAAAGAGATGACCCCTTTTATGTCTATCACAAAGTATGTAGGCTGACATGCCCATAAGAAAAGGCTGGTTTATAAGAGAAAATAATTAAGTTCTCTGATGTAACTTTTACGTGGCATGGAAACCTTCAGGTCTATTCTGAAAATTCCAGGGTGATCTATTTTTTTTTTTGATGAAGCATGAACAAGTATGTAGAAGTGTAATTGTACAAAGAGCTGATATGAAAAAACTGAAGGAGTAACCCAGCGAGGCCTATTCAGGCTCTTGTCTCTCTGTGTGTCATCCTTCCTCCCTGGCATGGGGCATGACCACTTCCAGAAAGAGTGTGCTAAAATCTCTTGTTAGTTGATTTAACACAGAGAATTTCTCTATGGCTAGCTCTTACCCATAGGGGCGTGAAAAGCAGGAGTAATATTTTGTTGTGGTTGTTATTGTGGTTGTTGTTTTATTTTGCTTTATGACTATCTCTGAGAGATGAAGCCTGGTATACATGACCCACCTCCAACATTTTTTTTTCTACAGCCTGCCTTTGTGGAGAAGAAGAGCAGGAGGAGGAAGGACTAAAGACATCAAAAATTCTGCTTCTGAGGTCCTTTAGAAGTTCTTCAGTTCAAAGCACTGAAGCCAAGGAACCATAATTTAAAAAATCATGTTCAGGGTCCCAGTAATAGACTGCAGAGGAGGCCTATCTTTAAACCTAGTGAGTTTATATGCATGTTTTCTGGGTTTCTCTTTGAGAGTGCTTAGGGTAGAAGAAATGAGAATACCTTGCACCCAGCCAGACCTAAGTTTCTAAGTAACACTTTCTAGTAGAAGTGCTGCATTCTAGGAACAAGGCAAGGAGAATAAAAGTTGAGCATAGGTCATGTAGACACGAAAAAATAGGGAAAGTAAAAAGGGGTTGGGTGTATTAAAATTATATGGGAGCCAAATGAAAGAACTCTCAGTGACCAAATATTGTTAGCTGAATTAACAAAATAAATCATAATTGCATTCGATTATAGCCCAATTAATGAAATAACTTTTCATCCACAATAACATAAACTTATGATTGAATAATTAAGTTTTCCTCATATAAAAGAATTATAGATAATAAACAAAGAAGGAATAAGAGAAATAGTCTTCATCAGAACATTATAATCAGGAAAAAAGCTACTAAAAACCAAACTTGGTATGAAAACTTCAAGGAGAAATTGAATACTTGTGCAGCCTCAAAATACTCTCCCAAAAATATTCTAGTTGCTGTGATGGTATGACACCAGGTACCTGGATAACCACCCTGTAAAAAGTGAGGCATAATCCAAATTCTCCTTACGGTAGGCTGGACCTAGAGATGCTTTCTAGAAAACAGAAAACAGAAGAAGAAAGAGGCAATGTGCAAGAAACCAAGATGAGGTTAACATTACCAATAGTCCAACAAGTTGTCGGGCTGAGCTACAAATTTAACTGATGTAAGAGAACAATTAAAAACTAGTGAAGTTACATTTGCATATAGAGAAGTCCTACACAGAAAGAAGCCTCCCAGTACAACAGGGCAAGCCTGGAAAAATTCTGTGACTTCTTCCACTCTTTGTTACTTGCTTATGGCTCAAATTTTAGAAGTCACCCAGCTAAGCAGTGTGCACCAATAGCTTAGCTGAAATATCTAACAATAGGATCACAATAGTAGTGGTCACTTTTTTTTGTTTGTTTGTTTTCAAGGAATGTGGAGGCAACTTCATCTATTGACACTTCACTGGGCCTTTACAAATGTCTGATGGTGGCCTTCTGACACTAGCATGTCAAAAGTTTCACCCTCAGTGCATGCTGAGCCCACCATCATCTGAATGGTTGGATATAAATTTCCGAGTTTGATGCAGCAGGGGCAACCCCCAGTTATTTCACTTCAGTACCTTCAGTCTGTCTCCTTGCAGCAGACTACTGGCTTCCTTATCCTACAAATGCCCCTTAACCATATGCTCAGGAAGGAGGGTTTGACTAGGGGTTCCCACTGCCCCATGACTGGTGAAGAATCTCTTTCTATTCTACAGAACCCATTGGTTCAATGATTGGCATCATGCTCATTTCAACAAATAAATTCACATTTTGATTATGTTTTTTTTGAAAATACAAAAATTCTAAATTAAAATAATATTTTAATTGCCAAAAGTTTTTGTTAATTATTCAAATAGAAAGTTACTTCCATAAGTAAATAAAGCTAGAGTATTTAAAGCCAATGAATAAGCCCTCTCTAGACTATACAATGTGAATAGATGACAACCCACTACAGCTTCTGGGATACAAAAAAAAATTGAAATTCATGTTCCTTGAAATAAGAATTTTTTACCTTTATCTCATGCAGAAGTTTGTTGAAAAAAATATCCAAGTAGATTTCACTTACCTGAAAGGTCCTAAGATTTCCCAATTCCATATATATATATATATCACCTAAAGTCGAATAGTATACATTGGACTTTAAAAGAATTCTTAATGTAATGATGAGTTTGCTGGATGTGAGAGTGCCAGAGAATGAGAGAAAGCAGATTCTAAAATAATATAAAGTTTTTTAAATGTGGTGCTTGGAGATCTTCAAGACATCCTTAAAAAGGTATTCTGGAGAACTTGTTACCAGGACTGAAAGAAGAAGGATTATGGCTTGTGAAAAAAGAACAGTGATTCTTTCAGGGCAGCTAAAAGCTTTACAGCTCCACAATTTCCATGGTCAGTTATGACCAAACATGTGTTAAATGGAATATGTCTCTCTTGTTCTGACAAAGATGAATGATATTGAAAATGGAGACACAGGTTGTTCCTCAACCTAGTGGAACAGTAATGTGAACCTGAAAAATCATGAGGAGAATGTATCACTAAGTAAAGTGAGTACTATTAGGAAGTACTTGTTAATGGGCAATAAAATGCATAACAATGATACAGGGTTACTTGAAATTACTCTTAAAGTTCTTCAAGTTACTGCCAAGACACTTTAAAGAAGAAGATATAATACAGGGTATATATATATATATATATATATATATATATATATATATATATATATATATATATATATATGATATTATATATAATATATAAATATATTATTATTATAATCATTATTATTATTATCTTTAGCACTTAGAGAATGCAAATTAAAACTACACCAAAATCCAGTCCATTTCCATCAGAAGTGTAATTATCAATAAATAAAATCAATAAAATAAATCAATAAAAAATAAATTAAATCAATAATAAAAGAAGGAAAAATTTTAATAATTGTCCATTGTTTGGGTATGGTGGCACAAAACAGTAATCCCAGTGGTTCTGGGGACTCAGGAAGAAGTATCATGAGTTCAAAGTCAACCTCAGCAAATTAGAAAGGACCTAAGTAACTCAGTGAGACCCTGTCTGTAATATAATATAAAAAAGGGCTAGCGATGTGGCTCAATGGTTAAGTGTCCCTAGATACAATCTCCAAAATAAAAAAAAATTGTCCACTAAAGCTTCATGAAAGAAGGTTCTAGCTTCTCTAAGCAGATGCATCCTTAGGCCTGTTAAAGTTAAGGGAAGCAAATGTGTATACAAAAAATTGTGAAGAATTTTATTTTATTTAGTAAATTTTATTAGCTCTCTCTCTCTCTCTCTCTCTCTCTCTATATATATATATATATATATATATATATATATTTCTGAAGAAGACTAGTCATGAAATGAGTATATGACTCAGCTATACTTCTCATTATTTATTCTGAAGAATGTCATTTTACTATACATATCCATGTTTAAGATATATACATATCAGCATAATTAAAAATACTCAGACTATGAAATCAGCCTTTATGACCAACTATGGATGAAAAAAATAAGAAAAATGTGCTATATATACACTATGGAATTTTATTTAACTATAAAGAAAAAAGAAATTATGACTTTGCAGGAAAATCAATGGTACTAGAGACCATCATGTTAAGTAAAATAAGGGCCATTTTTTTTTCATATATGGAAACTATGTAGCAAAAAATAAGATAAAAAGTAAGGGTAAATTGCCTGAAAATCAAAAGGAGATGAGTCAAGAAAAAGGACCAAGGAGCGGGAGGTGAGAAAATTCTATTGTGTATTATGTTTGAATGTTTTACAAAACATCTCCATATTATGTATAACTAAAATACAACAATAAAATGTAGAAAAAATAAAGTACTTAAAAATGATTATGACATATTCTTCAATAAGCTATTTCTTTCAAACAAATATTTAGGAAAGTCAGATCTTTTCCCAGAATGAGTGAGATGATTCCTTATGTCTGCAGACTAAAAAAGATGGTAAATCTGCCACAAATGTGAGACAGGATAAGATATTAGAGGACATCACCTTTGATATCCTGAACAGAGAAAATTCAGAAATCACCAAACCCAAAATAAATTTTAGGTAAAGATTAAAGAGGCACATTCTGAGAGTTTAACTATGTTATTTACTATACCCCTGTTATCATCTTCCAAAATTGTAGAACCATGCATCAACCTCACTAATTTATTATTTTCATGTTATCATTATATTTCACCAACAATTCTTTTGGGCCACTGACTTTACCCTCACATTTGTGCAAATATATAAAGAAAGATATATATATTCAGGTATTCTCACATTTCTATGATTTTGTTCTGAAAAATTCTGTGATATCATTTCCTTTAAATTCACTTTTTGTCACTTGAAGTCAGTGTCTAAATACTCCATTTCATGTGGTTGAAAAAGATGAGGAAATAGCAAGGCGTACCTGATTTAACTAATTATACTTTAAAAATTAAAACCAATTTCAGTGCTACTAGAGGACTTAGTTTTCACTCACCTTCTCATATACTGTGTTTCAGAGATTCTCAAATATATAGATTTGTGGTGCTGAATCATCTGGATAACATTCCAGTTGAACAATTGTATGTCTGCTTTGATTGAATGTACTTCATTGGTCCTGAATATTGTCATGTATCTCCCTGCAAAGAGCTTGGAAATGTATATATTATATAGAAGGCTTAGAATCATCATTTTCATCGTACTTCACAAGACAAATTTTTACGACCTATTCTCATTTAAAAACTATGGAAATTTTCCAGCCATATGCAGGTGAGAAAATAATTCCCTATTTTTTTAAATAAACATAGCCACTAATTAACTTCATTTATTAAAATATATTGAGCAGTAATATGTTAGTGTATTGGAAAAAAAGAGAGTGAGGTGAAGTAAACTTCAATAACAGAGTTGACTGATTATTTTAAAGAAGGTACAAAAAAAAAAAAGAAGATGACCAGAAACCCAACAGTGTTAAAGAGGTAGACAATTTTAAAAAGGATTTGGGCTGGTCAATGGGAAACTCATCTGGGTTAATTAAGTGCTACTTTGATAACTTAGTCTCCTGCTCTCCACTAAATGGAAGAGAAACATGCGTCTTATCTTATGGTATTCATGGGAAAAAAAACACAGAAATTTCTACACAGTCTTCAGTTTACTCAAATATTCACTTCAATGTGTGTTTGAGTCAAACCTACATGAGAGAGCTGTATGAACAATATAAGTTTTGTTTTTGTTTTTGTTTTTGTTTTAATTAAATCTTCATAGGCCACAGCTAAAACCTAGTACAAATAAGGCTTAGAGGCGCCGGGCTATAAGTGCATATAAAAGGGAAAATTTCTAAATCACAGGATACATGACACATACAATTTGAGCATGCAAAGAGGCAACCAAAAGCCTTATATTCATCATAAATTGGCAATGTTTCTAAGTCTGTCTCCTCTAAATTTGGAATAAAATGGGAGCTATATTGACAGATAATTTATTACTCTTTCCTTCTCATCTTGAAGACAAAGCATCTGCTATTTCTGCTGAAGTGAAGTTCAACTGTTTCCAAAGCAAAAAACTTTAGGGTAACATCATGAAAAAGAGTAGTAGCAACAAAAAGTTGGGGTTAAGCATATGAGAAAGAGCCCAAGAACCCCCAAATAATGGTGAGATCCATAAAATGACATATAAATATCTTCTGCAAGTTTCTGGTACCATCTTATATTTCTTGGATCCACAGAGTCTCATGCAATCACATATTTGTTAAGGGATCCAGGGAGAAAGGTAGAAATGTTTAGTTTTAAAGACAGGATTTAAGAGAATTATGGTAAAAATGTGTCTGGAAAAATCCATTTGGAAAAAAGTTATTTTAAAAATGTTATTATAAAAATCATGCTATGGAGGGAGTGAGCATTTTCTGTTAGACATTTGGTTTTACCCTACTTTCCATTTCATTCTCAGGTACCTGAGTCTTCTCAGTTCATCATCTCATTGTGACTTTATATCTGGTGGTAATATGAGCCCCATTAATTTGATTTGAATAATCTATAAAGGAACATTTATGTTGAGATGTTTATTCCAGGCCTGATATCATGAAGCAGTGGACAACTGCAGTACAACACACACACACACACACACACACACACACACACCTAATATATAAAGGCACAAAAATTTGATTGTTCTTAAAATCAATATTTTATTTTCTAATAGAGAGGTGTGTAATACATAAATTATAAATGAAAAGAAACTTATTGAAAATTGTCACAAGTAAAATAAGTAAGAATAATGTGAGGTTTTTAAATTCTTATGAAATTTATTCAATAGTAAGAAACTAATTTTTGTTTTATTTACCTAAACACCTAAAAACATAAAAATTTTAAAATTATTTTTACAATGTGTGATGGTGTTTGATGCATATAAGTAAATTAACCAAGTTTTATTGAATTTACTCTCCCTATAATGTTAAAAATATTTACATAGAAGACAAATTAACAAAATTTTCAGACATGGCCTTTTCCATTTCCACCTGGCACAGATTGTGATGCTGAGAATCTTAAGCTATCCCAACTTCTCCCCTGGAATATATAGGGAATGGCATTGTGAAATTTTCTTCTCAAAAACATTCCAATTTGTGTATCATAACTTTGATTTTTAAAAAAATAATTTTTAAATCCTATGGAAGACTTTAATTATGCTGCCCTGGAAGTGACTCAAATTTTCCAGTAAATTTACATTTGATTCATATGAAGACCCAATTCTAAGGCCAATCATATTTTGAATTTCTCCAAGTACAAAGTATTTATAAGTTCTATCTTGGGTTTTTATCTATCAACATTGTATTAATATGTTTGCTGAATATTTTTCCCTCAATATTTGTTAGGTATTTCTCCTTTGCTCTTTGTGTAACATTTGCTTAGGAAATGAGAATCTTCATGTTTGAATCAAAAACCTCACAGGAAAAATCTGTGAATGTCATTCACTAAGTATACAGACTCTTTGTTTGTTTTGTATTGTTAGTTTTGTATTGTTGTATTGGGGTTTTTTGTATTGTTCTGTTGTTTTGTTTTGTTTTTGGTATTGGGAATTGAACTCAGGGGTACTCAGCAATATGTGTATTTTATTTGGAGACAGAGACTCACTGATTCACTTAGTGCCTCACCATTGTTGAGGCTGGCTATGAATTTTCAATCCTCCTGCTTCAGCATTCCCAGCCACTGAGAAAACAGGTTTGCACCACATTACCTTGAAACATGCTCCTTTGATAAGTATTCATTATTGGTGGATAACATGCTAAGCTCTAGGAATGTCATTTTTTTAAATTTCTAAATTAAAAAATAAGTACTCAAACTTTACTAAACTTGCAAAAGTACAATGACGTGTGTATATGCAAATTCTGATATGGTAGAAATGTGATGGAAAAATGTAGTTTTTGCTGTTTTACATCATCACCAATATTTCAAACCAAGCTTCTGGGTGAAATAAATGTATATTAATATATATATATATATATATATATATATATATATATATATATATATATATATATATATATATATATTTCCACAAGAAGTAGCTGTACTTGCCATTAATTTCAGTGATTTGGGAGGCTGAGCCAGAAAGATTACAAGTTCAAAACCAAACTTAGCTACTTAGTGAGTCCCTAAGAAACTTAGTGAAACCCTGTCTGTAAATAAAAAATGAAAAGTGTTGGGGAATTTAACTTAGTGGTAAAGTATGTCTAAATATAATCTCTTGTTCCAAAAATAAAAAAAATAAAGTAAACAAAAAATATATATGATCTTGTCTTACACAGAAAATATATAGATTCAAATTCAAAAGTTAATTTTGCAGAAAAAGAAAATTATTGTGTTACTGGAAAAGTATTATTACATTTAATATGAAAATTAAATAAAATAAAAAAACAAGTACAAGGAACTCATGCTGAACTTTATTAGAATTAGGATTATGTAGACCAAATAATGTAATTAAGACTATATGAGAGTGTGACATAGAAATAGAGATAATGTTTGTATCACCCATTTCTAGTAAAAGGCTTGTAGTGAAGAATACTGGAGATAGTACATATAGCTATAAAAAAATCAACAAAGAAATACAATAGTCAAAATATTTTTTAATAGCCAAACGTAGTGATGCATACCTCTAATTTCAGCAGCTGGGGAGGTTGAGACAAAAGGATCATGAGTTCAATGGCAGCCTCAACAATGGTGGAAAAATAAAAAAACTCAATGAGACCTTGTCTCTAAATAATTTTACCAAAAAAAATAGACATGGTAATGTTGCTTAGTGGTTGAGTGCCCCTGAGATCAATCCCAGGTACCTCAGCCCCACAAAAAAAAAACAGGTTTTAAAAAGCACTTAACAGGGAGAAAACATTGCAAATAATGAGTAAATATATGTATATACATGTATGTCAATATGATGAGAGATATGTTAACATTCAGAATGCAGAGAGTATTGTATACCCAGCAGAATGTTAAAACAATGACAATAAAGGCATACACATATTAATAAAGACCAATTAATTGCAAAAATATTAAGTGAATGGAATTGTCAAACACTGCTTGTGGCCACATAATTTTATAAAGCTACTTTGAAACATGGTTTGGCACTACCTAATCAGGCATGCCCTCTTAACCACCAATTCTGCTTCTGGGAAAAACAGATATGCACCAATAAGATTCTATACAAATGTTTTACTAGGCCCCTTACCCTCATATAAAGCTGAGCTTAAAACTTAGAAATTAAAATCTTAATTATATTTCTAAGAGTATCTAAACTTCATTATCATATTGTATGAATCTCTGTAGTTTAGAAAAGGTGAATTTTACAAAAAAAAGAAAGAGAGAGAGAGAGAGAGAGAGAGAGAATATACCAAATACTAAGTAAAATAACAGAAATTGAAAGATATTCAAGATGAACTAATGCCCAACTTGTCAGTAATATCAGATGGTGGTGCTTTAATATGACAAATAAAATTGAAAGAGCTCTGGTAAATATGAAATATAATAATCATATACTAATTGTATTTCTACTTGTAATATATAGTATGTGTACAAGTCTGTCTCCTTAAGTGATAGGCATACCTTCTGCGAAATGCATTCAAAAGTGATTTTGTAATTTTTGCAAACAACATACCATGTAGTGATATTTATATTTTATATTACTACAAGCATAATCTATAGGTTGTAGCTATCATTATTCACAGATTCCATCCCTGACCAAAAGAAGATTATGCCACACATTACTGTATGTTATGAACTTAGAGAAATCAGTGTAAATACTTAAATTATTATGAATAATTAGACCTGTGGAACTGAAGTGGGAATTTTAAAATGACAACAACTACACAATGATAAATGAGAGTTTCCACTGCTTATAAGTAGATAAATGATATTCTCTCTAAAGGAAGCTGCTGGAACAATGGGATGCCTATGTGACTAAAAAGCCCCTGTCTCAAAACAACAATAATACTGGGGTCTACTTTTGAATAGAATGACACAATTGTTTTCAAACCTAAAAGTCACAAAGAAAAAAAAAAGAATTTTTTTAAAGTTACACAAATTAAAATGTTAAAAAAAATTATAAATTGGAGATGGGTCTGTGTCTCAGTAGTGGAGCAATTGCAACACACATGTGAGACACTTGGTTTGTCCTCAGCACAATATAGAAATTAATGAACAAAATTGAGATGTTGTTTCCATCAACAAATAAAAAATATATTTGAAAACAATTAATACATTGTGCATTAAAATAATCAATTCATGAAATGACACCATTAAAAATACAAAGTGACAAATGAGATAAAATAATTATCTCACATACAACCAAATACCTAATAAAATATGACACCAAGAGAAGAACAGCAAGCCTCTTGAATACCTTCCTTATATAGGTGATATCTAAGTGTTCAATATTCATAAAAGGTCAACACCTTAGGAAATTAGAGAAATATACAATAAAATCACATTAAATACATAAAATTAAACAGTATTGGTGATAATGTAAACTAAAAAGTTATCATGAATACTAATGGAGTATAAGTTGGTAGCTGTAAAATAATGTGACTGTTGAATATACATCATCATTCCTCACAACTAGCATTGACTTATTGAAATATATGTCTCTGTAAAACATAATAACATATAAAAATACATTAGCATTGTTCTATACAGCTAGTAGGTGGTAAAAAAAAAAGTACATTTAAAAAGAAACAAATAGTAAAGTGTGAGGAAGGAGTTTGCTAAGTCTCAGATATATTTTTTCCACAGTACATCTAGTATAACAATATGAAACACCACATCGGTATTTTACAAATGTCACATTTGCATACTACTTCACACATTACATACAAGTTTTAAAAAAATATGTACACTTTACAGAGAAATAAAAACTTGCAGAAGCACATAAAATACTCAATTACTCATATAATGTGTTTAGATAAAACTCAGCATTACAAAACAAGAATTTTCTCTCAATGTAATCTATAATAAAAAATCATCTATAATATTTTCCATCAAATTTTAGCATGCTTGCCTTGTAATGAAAGAGAAAACTTAAAGTGAAATACATAAATAAAAATATAATTCATCTGTGAAGAAAAGTATGTATAAAATACTCCCCAAATATGTTCATATGCTGTAGAAAAGCAAATGAAGTAGCAGTATTATTAAGTGACACTGAGTATATTCTAAAACTGTAATACAATAATAAAGATAAAAAAAATCATAATATGAACCAAACACAAAGACGATTTCATAAACATGTAATTTTTTGTATTGTGAAGAGCAAAAAAGTGGTCAACATCTAGCCCTATGAAAAGTAACTCTATATCTAAATGGATAATAAAATACAATCCAGAATCAGTGGTTAGGGCTTGTAAAACAGTTCCCAGAGAGTTTGTGTACAGAGTATGTTAAAATACCGGGTTCAAACTCAAAACAAAAAGTAGATTTTAAGGTTAGGACATCTAAGGTTAGAAGATAAAATTTTTTAATGGGTTTTTCACTACTGTGACTAAAGGACCCAACAATAAATTATAGAGAGGAAAAGTTTATTTGGAGGCTTACAGTTTCAGAGGCGTTAGTCCATACAAGGCTTGCTCCATTCCTCAAGACTCAAGTTGAGAAAGAACATAGAAGTGTGTGGTGCAGGAACAAAGCTCATGTAGTAATCAGGAATCAGTGAAAGACACTGTGAATTTAGTGTATATGCAAATAAAATCCCCAAACCACACCCGCGATTCCCACCTTCTTCAGCCACAACTCACCACTTCAGTTACCATGCCATTAAGACTTTCATGGATAAATTCACTAATTATGTTAAGGTTATAGCCTAATTCTTTCTCCTACAAACCTTTTTGCATTGTCTCACAGATAAAGTTTTGCAGCACATGTCACATCAAAACCACAACAGAAATAAAGCAGAATATGAGACTTCCAACCCTCCTTCAATCTACTGATACACTGAATAAACATCCACTCATGTTATGTGTTTCTCTTTGACAAAGTCATGAATGATTTGAGTGACTTAGATACATTAGATAATTGAGAAAATGTCTGCCCTCCAAATGGGTAGAAAAACCTAGGGTATACCTGAACATTTGAATTGCTGATTGAAGTGACACATATTTGAAACAAATTTTCCTGTAGTCAAAGTCAACTTGAATAAAGAGTATTAGTATTAGAACTGTAAAATGTTCTGTGATTTTCATCTTTATTTATCTATTGGTTAGAGAAGAAGTGATATATAAGTATCAAAATGACAAAGTGAAATCTTCTATGGCTAAGCAATTCTCTCCATGTGTATCATCACCTGAAACCAGGGCAGAGGAATTACATCTCAAAGGTATTAGTTTATCCCTAGATAAGTGCCAACTTCCATTTCTAAAACATGAGTTTCTCTCTTGCTTCAATTACATGTTTAATAGGGAAACACTCAGCAAACCACTAATAGAATAATTGACAGCTCAGCACTTTCTGAGCCACAACTACCTTGCTCACTTCAGTAATAATTTCAGGCATACATAATTTCCCCAAAATGAGTTTGTCCATGCACTGAATGTCTAAGTTTAGCTCCTCTGCTCAAGGGAGTATATCCTAAACTTCCAAGATCTAGAAGCAAAGGTCACTGACCCTGTGCAAATCTCCATAGATTGCAAACAACTGGATATACATTGTTTGTAACTACTTCCAAGATCTAAAATACACAGCAGTATTGCAGAAAATGAGTTAAAAATCACAGATCTTTGTTTTAACCCAGAAAACATTTAGAATACACTCTTCCTCTGGCTACTTAACAGCCTGGAATCTAACAAAATTATATGCAAAATTTAATGCATCAGTCAGATAGCTAATTCCCTGCAGCCTGCACAGTGCTGTCAGAATGGCTAAGATAAAAATATAAAATTTAGGGGCTACGGTTGTGGCTCAGTGTTTGAGTGCTCACCTAGCATCTGTGAGACATTGGGTTTATCCTCAGCACCACATAGACATAAATAAAAATAAAATAAAGGAACTGTATTCACCTGTAACTAAACAGAAGTAAATAAAAAGAATACTTAGGACTAAAACAACAAAAAATGTACCTAGTAAAAGATAGTAGGTACTCCAGATCATATTAGCATGGACCTTGTACAAATGTCAGTGAGTGCATAAATAGAACAAAGATTTTATTGAAAATGGTGTTAAGGTTCTGCAAAAAATTCAAAATTAAAATGCCTAATAATTCAGTGTTAGTAATTCTGAGTATTTTACCTAAGGAAATTGGAGTCATTGCATCATAGAAAGCACTGCACTCCCATTTTCATTGTAGAATTATTTAAAAACCTGGTAAAAGAACTAAAGCTCCTTCAGGTTAAAGGTAGGCTGGGAAGTTTCCACAGTTTTAAAGGCTAAAAGTGGAGGGTCATAGGTTAAAAACCAGCCTCAAAAAGTTAGTGACCCACTAAGCAACTAAACAAGATTTTAACTCAAAAGACTATCAACACTTTTATAAAATGAAACTTAAAAAAGAGCTAGTGATATAGTGTTTGAGTAGCCCTGGTTTTAATAAACAGTACCAACAATAAACCAACCAACAAAGCAACCAACGAACCAACCAACAAATAAATAAATAAATAAATTGTACACTACTGATAGTGGACAGAAATATGTGAATGGTAGAAGCAGATTAAGAGAAGACTCTAAAATGGGCCAAATATTCTGATGCCATGATTTCTTTTCCAAGCAGCAATTTACCTGCAGCACTGCCTAGCATAACTAGAGAGGATGTGTCATATTCCTGCACAAAACATTTTATGCAGAACAAATGCAGTCCCAAAATAATGTCTATAAGAGTGACCCAAATTACATTAAAGGGAAGAATTTTGAACCTATCAAAGACCAGATCTCAGGAACATAAAATAATTTCTACTAACCATAAAATTTACAACAATTTTTGCTTAAAAATCCAAGTAGAAATGGTGAGCATGGGCATAATTAACCTAAAGTTTTCATGAATGTGGGTACTTGAATTTTTGATGTTATCCTACTCTCTGTCCAAAGTCAAAAAGTGGACTGGAGTGGTATTCTTTGGAATATTTTCTTACACCCCCAATAAAACTGGAGTGAACAAGAGCCATATTGTCTTTTTCATCTCTAAGAGGACAAAGTGTCTTCCTGCAGAGTGTCCCATTTTTTTTTTCTTTCAAATCACTTCTAATAAACACATGGCTTCCTGTTCTGAGTGATAAGTCTAAAATCTTTATGTCTTGATTGAAAAAAATATGCATTTAAAGGTGTGTGTATTCACACTACCTCAGTTTCACAGAGAGCTTCAGCCATGTCTTACTAAAAGATTCTCGTCAGCTGAAGGGCTTCTAAAGATGCCCTTGAGAGCCTCTACTCCATAATTCATACAACTTTATAGAAAGGAAAGTCTCACAGAATTATAATCTCTAGGCACCCCCAAAGACTTTAGACATGGTATCTATTAAAAATTTGTGCCAGGAAGTTAGGAAACCCCAAACTATTCAAATATGGGGAGTTGCAATGAGGACAAATCACACAATAATTCTTCAAGGAGGAATCTCAAATGAGAGGTTGTGATATAATATGTATACCTGGAAAGGCAAAGAGAGGAGAGAAAGGATTTCATTATTATTTTTCAAATTGTCTTTTTTCCTATCATGTGAAATGACAACAAAAAGAAACCAAAACTTTAAACACTTCCATTCAGTTCTTGAAAAATTTAGAAATACTGCATCCATTTTAAATATAGAATGAAAAAAAATTGACAAAGGAAGGACACAATGAAAGCTCTAAAATGTGAACAGAGCCACACCTAAAATCTTAAAGTGTCTCAGGAGTCTGAAGCAAGAGGATCATGAGTTCAAAGTCAGCCCCACAAAAGATGAGGTGTTAAGCAACTCAGTGAGACTCTATCTATAAATAAAATACAAAATAGGGCTGGGGATTTGGTTCAGGGTTTTAGTGTCCCTGAGTTATATCCCAGTACCCCACCACAAACAGAATATGAAGAGAAACCTCGAAGTTTAGAAATATATCATGAGACATATAAAGAGCTAGGCTGGAAGACAGGGTTCTTAATTTGAGGTACTGCTTGCCAGTCATTTGGGAAGCTCAGGAGAAAGAAGAAATGTGGGCTCCTTCAGAACACATCTGTTTTTATGATTAAACAGAGTACATAAAGTTAGGGTTTTCCCCATTATCGTCCTAGTCTTCATCACACAATCTGGGAACATGCTGGGCTATGGCACACTGATGTTCAATCAGGCCTTCAGAAAATTTCTAAAAACATGATAAAGTGATGTGACAGGATGCCCAGAGTCTAGCTACTTCCCTAAACTCCACTAGAATGGTCAGAGGGGACTGAAAGCAGAGCTGCCACAGAAAAGCCCAGTGACCAACAGACACTGAAGAAGACAATGCAGTGTCTCCACTTACCATTTATAATGCCCTATATTACCAAGCCCATTAACTCAAACAGCCTCCTATACAATCTCAAGATACCAGTGCATACTCACCATTTCCTGGCTTACACAATGCCCCCAATTCTCCCTATGATTCTTTCAGCACCTGTGTGGCACAGAAGCATGGAGCTCCTGAGGATTGAAGAGGAAACCCAGAAACAAATGTGTAAAATGGCAGACTTGCCATAATAACCCAAATCCAGACTTTGAAATTCCACCACCTCTTCATTGGCTGTGTGTGGATTGGACAGTTTTAATGAAAGTGCCTATGATTAGACAGGGCTTCAGGCACTGTCCCAGGCTAAACTTAGTGACCTATGTTATGAGTTTATTGCACCCAACAAGGAATCAGGCTAGAACGACAAGTTCTTGACTTTAAAAAAAAAGTACTGGCACTGAATCCACAAGGGAGATTGCTGTGAATGCCCATTACCACTTCTACTTTTTTTTTTTTTGAAACAGAGTCTCAGTAATTTCCTCATTCTAGACTCAAATCCTTGTTCCATGGTCTCTAAAGTACTTGATATTACTGAAATGCACAGATGCACCTATTGTTTTTATTTTTTTTCCATTTGTGTAACAGAGAACTGAATCCACAGCTCAAAACATGGTAATTTTAAGGCAGTACTAGGATATAGCATTTTTCATTTATGACTGTATACAAGGTCAACTCAATTTATGAGTTACATATTTGTATATATTACTCATAAATAAAAATAATGCTTCTGGGCATGGTTTGTACCCCTGCAATCCCAGCAGAAGGGTGAGGCAGAAACATAATGAGTCAAAGCCACCCTCTAAAGAAGGTGCTAAGCAACTCAATGAGACCCTGACTCTATATAAAATGCAAAATATGGCTGGGGAATGTGGCTCAGTAGTTGACTTCCCTTGCCAATTTCTGGTAACCCCCCCCCTAATTACATGATGAAAAAATACCTTGAATTTTATATAAAATTCTGCTCTATGGTTTTAGGGAGAAGAGTTTTTGAGTTTTCAATTTGTAATCCATCCCCTGAAACAGCAATATACATCAAAATATTTGTGAAGCACATGTGTTATTTTAAGGTTTCTAGTATTTATGTTTAAAAAAAAACATGTGAAATCACTTGTAATAACTTAAGCCTCTCTACCCAGAATATTATCATAGGTTGATCACATAAATTAATGAATATATGTATTTTTGGGAATTCATCTTAATATTCACTAGTTACCTGAAGTCTCAGGCACATCTCAGTTTATTGATCCCAATTTCATGTTTGAGAGATATGAATTTCTTGACTTCAGGAAGATGAAAGGCCTGAACCACTCATTTTTATGTCCTAGGTAATGAAATACACTTCCTGGATATATTCTCATAAGGGCCAAAAAAAAAAAAAAAAAAAAACCACGGAGCAACAATGCATTTTGAGACAGCTGGCAGCTCCAAAATAGAAGTTTACAAATGTAGGAACTGTTTCTCACTAGATGCCGGCCACAGATCCATTCACTTCAAATATGAAACTGTAAAGTACAAAGAATTGGTGTTCCAGGAGGTGGAGGGTGTCAGGTATTCAGACTTTTCAGTAGCCCAGAATCTAAAGTATAAACATATTAAAGAAAATTTTATTTTTCAATTTTGTTCTTAGCCTAATGGCAGGGTTGTGAAGTCTTTTTTGCTATAGGTTACTGTGAAAATATTAGCACAAATAAAAGGCATATGTGTCTTCACATATTTCTAAATAATTAAATACCATATATTGAGTGATTCAACTTGAATCTTAAGCTAGAAAAAATTAAATCACTACCTATAAGATATCTGCTGCTTTCCAAATAATTTCAGTAGGACATGTTATTGAATCTTGACATCTTGCATACGGTGAGTGTATTTTTTAATCACTGTAAACTTACTAAATCATATTTGTTTTGTTGACCAGTTAGATTGAGTTCACCTGGGATATTTTTGCTGCATATGTTTAGCTGATGGTTGATAAGATGACCTGACTTTAAAGGGTGATCTCACTGTGAAAAAAATCACCCTGATTCTCCTCAACAGAATATCTCATGATGAAACTAATGTGGGCTTGTTATCATGAAGGTGACAGTGTTCTAAAGTAAAAGGAAAAGCATTCAAAATGGTTTCTGACTGGGTACCTGATAAATAATTTTTCATACCACAGCTTAACATAAGCCATAAAAAAAAAAGAAGAGCCCAGATTCAAAGTTTGGAAAACGCATTCTGCATTTTTGCTAGAATAGGAGAAAAAGCACACTGTCAACTTTCTGTATACAGACAAGGGAAAGAAAAGTCGGTATTTTGGCAGTAAGTATCATTCTGCCTTTTGTAGTAGATGAGGCCAATAGAGCTGCTCAGTGTCAAAGAACATTTTCAAAACACCACCAATAGTGTGTGTGGGCAGGTACTGGTAATTAAACTGAAAAGATTATTACTCCTGACTAATATTTCTGATTCTTTCTTTTTTAATTTTCTTTTCATTTTTATTTTGAAATAAGGTCTTCCTAAGTTGCTGAAGCTTTTATCAAACTTGCAATCTTACTGCCTCAGTCTCACAAATGACTGGAATTTCAGGTATGTGCCACAACATTCAGCAGCATCACAATTATTTAGAAGCTTGAAGTGGATTCAGGATTATATGTGCTTGACCCCACAGGTAGAACCTATCTTACCTAGACCACACGATTCTTCATTCTTTTATTATTATTTTGAAGAAAAATAATGACATTTATTTAAAAAATAGGATTAGCCACATGTGGTGGCTCTTGGCTATAATCTTAGAAATTTGAGAGCCTGAAGTAGGAGGATAACAAGTTCAAAAATAGTCTCAATTATGTTGAAAGACTCTAAGAACCTCAGAAAGATCTTGTCTCAAAATTAATAAAAAAGAAAGAAATTTAAAAACTTGTGAAAAAAGAGAGAAAAAATAAAAGGGATGGGAATACAGCTACATTAGTTTAGTGTTGGCCTCATTTGCACAGGGCATGGGGCCCTGGGTTCAATACCCAAAAGAAAGCACATAGTCACACACACACACAGACACACACACACACAAACTCACACAAACACACAAAACCTGGGGATATAGCTCAGTAGTTAAATACTCCTGAATTAAATACTCAATATTATTTAAAAAATAAATAAAAAAGTTAAAAGCAGAATATCCATTAATCTCATACTGTTTTATCCCCCACACCCATGGAAATAATATGTTTGAGCAAAGACTTACAAAACTTCTAGCATAAACTTGAAGTAAACCAGGAATGAGGCTGAAAACTGAATTTAAGAAATTAAGAAACAAAAATATGTTTTTATTTTCTCATGAGAGAAGAAATTTCAAAATGGATATTCTTTATTACAGGCATGTTAATATTGCAACATGCTATGGATAATGCAACCAGAAGACTGTATTTTTATTTCAACAATTTTTGTAAATTGAAGCTGGTTGCAGTGGCACATGCTTGCAATCCCAGTGTCTCTGGAGGCTGAGGCAACAGAATTGTGAATTAAAAGCCAGTCTCAGCAAGAGTGAAGTGCTAAGAAACTCACTGAGAATTGTCTCTAAATACAATAAAAAGTTAGTCTTCAGATATGAATCAGTGTTCAAGTGCCCCAGAGTTAAATCCCTAGTCAAAAAAAAAGACTTTTTCAAATTGAAATTATGAAATTTCACATAAGAAAATGAAGGAGAGAAGTAAATATGAAAATGTCTGTGATCTATAAAACAAATGATACACAAATCTCCACTATAAGAATACCATCTGGGAGTATAACAACAACAACAAAAAAAATACAAGAAAAATGATACTTCTTGGAACTTGCTTTAAATCAGAGGACTTGTATTAGCCTCAAATTACAAATTGTTTTCAGGTCTTTGGCTGCTGTGCAGGGGCTGAGATCCATTTAACAAGGTTTAGGGCTCCAGGTGTTTAAAGAAGATGTGAGGAGCAGGTGTGATAGTAGGGCTGCTTTATTTGAAGGCAACAGTTGTCTCTAGCCACCCTCTAGCTTCTAGCCCTCAGTCCCTTAAATTATTTCATAGAACTTTTTTTTTTTTTTTTTGAACTGCAGGTCAGACAAAGAAGGCACGTTGCGAATATTTTACTGAAGTAAGTACATAAACTCAAGCAAATGTTTATGACTTTGAGTATATACACTGAATCAATGAGTTTATAACCTTGGCTATCTACTACAACCATAGGCCTCTGAAAGCCCTGCCACCTTGTAATGCTGTCAGTCACATTTGGCCCTATTAAAAACCTCATGGCATTGAATATTTTACAACTTCTGCTGTAAAGAGCAGTGCTAACTTCTCCATTTTCAAGGCACTGCATAGAATGCTATTCATCTCTAAACCATACAGACAAAAAAACAAAAGAGTCAGGGGTCTCTTGCTTTATGTTTAACTTATTTTCATAAGACCACAGATTCTGCTTGATAGGTAAAATGTGATGCAATTGGATACCTGGGCCAGCCCTGCCAGTAGTTCACTGGAGTCATTGACTGCTCTTGTTTCATTTTATGCATCACCATTGGCTAGATTTGCTGGACTTTATCCTCCTTCTCCTTCCCTGACTCACTCAACACTATGGGGAAAGTTGATGTGTATTTTCAAAGTACAGAGATCCTCCTCTACTGATTGTGCTCTGGCTTTATAGACTTCTTGTTTGTCTTACAATTTTCTAATTCTGTCAGTCTCTCATACATTTTAGTCAGTTTTTTTTTCTTGTTGTTGTTGTTTATTTGTTTTGTTTTGTTTTGTTGGTAATGGGAATTGAACTCAGGCACTTAACCCCTATGCCATATCCCAGCCTTGCTTTGTATTTTATATAGAAGTGTGGTCTCACTGAGTTTCTTAACACTTCACCTTTACTGAGGGTGGCTTTGAATTCAGGTTCCTCCTGCCTCAGCCTCCTGAAAAGGTGGGATTACAGTTATGAACCCCCACATCTAGCTTTGTGTCAGTTTTTTTCAGTCACATAAGTAGAAACCACTCATACTGTGGCCCTAGAACATACACATGGTCCTTAGGCTTTTTCTACAAGTCATCAGTGATACTCCTGCCACTTTTTTTTTTCATAGCCAGGGACTAAGGCCTCTGCTTAAAGTAGTTCTTGACAGTTAAACTTTCTGGGTTCTTGTAAACACACAGTGCAATCAGAAGCCTTCCTTAAGTTTACAGGAAGTGCATCCCATCATATCTTGACTCTTCATAGTGGTACATTATAATAGGATTGTGGAAACTGAGTTCTATATGTTTTTGATTACCATAGCTGCTCCCCACTCCCCAAACCAACACCACTAATATACCAGGGCTCAGGTATCTCTCTCCTGCAAAAGATCCTAAAGACTATGCCAGTTGCTTTGTGGCAGGTCAGATTCAGGAAGCTAGGGTTGGGTCTTTAGCAGTTGAAATATATCAGGCACAGTAGGCATAGTAGCCACGCTTATGCAGAGGTGGCCATAGCCTCCTGCATCATTGTATAAGATATATATATATATATATATCTATATATATATATATATATATAGATATATATATATATATATATATCAAAAAAGAAGGCGAATTTCAAAAATTGTACATAGTGAATACACGCTGAAAAACAAATATTTATTACATACACTTAATCAGGGTGTTAATTACCTTGAATACATAATAGAAACCAACCTGCTGGAAGCATCAGCAAGACAGCATATCTAGAGCCATCATGGGCCTTCCCAACAATCCAAATTCTTAGGATCCCTCATCATAAAATCCAAACATCTGAAGTTTTCTGTAATAATCTCTTATCAAGAAGGCCAGAGATCTGAATCTCCAGTCCAAAACAATGTATGCTGCAAAGTCATGTAAACAGAACACAAGACCCTTGCCTAGTATTACTGAAAAACACCTCCAGGTGGTACCCAGACAAGCTCATCATTTATGCAAATGATCATCAGTCAGTTGCTGTGTGGCTGAAACTTTAGAAAGCATATGTTCTGAACCCATACTAATATTCTTTTAATTATCTAGAATACATATACAATTGAATATTTTACATACTCATCACTGTGCTGCTGTTAACAAACAAAATGTCATGCAATTATGCAACACAATATTATATATCAAATACTCTTTTTTTCTTTCACTAGAAACAGACCCTGCAGTGTATGATTTAAGGCTTGTGCTATAGGCTCTCTCAAAGCAAATATCTGCCTCTAAGTCACCATGGATAAATTTTAAAGAAGAAAAAAATGAAAGTACCTCACCCTTGGGAGTAACTAGACTTAAAGGTATGCACCATTAGGTTAGTTTGTATACTCAACTTTTAAGAATGTTACAAAATAGCCATGTGCATGGCCATGCACTTCAATTCCAGTGATACAGTTTTCTGATGTATGAGGATCAAAAGTTTGAGATTAGCCTTGACAACCGAGAAACATCTTGTCATAAAACAAAGAAGAAAAAAAAAAACTGGGAATGCAACTCAGTGATAAAGGACTTATGGTTTCAATTCCTCATATTGCTAACTAAGTTAGTAATATGAAACAAAAAAAATATTAAAATTAATATTTTTGATATTTTATTTATTTATATGGACTTCTCTTTAGCTGTAAATTCATCATATTTTTCCCTGGGAATTGAAACCAGTGTTCTAAGAGAGTGCAGTGAAACACAGAAATTTAACACGATAAATTATATTTTCAAATTAAATCATAGTTTTACACTGTTACAAATTGGGTAGATAAAATGTGAATCAACAGACTCCTTTTAAAAATAGATAATATTTCCTCAATATGTGTCAAATCAAGTCCAATGTTTAACCTTAGAAAATAAGACACCATTTAAAATGGGGTGATTATCATAGCTCATTTTCTGTTTGACATCCCAATTCTGCCTTTGTATGAACCTGAAAAGAACTGTGGGGACATGCTGGACTCGTGGCACGTGGATGTCCACAAACAGCTTTAGAGACAAGCTGAAAACACCATACAATTATGGAACAAAATGCCCAGGTTTTTAACCGCTGATCTAAGCTTCACTAGACTAGTAAGTGGGGGTGGTAAAGGTTGAGATGCCACAGAGACCCTCTGAAGAGTTCTGTGAAAATGGCCTTAGGCCTGAGCCTACAAAACTCTATTTTAATATCTCCAGTTTCAAACTTCAGGCACTGCCTCCAACCTAAGCCAAGTGGGCCAAGAATCAAGTCCAAAAGTCAAGCTGTTTTATTTTCATTGTTAAAATACTAAGGATCGGGGCTGGGGATATAAACTTAAATAAGAGAAATTAAAATACTACTTATAAGGTATCTGCTGTTTTCCAGATATTCACTGTACCACGTGTGACTAAATCCTGACATTTTTCCTACAGTGGGTATGTTGTTGTCTATAACTATATAAGAAGTCACTCTAAAACTTACTAGTTCACATTTGGATTGAACTGCATTCATCTGCAATATTTTTACAGCATGTGTTTAGCTGTTAAGATTACTAAACTTCAGAGGATGATCTGGCAGCCAAAGAAAAGCACCCTGAATCTTCTTCACATGATATCTCAGAATCAAATAAATTAAGGTAGATTTGTTCTCATCGAGGGGACAGTGTTAAAAAAGCAAAAACATTAAAAAATATTACCTGACTAGGCACCTGACAAGTACTCTTTCATAGCCACATATTTATATAAGCCATAAAAAATAATAAGAGCCCTGACCCAAAGTTTGGAGAATACATTCTGCATTTGACTAGCATAGGAGTAAAATCGCATTACCAAATTTCTGTACACGGATAAGGCTAAAGGACTACTGATATTATGGCACTAATTCTGCCTTTTGTAATAGATGAGGTTTTTACAGCTGTTCAGGGTCAAAAAATCTTTTCAAAATTGCACAAGTACTGTGTGTGTGTGTGTGTGTGTGTGTGTGTGTGTGTTTATATGAGTGTAGTACTGGTGGTTAAACTGAGGGGATATTATTCCTAAGCTTTATCTTCATTTTTTTCATTTTTTTAAAATTTTGAAACAGAATCTTACAAATATGCTTTCTTGTGTGCCCATAATTTTAAGTACATATAAAGATCAAATATGCCTGACCCAAAGGCAAATCTTATCTACTTTAGTAGCCATGATTCATCATTATTTTTAAATTCTCTTAAAAGTTAAGTAGTGACATTTTTTCTAAAAGGGGAGTTACACACATATGGTGGCTCATGTCCGCAATATTAATAATTTGGGAGACTTAATCAGGATAATCACAATTTCTAATTCAGCCTAAATAATATGAGGGACCTAAGCAACTTAGCAACACTTTGTCTGAAAACTAAAAATAAAATAAAATACAATTAAAAATGGCTGGTGATACAGGGGTTTAGGAGAACTATCCTTGGTTAAATACTCATTCCTCTTCCCTTAAAAAAAGGAAAAGAATAAGAAAAATTTTTTAGATCTGGTGAACTTTTTATTCAATGGGGATAATATGTTTGAGATAAACTTCTGAAGCTTATAGCAAGGATTTAAAATAAACATGAAAAATGGCTGAGAACTAAATTGAAAAATCAAGGACAAGCAATATTTTAAAAATTTCTTATCAGGAGAAACTTAAAAACAGATATATTTCATTACAGTCATGATAAAAATGCAGCATGGTATGGAAACTGCAACAAAAACAATGTATTTGTATCACAAAAGTTTTATAAGTGGAGAATATGAAACATGAAACACTATGTAAAAAATGAGGGAGAGACAACATTAAGGCAATATATGTAATATAAAATAAATAATACACTAAATATCCACTATATGAATATTATCTGGGAGCATGTCTACAAAACAACACAATACTCCTTACATAAAGCAGAGGATTTGTAATAGTCTCAAATTAAAAATAATTTCACATCTGTTGTTCCTACGTAGGGACTCATATCAAAAAAGCAATGTTTGGGGCTCAAGCAGTTGAAAGAAGATGTGAGGAACTTTTGGGATGGTAGGCATGTTACTTCTGAAGGCAGCAATAGCCCATAACCAGCCTCTAGGTTCTATCCCTCAGCCCTCAAAGTTATTAAATAGAATTTTTTTTTAATGCAGGTCCGACAAAGAACGCACATCAACAATATTTGACTGATGTAAGAGCATGCTCACAAACAAATGTTTTTGACCTTGAGTACATACATTGAATCTGAGTGTTTATGACCTTGGCTACTTGCTAAAAAGGAAGCCTTCTGGCAACACTGTACTAACACCCTTGCTCTTTTTGGTCTTTTTTTGGCCCTAAATGCCTCATGGTATTGAGCATTTTACAACTTCTACTGTAAGGAGCAATGCTAACCTCTCGATTTTTAGGGTGCAACACAGAATGCTGTTTATCTCTAACTCTTACAAACAAAAAATAATAATCTTTCTCTCTTGACACCTGGGTAAATTATTTTTTTAAGTCCATCAGTTCTGCTTAACAGGTAAAATAGGTTAGACTTAGATACCTGGGCTGGCCATGCCAGTTGTTCCCTGGAGCCATTGGCTGCTGTTGTTTAATTTTATGCATCATCCATTGACTGGACTTGAAGGCTTTTATCCTTCTTCTCTACAGACTCAACATCACAATGGGGAAGGTTGATAGGTATTTTTAAAATACTGAGATCTTACTCTACTGGACGTATTTTAGATTCCTAGACCTCTTTAATATGTTGCAATTCCTCATTCTGCTAGTCTCTAATACACTTGCATCAGTTTTTGCTGTCAAATCTATTGAAACCATTCATCTCATGGCCAGAGCAGCTGCACATGACTTCTTTGACTGCTTCTCCAAATCATCCATGCCACTGCTGCCACTTTTTTTTCTTTGGCCAGAGGCTGGGGCCTGGGCTTTAACACTTCATTGACACTTCAACTTGCAGGGTTCATGTTTGCCCAGAGTGCAGTCAGAATCCTTATTTCTGATTACAAGGAACTAATTCCATTATATCACAACTCTCCATAGGAGTCCACTGTAAAAGGACAGAGGCAACTAAATGTTGTAAGCTTCTTGGTGTGTATAGGTGCCACCACTCCCTTAAAAACCTCTACTAATCTATCAGGACTGAGATATCACTCACCTGCAAATATCTTAAAGACTTCGCCAGTTGCTGTGTGGGTGTTGAGACCCAGGATGTAAAATTTGGATCTCTAGCAATTGAGAGATGTTATGCAGAGTTGGCAGTGTAGTCATGTTTATGCAAAAAACACACACAAAAAAAAACAATAGCTCCCAGACAGACCAGACCCTTCAATCCTTAGATTCCTGCGTCATACCATAGGCCTTTTCATATATAGGCCAGAAAACAAAGGTGAATTTTCAATATTTTACATAGTGAACACATGCTCAAAAGAAAATGTGTATGACAATGAATACATACACTAAATCAGGGTATTTATTACTTGAATAAATAATAATAATAATAATTATTATTATTATTATTATTATTATTATTATTATTATTATTATTATAACCTGTTGGAAGTATCAACAAGAGAGTAGATATAGCCATGTTTAGCCTTTCCAATGATCCACCCTTTTAGGATTCATCATCAAAAAATCTACACACCTGAAGTCTTCTTCAATGATCTCTTATCAAGGAAGTAAGAGCTCTGCATCCACAGGCCACAAAAAATACACTGTATTGTGATATGACTATAATACAATCCCCTTGCCTAGGATTACTAAAAGCCATCTCCAGATGGTATCCTGACAAGCTCATCATTCTTTCAACTTATAATTGATCAACTGCTGTGTGGCTGCAACTAAAGATGTAATATGTATTGAAGTAATACTGATAATATTTTGGTGATCTAGAACATACAAACAACTGGATATGGCAGAAATCCATTAGGGTGCTGCTGTAAACAAATGAAGTGCCATGTGATTTTGCAACAAAACTTTTTGTATTTGATATTTTTCTTTATTAACTAGAGATAGAGCCTACTTTGTATGATTTAAGATTTGACTGTGTACTCTCTAACTTATACACCAAGAATACATAGAAAAATAACAAAGAAAATACCTCATCCTCGTGTGTTTTAAATTTTATTTATCATATAGTCTTTTCTTTAACCATAACCACACCATAATTTTCCATAGGCTGTAATGTTTGAACCTAGTATCCTAATAATGCCAGCAGAAAAACCAGAAGTTCAAACATATTGAGAAATATTTTCAAATTAAATCAAAGTCTAGTCTGTAAAAAATTATCTGGATAGAATGGAAATCAACAGACTGTGGACTATAATAGATAATGTTACCTTCAATATACATTGAAATATTGGTTTCAATATTTAAACCTTAGAAAATAAGACAGAATTAACAATGGGTGATTATAACAACTGTTTCTCTGCTTAGCATTTCAATTTTGCTTGTTCATAAACCTGAGAACAAGAGCTAATATTTTAATGCATGTCTGTAATTTTTGTGACTCAAGAGACTGAGGAAGAAAGATTTTAAATTCAAGCTAGACTCAACAACTCAGTGGGACCTTAAGCATCTTAGTGAGAACATGGCTTGTCTTAAAATAATGGGCTGGAGATGTGATTTGTGATAAAGTGCCCTGAGTCTAGTCCTTGTTACAAAGAAATCCTGCTTTTGTGTGCCACCATCTAACTTATAAGACAATAAGGAAAGATTGATAATTCATGTAATCTAGAGGGTCACATAGAGTTGATCCTGAATTCCAGTAAAGTTGCTTAATATTTGTGAGACCTTTCAAATATTCTTTCACACTGAACAGCTATGTAAACCTCATCTATCACAACATGCAAAATGATACTGAGTGTCAACATATTGGCAATTCTTTAGCTTTATCTGTACACATAAAATTGACAATGTAATTTTACTCCTCTTCTAGCCAAAGTGCAGAGTATATTTCCCAAACTTTGGATCTGAGCTCTTATTTTTTTGTGTGTGTGTGAATTATGTAAAGCTTTGACTATGAAAGTGCATTAGTCAGGAAACATTTTGAATACTTTGCTTTTGCTTTCACAACACCGTCACCTCCATGAGAATGAGTCCACCTTAATTTATTTGATTCTGAGATGAAGGATACTTTTGTTTGGCAAACATATCTCCCTCTGAAGTTCAATAACCTTATCAACTATCACATAATTACATTCAGTAAAAAGTTCCCATATGAAACCAGCCATAATTGATGATAATTCCACACATGAGACAATAATGTTTATATTGTTTCTTCTTATTCAGTGATAGATAACTAATCCACTAACTGAGTGCCAGGATTCAATCACACATGGAACTGAAGTTATGCGAAAAACACAAACACATCTTGCCTTACAGGAAGTGGTTAAATTTTTATTAATTTCAATTTAACTTTAATCTCTTAACAGACTTTATTGAATTATATAGAAATGTATGTAGACTTCTATGCTTTAATATTTGATGATATTCTCACAGTACCCCATATCAAAGAAGAAAATTGAAATCACAACCCTGCATTAGTCTAAAGACAGAACTTCAAAATAAGTTTTTCATTAAAATGTTTAGACTCTAGTTTCTGGGTTACTGATTACCTGATGACCTAGAGTTTTCTCTCCAGTGAGGCCCATTTCTTTTGCTTACAGTATGATATTTAAAATGGAAATAGATCTGTGCCCAGAATCCTGTGAGAAACAGGGTCCCCTTTTGTATAGTTCTGAGTTGTAGATGGCAGCTCTCTCAAAGTTCACAGTCGCTCCTGTTCTTTGGCCCTGAGAGAATGTTGTTTTGTATGTTTATTTCATAACCTATGACACAGAACTAAGTTGTCCAGTTTTTTCACCTTGCTGAGGTCGGGTATTCATAGATCTAAAACACGAAATATAGCTGTGGTGAACATAGATATCTCTGAGAGGTCAAGAGTAAAGTTTAGGATGAAGCTTGAAAAATACATTTATTTATTAGTCAATTTATATTGTCAAAAATAATGATATTTTGGATATAGTGGTTTAAGTTATTGCAACTGATTTAAGCTGTCCTTCTTAATTTTTAATAGAAAATTTTAAATTATACTCATGCTTTATATTGTTTTTCTCTCTGGAGAAATATTACTGCCTTAGGACATTGCTTAGATGTTTAAAATACAATTTGCTTTCTCATAAGACCAGACAGCAGTAAAGTTAAATGAAATTTTAAAGTAATTGTGATAAAATTTTTATTCATAAAAATATATATGTTGGGTGTGTGAGAAACCATGACTCTTAGTTTTATTCTCCCCATTGGGTTTCTCCCCACTGAAATTAAGTTTTCATCACATGAGAAGAACATGACATAATCTTTTACCCTTCCCGCTCTCACTAAGTTCCCCTGGGTTTAATCCCAGGTACCAAAAATGTTCTCTTATCTTGTACTGTTGTACTGTTGTGATATTCTCATTTTGGCATCCATTATTACTAAAATAGCAGCCCTGTGGCCTGTAATATTAATACCATATTTTTTAATGGTTTTTGTTGTTGTTGTTGTTGTTGTTGTTGTAGATGGACTCACAATGTCTGTATTTATTTATATGCTGAGGATGAAACCCAGGGCTTCACACATGCAAGGCAGGTGCTTTAACACTGACGTACAGCCCAAGGCCAATACCATACATTTTTGTCTTGATAATATATTTGCTGCCTGATTGTCCTTTATTCTAATATCATGTTTATAGCTTAACCTCTAAAAGTAATATTTCAGCTTCTCTGATACCTCTGATTCTAATAGGGCAACCATAATTTGCATCTAATATTATAATAATTATGGTGCTGTGACCTTTAATATTAATGTAATATCCATTTAATTGAATTTTAATATCTGCCTTGCAGCTTTGAATCCTGATGTAATATCTATGTTATTTCATCTTAAGCTAATATAATAACTGGCTTAAAAACTATTATGATACCCATTAGTATAACATGTAAAATTAATAAATGAGCTTATCTGTGGTTTTTAATTCTAATATATTACCTATGCTATAGCATCCACAACTATTAAAATAGCTGCATTGTAGTGTTTTATAGCAAAATGATATCTATACTATAGCATTTCAAGGTAATATAACAAATGATCTGTGGCTGTTATATGAATGTAATATCCATATGATTGAATCTAAATGTTATATAATAGCTACATCATGGCCTTCAATAATGATATGATATTCATGCTGCAGCATCAAAAACTGAAAAAGTAACTGGGTGCTGTGGTTCATGCTGATAATCTCAACGGTTCAAGAGGCAGGGACAGGAGAATTGCAAGTTCAAAGCCAGCCTCAGCAAAGGCAAAGAGCTGAGCAAATTAGTGAGACCCTGTATCTACTAAAAATACAAAATAGGGCTGAGGATGTGTCTCAGTGGTCAAATGCCCCTGAGTTTACCCCAGTACAAAAAAAAAAAAAAAAAACAATAGAGTAGCTGTACTGTGTTCTTTAATACCAATAAAACATCTTTATTATAGCACCTAAGAATGATGGGATATCTGCTCTGTGAATGTTGATATTAAAATGACGTCCATAATATAGCACCTAAAATAAATATAACATTTGCTCTGTGACCTTCATAACTAATATGGCATTCATATTATAACCTTTACAAGTAATATATTAGTGCAATCACTCTGGAAAGCAGTATAAAGATTTTATCCCAGAAAACTTGGGATGAAACCACCATTTGACCCAGTTTTCCCAATCCTTGGTCTATACCAAAAGGACTTAAAATCAGCATACTCTAAAGACACAGCCACATCAATATTTACAGCAGCTCAATTAACAATAACTAAATTATGAAACCAAACTTAGTAGGTGCCCTTCAGCAAATGAGTGGATAAAGAAAAGGTGGTACACATACACAATGAAATATTTCTCAGCCTAAAAAAAAGAAATTATGTAATTTGCTAGTAAATGGGTGAAACTGGAGAATATCATTCTATGTAAAATAAGCCATTCCCCAAAAAATGAATATCTAATATTCTCTCTAATATGTGAGAGTAGACAAAAAAAAAGCAAGGTGAAAGGAGGGGTGGAGGTTTACTGGACTGGACTGGTGGATGTGAGTAGAAGGAATTGGCAATAGAAATGGGAAATATAGTAGAATGAGTCTGACACAACTTTTCTATGTTCATAGATTAATACACAGCCAGTGTAACTCCACAACATGAACAACCAAAAAAATGGGAAACTACACTCCATGTATATATGATATGTCAAAATACATTCTACTTTCATGTATAACTAAGAAGAAAGAACTTAAAAATATATTATTCTTGTATTAAGTAATTTCATAAGTAATTTTTACCACAGATAATTTCATGAGTTCTAACCATAAGAGCCAAAATCCTACTCTAAATATCATGAGTAATTGTAACAGATGCATATAATCTTTCTCTGAAATCACAGGAAGTTTAAGGAGAATTTTCTTTCAGTAACAATGTTGAGAGTAATTTCACATTATGTTTTCTCTCTCCTAATAACTTAAGATAACTATCATGAACCTTTTCCACCTTAATTTACTTAAAATATCATTATAACTCCTCAATAGATTCTGTGTATTTCTCCAATGCCTCTTTACTCTTTAAGTCATCTAGTTCTTACTCAGTGTCATCTTAATTAGTCAACCATCTTCTTGACAAGTTTTTTTCACAAGCCCTAGGGCTCATATCAGAACTTCATTAACTTCAGTTACTTCTCCTGATAGACAAAAGAGTGTTCACTGGCAGCTTTCACAGTTACTAAAGCACCAAGCTTATCCTGTTTATTCAATTTTGTCTCAACTTCAGGTGAACAATAGTAAGCAACATTTCAAGGAGCTTCCTGTGCACAATTGTTCATTCCCACTATTCCAATGCTATTTTCTGTTGTTATCAAGCAGTGTTTCTCTCAATTCTCACACCAATAGCCGAGCAGATCTTTTGCACAGCCACCAGATCCAAGGCTTACATGTTCCATCCCATGAACAGTGTCATGTGCACAAAACTGAGGCTCACCAAACTTCAGCATCCCAGGCTATTGTGAACCATTTATGAGACAGAGTCTCATGAGGTTTTCCCAGATCACTGGAATCATGCCTTCTTCCTATTACATAGCCTCAGAATCTCTGGCCACTGGCCAGAATATTCTTTGAGTTACCCATAAAAATAAACGATGCATAGGTACCCCAGAAAGTTTGGGCTTCCCCTTGAGGCCAGCTAAATAAATTATGTATTCCTCAGACTGTTTCTCCTGGTATTAGTGGTGTTGGGAAAATGTAGTCTTACCTACTGTGAACTGCTCATATTTCAGGGCAATCCAGGGAGCTCACTGGTGGAGCCTTTCCCTGGAATAAGAGATGCCTTTGATGGAGTCCCAAAACTACAATATACATAAGTGAATGACAACCAGGAAAAAAAATCAGGCTGAATGAACCTGTTTATGTGATGCTAGTAACCTAAAAAAAATGTTTTTCTAGCTGAGAAGATAACTATATTTGGTGTCATGAGAAACATAAAAAGGAACTCAAGAGGGCTGAGGTTGTAAATCAATAGTAGAGTGCATGCCCAGCATGTGAGTCACTGGGTTCAACACTCAGCACCATATAAGAATAAGTAAATGAAATAAAGGTATTGTGTGCATCTACAAATAAAAAAATAATTTTTAAAATGTGTTCATGTGACAGTCAAATGATCAGTTAATTTTCATATGGAATCAGGAGTAACTAAGTAAAAGATAATTCAGACCTTTCAACCCAGGTGAAGTAGGTGAGGTAGCTTGAGGTACATATGATTTCAGAGGCCAATTCTGAGGTTTGACTTGAGTGCAAGTGTTAGGGCCTACCCTCTGGGAGCACAGCTGGGAAACCATAGAGAAAAAGAAGGTTTGTGAGGAATGGAAAATCACGGAAGAAAAGGAAGAGAAATGAAGTTTCTTTTTTCACACTGCATTTCTTCATCCTGAAAAAGATAAAGAAAGAGTATAAGAGAGAAGGAAGAATAAATGAGTGAATAACAAGAAAAAGAAACAACATAAGGCAGAACAGACATTAATGGGATGCAAATAACATTTAAAATCTGTCCTCAGGTTTAGAAGTCAACCACTTTTGGTGGCAGAAGAAACATCAAATCATGTTCAAGAAGCCACACGTAAAATATGTGAAGAGAATTTCAATTTGGGATCAGCATGAAAAAATTAGAAGATAATTCAGTCCTTCTAAAATTAGAAAAAGGCACACAGAATAGAATAGACAATATGATTGATGTATGTACATTCCATGTATGTATTATATGTGAACATACATTCTGCTGTCATATATGACCAAAAAATAAAAGTAATTATGTTTTAATTATTGAAAAAAGAAATTTAAAAAATTTAAAATATATGCTGTTAGAATGTTGTATTTGATACCAGCTGTTATAATATTTACTTAAAATCTCCTTATAATTATTGGTATTTAAAAAAAATTACTTTGGGTCTGTCTTCACATCCTTTTATATTTCTAAGCCAGAATGACCTCTTAGAGCTGGTACACTCCATACTTGCTGTGTGTGGAATCATTTTTTAATCTTTTTTTCTGATTTCACTTAAGATATGAGAGATACTTGTCATTTGGGAATTCTAAGCTGTTAGGATACAGTTCTTCAGTCATGTTATCATTGAAATTTACTATTTTAACCTTTAAATAGAAGAGTCACTGTTCTAGGCTGTGGCCTGTTTTCATTGCTATCTTTCATTATGTGATTTAAGTGTTGCTAAACTTTACAAATTATTTCAAAAGAAGACATGGAATAACTTTGTAATTTGGTACTGTCTATTCTGCATGAAATCAAGCACTTTCAACTGTGCCATACAGAGAGCACATGTGCAGTAAATACTTATTTGAATTAGAGAATTGCTTTAGGGCAGCTTGCAAAAGTAGTGTTATCAGTATTCAGTGACTTCAGTACTGGTAGTTTAGCTAAACATTCAGACTTCATTTGAAGCCAATAAACAGACAACTGTGCAATCCAAAGAGACCAATTTGTTCACTTTTCAATTCAATAGTAATTTTCTTTTACAGTCATGTTTATATAGAGTAAAGGTCAAAGGAAAAGGTGTGTTTGGAGCATTTACAGGAGTAAGTTTGCTACAGTGAAAGATTTTTTGTATGCTGATGGAAAGGGGACAATTTAAAATAGATATTATGAAATTCAGGTAGCTATTATTAAAGACAGTTTTTTGAGGTGTAATTGACATCCATAAACTTCATGTTTAAAGTGTATGATTTCATCAGTTCTGACACATATGCACACCCAAGAAATTATCATCACAATAAGGAGAATGTGCAGATCCATTACCACCTTAAATTTCTTTGTACTTCTATCCTCATGGTTCTCTGTCCCTTTCTCCAGGCAACCACCCACCTACCTCTCTGCTGTCACTGTAGGTTAATTAGATTATTCTAGTGTTTTCTGTAAATGGAATTATATTACATGGACTTTTTTGGCTTCTTTCACTCAGTGTAATTATTTTAATATTTATCTCTGTTTTTGATCATATCAGTAGTTCATTCATTTAAGTGCTCAAAGTATTGCATTGAAAGGTTGTACCTATTCACAAATTATGGCCATTTGGGTGTTTCTAGTGTTTGGCTCTTAGAACTAAAACCAAGCTGAACACCTGTTTTACAGATCTTTGTGTGGACTTAGCCTCTCTTTTCTCTTTGGTAAATACCCTGAAGTGAGATGAGTATATCATGTGGTAGGTATATTTTTAATTTTTAAAACTGGCAAATTGTTTTCTAAGTTGTTTGTTTCCTTTTACATTCCTATCAACTATGAATGATGATTCAGTTGCTCCAAGTCTCTATCTTAAATACTTACTGTGGTATCTTTTTAAATTTTAGTCCTATGATAGGTACCTAGTATTATCTCATTGTGATTTTTTTAGTTTTTCTTTTTTTTTTTAGTTGTAGATGTACACAATACCTTTATTTTTTATTTATTTTTGTATGCAGTGCTGAGGATTGAACCCAGTGCCTCATAAGTACAAGGCAAGTGCTGTGCCACTGAGTCACAACCCCAACCCCTCATTGTGATTTTAATTTGCATTTTCCTATTGGCTATTGATGATGTCAAGCATATTTTCATGTCCTTATTTACCACTGCTTGGTAAAGTATCAAATCTTGTATGTTATTATTTATTGAGGTATTTGTTTTTCTTATTAAATTTTAAGAATTTTTTATATATTCTAGATACAAATTATTTATTAGATTTATGATATTTTGTTCCAGTCTGTCATATTTTACATTCCCCTAACAGTGTCTTTTAAACAACAGATATTCTTAATTTTGATAAAGTTCAATTTATGATTTTTTTCTTTAATATTTTGCACTTTTGGTGTCATATCTAAGAACTCTTTGCCTAACCCCAAGTAACAGAAGTTAGCTCCTGTTTCCTTGAAGAGTTTTATTGTTTTAGGTTTTACACTTAGGTATATGACCCATTTTTGAGTTAATATCTGTGTATGGTGCAAAGTAGGAGAAAAAAGTTTATAGGTTTTATTTTTTTTGTATGGGTATTTAGTTGCAGCACCATTTGTTAAAAATAAACATTGTCTCTTTGCTGAATTGCCTTTGTACCATTGTTAAAATCAGTTTTCTTTGTCCATGGGTCTATTTTGGCCTCTATTTTGTACCATGATCTACTTATTTATCTTTATATCAGTACCACATTGTCTGAATTACCATACCTTTGTAATAGTATTTGTCTTCCAGAGTTTTTCTCTTGCAAAGTTTTTTAGACTGTTCTGGGTCTTTGTGTATCCATTGGAAGTTTATAATCAGCTTACCTGTTTATACAAAACAGCCTGCTGGGATTCTTATATATTGGATCTATGAATCAATTTGGACAGAATTGACTTCTTAACAGCATTGAGTCTTACAACAAATGAACATGTTATTTCTTCCCATTTGTTTAGATTTTCTTTAATTTCACTCAGCAATCTTTTTAAAGTGGAAATCTTGCATATTTCTTTCAAATTTGTCTTAAATATTGACATTTTGGTGTTATTATAGTATTTTTAAAAATTTCAATATAAAATTTTTTATTACTGGCATAGAATGACAATTCAGGGTTTTTTGTTGTTGTTGTCTAGTTCTTATATCATGCAGCTTTGACAATCTCACCTTATAGTGGTAGCTTTTTGGTGTAGATTTTATTGGATTTTTTCTATATAGATAATCTCATTTCAAAATAAAGATGGTTTCAATTCTTTCTTTCTCACTTGAATGTCACTTTTTTCTTGTCTTATTAAACTAAGCAGAATTTCTTGTATTATTGGATAGAAATGAAGGGAGTGGTCATCCTTGTCTTGTTCCTTATATTAAAGGAAAAAAAAAATTTAATCTTTTCTTATTATGTGTGCTGATAACAGTAGTTTTTTCAGATTTTTTTTATCAGAATGAGAGTGTTTTATTTCTAAGGTTTTTATTGTTGCTTTTGAACTAAGAATGGGTATTGGATTATTAGATCTTTCATAAATCTATTGAAATTGTTTAATTTTTGTTTAGTAATATAGTGATGTGCATTGTGTTTTGAATGGAAAACCAGTTTTGAAAAATTAGCATAAATCTCATTTAGTCATAAGGTATTGTTCTTTTTATATATTATTGTATTTAATTCATTAAATTTTTGCTGGGAAGCTGGATGTGGTGGCATATGCTTGTAATCCCAGCTACTCTGATGCATGAGGATCACAAGTTCAAAGTTACACTGGGTAACTCAGTGAGACCCTGTATCAAAACAAAAAGAGCTGAGGATGTGGCATTAGCCTAGCCACATTAGAACATTAGCTTAGCATGTGTGAAGTCCTGAGTTCTATCCCTTTTTACAACCCCCCCACTCCCCCACAGTTTTGTGTAGGATTTTGTACCTGTGTTCATGAGGGGTGTCACAATATCTTGTAATGTTTTTGTCTGGCTTTGATAGCAGGTTAATGTTGCCCTCAGAATAAGTTAGAAAATATTTCCTCTTCTTCAATGTTCTTATAGAATTGGTATAATATTTTTCCTACATGTTTGTTGGAATTTACCAGTGAAGTTATCTGGATCTGAAAAAAAATTTAAGGGAAGATTTTCAAACTACAAATTTTTTAAAAAATAAACCAGTGACTATCCAATTCCAGTTTTATTTGAAGGTGAGTTTGGTGGTATCTTTCTAGCAATTTGTCCTCTTCATTTAGGTTGATGGATTTATTGGCATAAAGTTTTTCATAATTTAAAAATATTTCCTAATTTTTCATAATATTTCACCATATGTTCTTTTCATATCTGTACAAACTATGGTGATTTCACCTTTTTTTCCTGATATTAGTAATATGTACATTCTCTTTTTTTTCCTCATCAGACCAACTGGAGGTTTACCACTTTCATCTGTCTCCTCAAAGAACCAGTATTTTTTTCCTTTGGTGCTTGGGATCAAGCCAGTGCCTTACACATACTAAGCACACACTGTACTACTGAGCTATACCCCAGCCCAAGAACCAGCATTTAATTAGTTTATTTTTCTTTTTTTTAGTTCATTTTTCTCTATGTTTTTATTTATTGATCTTTCTGCTCTTTCTTCATTATTTCCTTTTCTCATTTACTCTCTGCATGTTATTTTAATGATTTCTTTTGCCGTATTTTTAAATTTTTATACATAAAATGTGGTTCTTTCAAGATCATGATTTAAATTATTTCCTCCCTGAGACGTAAAAAGATATTGAGGCACAGAGAAGTTAAAACAGACAAGCAGTTAAGAAGCATAGCCTATGTTCTTTTTCTTCCAGTTTAATAAACGTAATAGAGGAAGTAAAGGTTATGGAGAATATACAGAGCCAGTGCTTAGCTTTTGAGGAGTGGAATTAAAAGGACCTAGGAGGGCTGGGGCTTTAGTTCAGTGGTAGAGTGCTTGCCTCACACATATGAGGCACTAGGTTGGATCCTCAGTCCTCTTTATTATTTTTTTTTTTATTTTGTGGCAGGGACTCAGTTGCTGAAGTTGGTCTTGAACTTATGATTCTACTGCCTCTGTCGCAGCTGAAATTATAGACATGCACCTGTGTGCCCAGTTTTCAGATGTTAGTTATTTTTATTTTATCAGTAGTAGATGGACACAATACCATTATTTTATTTATTTATTTTCATGTGGTGCTAAGGATCAAACCAAATGCCTCCACACATGCCAAGCAAGTACTCTACTGCTGAGCTATAACTGCAGCCCCAGGTCTTAGTTCTAAAAGTGTTTTTTTTTTTTTTTTTAACATTGGTCACAGATACCTCTCTCCATTGTTGTCTTATGAAAATAAATTAGAATAGCTAGGAGTAATTCTGAACACAACTAATGTTTCCTTGAACTTAATGAACAAATCTACTTTTTGTATCTATTAACAAATCTTTTTTTATTATTTCTATTAATGTCTACTTTTATTTCTATTTGTGGTGGTTATGGTAACTATAACAAACAGTATTGGCTGGTGTCTGTGCCAAGATATGGAATAGAAAGAAATTTCAGGGGGCAGAAAAGGAGAGACTTACAAAGATTTATATCAGTATCTCACTTAAAGCAGTGTCACTGATAAGTATGTTGAGACAAGAATAATGTAATAATATTTCTCTTGTCCATGTTAGACAGTTGAATCTCTCTTCGATCTAAATTAGGGTACTATATTTAGGGATTTAAAAAAAATTACATAACAACTGTTTGCTGAGAGGCACTCCTGTGGCCAGTGGTCAATTTTAGGCAAGAAACTAAAGGTAAAGTAGAGGTGTTATTTTCCCTTGCCATGAGAGCAATGGATTGTGTTTATTATGCTATGTTTTCATTTTTTAAACAAAAAGGTGGTTGAAAAAAACAAGCTACTCCTTTGAAAGCTTAATTCTCAATATTAAGAAAATTCAATTTTCTGAATTTTTACAGAAAAAAAAAGAACAATGGGGGGTGGCAAACAACTAGTTTGTTATCAGGGCAGGACAAGGACCCTGATTCTGGCAATCTGCCACAACCACAGGCTTACCCTTTCATCATTCACCTGTAAAAGGAGATGGTGATGGTACTTTTCTCCTGGTTGTAGGTTAAATGAGAAACTATGAGTTGTTATTCAGTATATTTTGAACAGGAAATCATTTTTTTCCAATTTAAAATCTCAAGGAAATGATTAAGGTTTATAAGCAGATAAGAAGCTACTTAAAGTTATTGCATTTCTAAAGTGAATCTAACTTGCCTACTTCATCTACTTTGAGAATTACAATTTTTTTTTCTAATTAGACAAATTCAAGTGAATTTCCCTGAATTCATAATTCTTTTAAAGCTGTTAGCTTTTCAGTGCTAAAGATTGGCTCTTCAGTTTTGTTTGGTCTTAAACTTTCTAGTCATATGTTTGGTAAACAATATATGAATAAATATTGTTAACTCGTGTTAAATTCCTTGAAATTTGCACAGTGTTTTTATGGTGTGTGCACACACTTTTCTCTTTTATGACAGGTACTATGGAATGTGCAGTTTGCTCTTGGTTGAGGCTTCCTGTTGCTTGGCTTTAAGGTTACAGGAGGATAGTGAGGTGCAGAATGTTGAGTAGTATAAAGTTTTGTAGTAGAGCTACAGGTATATGAGCTTCTTCTTTCTGGAGTACTCTCTCTTCCCACCTGCCTCTCCATCTACTATCCATCTTATTCATTAAGACTTTGCTCCAGCACTTATGTCCTCTGGAATCCAGCATTGTTGTCATTGCCTAGTGAAATGCCCATCCCCACACCCCCTGCCTTCATAGCATTTTGCTCTGGTAATATGCTTTACACACTATGTCATGGTTGTCTGCTTTCTATCTTTCTAACAAATTATAGAATAAGAAAAGAGGTCTTACTCATCCCAATACCCAGTCCCCAGCAAAATTCTCAGATGAAGGTGCTCAGGGAAATTGTGTTGGACAGGAAGGCTTTGAGTCCAGTGCATTAAATCTAGAGAATAAGAACATATGGTTTATCCTTTATCCTAACAAAGGTATTTTTTCTTCTATATTCCAGCCTCCCCCAGATAGGTGTGTGTCTGTGTGTGTGTATGTGTGTATGTGTGTGTGTGCAAAATGTAAAAAGGGCTGTGGATGTGGCTTAGAAGTAAAAACACTGTGGGTTCAATTCCTGGTACCAAAAAATAAAACAAATAAATACAATAAAAAAATTTTTAAAAAGCAATGAGAGGAGCTAGCCCCTAAGTAGAGATGGGCCAACTTCCAGAAGAGGTCATCAAGAGCCAAGGGACGGGATGCTGCACAAACATCTTGCAGGTATCATGGCCGCTGTGTTGCGCTAAGCCCTGGAGAGCAGCCACCTGCCCCAAACCTTCAGCTTCCTCTGCCCACAGACTGCAGTACAGGCACATCCAGCTTCACTACATGCCACACTAGCTAGGTGACCCTGGGGACTTACTAAGCCACTCATCTATTAAATGGAACAGATGTCCCTACATCACACGGTCACCATAGGGATGACCTGCGGGAAATAAGTATGTCTAAAGTCATGGAAAAATCTCTAGCTCAGCAGGGGACTAAGGCTATGTCATCATGCACAGAGGGTCTTCAGAGTCACCTGCTGACAATGCAGAGTGGGCACAGGGTGGGTTCTGGATCCATGTGGTCAGTGCCCGACCTCTCCATTGTACTGGGAAAGGTCCCTGCAGCTCACTGTTTTCACCCTGAACTCCACAAGGTGAGTGGCATCAGCTCTTCTCCAGCCCCAGGTCAGCCCTTGTAGGCTCCTTCAACCACTGATTTCCACCTCATGGCCACAGCAGGTCGAGGGCAAGGCTGGAGAGCCTGTTAGAACCAATGAGGTTTTGGAGGAAAGCTTTTCCTCTATTAGTAGTTGTAGTAGTAGTAGTAGTAGTAGTAGTAGTAGTAGTAGTAGTAGTATTCTTGTTCTAATTAGTTATACATGATAGCAGAATGCATTTCAATTCATTATACACAAAAGGAGCACAGCTTTTCATTTCTCCAGTTGTACATGATGCAGCATCACACCACATGCACAGTCATATATATACCTAGGGTAATGATGTTCTTATCATTTCACCATCGTTCCTTCCCCCATTGCCCTCTTATCCCCTCCCTCCTCTTTGCCCAAAGTTTCTCCATTATCCCCCTGCATCCCCACCCTCATTATGGATCAGCAACCACTTATCAGACAGAACATTTAGCCTTTGGTTTTTGGGAATTTACTGACTTAACTTAGCCTGATATTCTCCAACTTCAATCATTTTCCTGCAAATGCCATAATTTTGTTCTCTTTTAATGCTGAGAAATATTCCAGTGTGCATTATGTGCCACCGTTTCTTTATCCATTCATATGTTGAAGGGCATCATGTTTGCTTTCACAGTTTAGCTATTGTGGATTGAGTTGCTATGAACATCGATGTGGCTGTGTCACTATAGTATGCTGAGTTTAAGTCCTTTGTGTATAGACCAAGAAGTGGGATAACTGGGTCATTTCCCTCTGTTCTGAAGAAGCATCTTTTATTACCTGGATTAAGCAATGAGGCAGGGAGCTGTGGATGCCATGAAACCAAGGGGTGGGATGGTCTGGAGCACTAGAGATAGTGGCCAGGAGGGTAAGGAGGAAGTGCAGGCAGGCAGAGTCACACCTGTACTACAGGTCTACCAGTCGGGTGCCTAGATTGATCTCGCCTACAGTCTTCAGATTGATCGGTGATATGAGCAATAAATTCCACTTAACTAATCTGAGTTGCATTTTATATAATTTTCAAATAAAAGATTTCTAATGGTTTAAATAATCTAACCTCAGATTAGGTTATTTTCTTTTACAGAAGTGAAAACTATGTCCAGGTAACCAATGTCCCAACTGCCAGGATTAAATGGATGTCGGGGTCTTAATAGAGCAGGTACCCTGAGGTGGGGCTTACAGGTGCCCTGATCAGGGCCTGGCTATACCCTCCATGACACAGTGGTGTGGAGACTGCAGGAAATGCAGGGGTGGCCCAGGGAAGACCCTTGGAAGGACCCAAGACAGTTCCTTGAGGACAACTGCCAGGGAAGTGTTAGTGACAGGTAAGTGACAGCCCCCTGGGGACCCACACCCTTTTGGCCATACCTGGACAGAAGTAGGTCACTCATTTAAAATATAAGCACAGCCTGAATCCCTGATGGACAGAACTGCAGTAGCTTAGGTGGACCGCAAAAGGTGGCCCTGGAGTAAGGCCCTTACTGGGTTTCCAAACTCACCAGGGCACAGACCAACTCATGTGGGAAACAATGTGTGACCATGGTACTCAGGATGAGCCACAGCCCTCTGTGAGTGACAGCTCCCCCTTCAGGGGTGAAGTGCCTCTGCTTTCCTCATGTGCACAGCACCTTCATTACACAAGAGAGCTTCTCTTCTTGTGTTATAGTGAACCTGGAACACACCCAACCAATGCTCTGGAAAATGACAGGGCAGGATCTGAACACCAAGGAGCAGACATCAAGCTCTGTAGGACACCCACCTTTCCACTGGTGTCTCAAGCACAGCCTGCTGATGGGCACAGGCCTAACTTGGACACCAGTTGGCTGGTAAGTAGAACCCTGGGTGGCCTGTGGATGTCAAGGGAGAGACTTTTATAAGAAATAGAAGCTAGGAGTCATGGTGGGCAGGTAGGATGTGCAACACAGAACAGAAAGATGGCACCCCCAAAATTACTTGCCAAAAGGGCCAAAACCTAAGTGGGTGCTGCTGCCTCACAAACAGCTCAGTTCCAAGCTCAGCCCTCTCAGTGGAGGCATGAGGGTTACAAGTTATTTCAGGGCTGCCGGGAGGGTCTGCAGCCAGAAACACAGACAACCTGCTCATTATTCACCATAAAGGTGTCCGAGACCTTGCACAGAGCAGCCTCATCCATTCTCTTCTGGGCGGGAAGGTTCTGGGAAGCTGCTGCTAACCACGTATGTCCTCTATGGCATCTACAGAAGGTCAAGAGGCCACTACCTGTTGAGACAGGACCCCTTCAGAGAGCACAGGGTCACCCACATACCCTGGAGCCCTGCCTCAGCCACCCCCAATCAGGGAAACCTTATGGAGCAGGAAAAACACAACACAGAACCCAAGGTAACTGAGGCCAACAGGAAGGGGATTCTGGCGGGCAGGGTAGAAGTGTCCCCCAGGCGAGCAAGTGAGGTCCTGTTCCCCTGGGGCCTCCACCTGAACACCTGGGCCCCTGCTTCCAACAAATGCAGCTGCAGAGGCACCAGAGGGAGCAGGTCAGTCCAGACACCCAAGACTCAGCCAGGAATAACCTCTAGAGCCTCCAGAATCGAGGTGTGCCTCCACCAGGCAGCCTCTGTCAAATCATGCCAGCAAAAGGCTGAGGAAGGGAAGCCACTGATGCCTGAGGGCCACTTGGAGCCTCCCACCTGACCCACTCAGGCCCTGCTAGGTCACTTCCCTTGCTGCTGGAAGTTCAAACCCCTGAGCCTCTGGAAGGACCCAAAGCCAGCAAGCAGAAGCCTGCAAGCCAGCACCAAGTGGCCACTGAAGAAAGGGCCAGGAGGAGGCTGGCCACCTCCCCATTTTCCTGTGGACCATAGCACTCTCTCAGGCAGGTGCTAGGACATGCTCAGATTTGCTAGGGAGGGATGGGATGTGGCTGGTGGCTTCATCCTGGCTTCTGAGGTCCAGGCCATCCCTAGGCTCTGCCCACCCCCTGGGAACATCAAGTCTGAGCTCAGAGACCTTCTCTTAACAGTGACACCAGCTCAGGTGAAGCATGATGCAGGCTCACTGTGGCACTGGGAAGCCACTGCCCAGAGACACTTGTGGTGCTCACCTGTGCACTAAGCTCCCAGCTTCTTTCAGTTGCAGCTTCTGAACCTTCAGGCATGCATTTTTTTAAAAACATCTCTGTTGACAACACCACACACAGTGTGGAAATCATACAAAAATAGACAGTTTGGAGTGGTTCTGCTGCTGTTTTGCAGTGCTGGGGCTGGAACCCAGGAACTCACACATGCTGGCAAGTTCTCCATACTGAACCACACCCCTGCCCCTAACACTTGAAAGTGAACACTCACAATGTTGCCTATTACCACCTGTACTAGGCTTCCACTTCATCACTCCAAAAGCAACCAATCTCACAGTCTCCCCTTCCGTGCCCCCACCAACTCTGAGCTACTCATCTCTCTGGATGAGCTGGTTCTGCACATTTTCTATAACAGGCCTCACACAGTTTATGTCTTGCACCTCGGGTTCCTTTTCTTAGCACTGCATGTCTGAGGTCCACCCTCATTACAGTTTGGACACGTACACTTCCTTCTTTAATATGGTTGACTGATATTCGATAGAGTATATACAGTCTAAGTAGTTCACCTGCTGTTCACCCGCTGAGGACACCACGGGTTTCTGTGCCATGGCTCTGCTGCTCTGAATGTGCAGACAGGCATTTGTTCAAACACTTGTTCTCTTTTCTCTTGAATGAATACTTAATGGAACTGCTGGGTCATATGGCCATTCCAAATTTAACTTTCTGATAAGCTGTCACTCTGCTTTCCACAGTGGCTGTAGGACTTCACATTCCCTCCAGCATGACACCACAGCTCCAATTTCTCCACCTCCTCACGGACACCTGTGACTTGGCACTTATTATCACAGCTCTCCTAGTGTGTGTTAGGTGGTGTGTCAAGAGGTTTTGTATTTCACTAAACCACCAATGCATGCTGACACCTTTCACAGTCTTCATGACCTGTGTATATATTCTTTGTATATATTCTTTGGAGAAAAGCTTTTGCAACCCAGGTGTGGCAGTGCATAACTGTTATTGTAGCTGCTCCAGAGGCTGAGGCAAGAGGATCTCAAGTTCAAAGCCAGCCTGGGTGATTTAGTGAGACCATATCCAAATAAAATAAGAAGGGCTGGACTGCTGTTCAGAGGTAGTGCTGATCTAGCATGCAGGAGGCCCTGAGTTTAATTCCCAGTATGAAAAAAAAGGGATGGGAAGGCAGGCTGCTTCAGGAAAATATTTTGTCCAGAATTAAGTTGTACTCTCTTTTTGTTGTTGAGTCAGGAGTTCTTTATATACCATGGATACTAAACCCTTACGTGATACATGATTGACAAATACTTTTCCATTACACTGGCTGCCTTTTCAGTTTTTCTTGTCATCTTCTAAATGAAAACAGTTTTCATTTTGATGAAATCCAATTTTTCTACTTTTTCTTTTTGTTTCTATTGCTTTTGATGCCATGATTGAGCAAGTTTTGATGAACTTTTGGTGACCAACTTCCCACTCTATTATATTCCCTCAAATTGAGTTTTATTTCTATAAAGTCATCAGTAAATGTCTCCGCCTTCATTTCTACTTTAGTTTCTTTCACAACTTTTAAAAATATAGACCTTTATTTGTTTATTTTTATGTGGTGCTGAGGATGGAACCCATGTGTTAGGCAAGGGTTCTACTACTGAGCTACAATCCCAGTCTGGCACCTTTTCTCATTGGTGTTTTGCAATTGCACACATTGATGGTGTTTGGTGTTGCATACTGGTGCATGTGATACACAATGTAACAATACCTTTTGGCCCAGATTCCTCCCAGCAGTTTCCCTTCCTCCCTACCTTCCACCTGTACCTTCTCTTTCTCCCACTGGCCTCCCTTTGATTGTAAGAGGTCTGCCCCAACCTTCCATTTTCTTTTTCCTCTCTAGCTTCCACATGAGAGATAAAATAAGGGACCCTTGATCTTCTGAATTCTTTACGTATTATCTCCTTCTTTTATTACTCTAAAAGGTTATGGATCTTGTTGGTCTTTTGAAACAATCAACCTATTGATTCATTGTTTTTTTTCTCTATTGCTCTTCCATTCCCTCCTTGTTTTTTTTTTAAAGACCTAGGGCCTGAAGCCCATTGACTCCTGTAGGATGGATCAGTTACTGGGGGCAGCCAGGCTGCTGCCCATGTGTTAGCACTTCTAGTGCCAGCTGGACTGCAGTGCAGTAAGTTTTCAGGGAAAAAGTCGGGCATCAGGGGACACATGGCAGCAGTAAGGGTAACTCAGCCCAGCTCAGCCACCAGGGAAACAGAGTAGGCGCAGGGATGGAGTCAGCATTGCTCACTCACTCTTTGGATAGTCCAGGATCCTTCATTGGACCTGGGCTCAGCTGCATTTTCCTTCCAATCACTGGGGACAAGCACAGGTACCCATCTTCCTTCAGCACTTTCCTGCACTCCATCTCTTCCTTCAGGGATTGGGCCATGAAGGAGTTATTGTTTCAGAATCTAAACAGGGAGTTGAAGGACAAGTCAAATCATGGAACAGGCAGGGAGCACCAGAAGGCCACACTGGGATGACCCCTGCAGAGATAAGCCCTGTCCTCCCCCAAAGCCCTGGTGTGGTTTGTACTACAAGTCAGGCAGGATGTGGCCAAGGATTTAGCCTCAGCTGCAAAGAGTGAATCAGACAGAAAGTGCCTGGATGTCAGGTGCATGTAATCCCAGCAACTGAGGAGGCGGAGGCAGGAGGATTCCAAGTATGAGGCCAGCCTCAGCAACTTAGTGAAGCCTTGTTTCAACATAAAAATAAAAAGGGCTAGGGATGTGGCTCAGTAATAGAACACCTCTGGGTTCAATCACTAATACCAAGGAAGAAAGAGAAAGCCTTGGTGCAGAAGAAATGGAGAGAGAAAGGAAAGAAAGGGGCAGGGCAGGGACAATATCCAAAACACTCCAAACTCTGCAGCTCTAAAACAGAATCTGCCCTTTCCTTCCTACAAGAAAAGTCCTCCTTGCTCAGGGTCAGGAAGCCTCAGTCCAGGTACCTCCCAGCAGAGTCCTGCCTCCCTTAGCCTAGCACTACCCCATGTATCTGTCCTCTTGTCTATGGAGAACCTCACCTGACCAGATATTGCCAAAGTCTGGCAGGGCACAAATCACAAGCCACTCAAGCAGGAACCAACGTTATTTTCCAAAATCCCCCGATCCCCACGTGGTCTTTCCAGCGACACCACACACCAACCTAAACACCCTACACCAGAACTTTACCAACCAACAGGAACTCCCCAGGAATCCCTGGGATAACTTCAAAGTAGCGGGTGCCTGAGGCGGACAGCAGGGGTCTATATACAATTGAATACACAGCCTGTTTCAATCCAGCATCATCTTAATGGCTAGCCTCTCAACCATAACTTCTGGCAAAATTCCAGGCGTCATCATGACTGGGCTGTGGCCCTCAACAAGATATGTCACCTACACAGTGCACACACAGCCACTCAAGATTCCATACCTGAGCCCAAATTTGATCTTTCGAAGAATCTCTATTGTCAAACCTGGGTCTTGATGATATGGTGCCATTTCAAGTCTGTGCCTGGAAGCTTTTCTGAGCTGACTGCCCAAGGCCCAGGCCTGCTGGGCTCCAGGTGTCCCATCCCCTAACCCCTTCTCTCTTTACTCTCCCAGCACTTTTACCACTGCATCTCCTCCCTACACATTCTATGAAGACCTTAGGTCCAGAGTGCTGGAGGAAGAAGACCCTCAGGCACACACACTAATGGATGCCCAAATGCAGGTCTCAGACCCTATACCAAGTCCTCATGCAAGATTCAGACCCTATGCTAAGTCCATGTGTAGAACTCAAACTCAACACCAAGACCACATGCAGGACTCAGACCCTATACCAAGTCTTCTAACTGCCCACACAAAATACATCACCAAAAAGTTGAAAAATTTTCTGCCACATACCCCACTCCCAGACCACTTCCCTTTCACAACTGACATTTAACAATAAACCCAGGATTCTGATTGGCCCCCTCCCAGTATAAGAGCTGGGTGAGCAGCTCTAGTGAACCTCATCCAGTCAGAACCTGGCATCTTCTCTGGACCGAGAGACAGAGTCAGGAGATCCAGGGCTCCTTCTGGAGTTGGAAACCCCCACCTCCTCCTGGGGGTCCATGATGGTGTGCAGGATGTTGGACCTTGGCCAACATCAGTTTTATCTGCAGCCTGAAGACATAGCTGTCATAGGCAAAAGGGTTGGGCTGCCAGGACCAGAGAAAGGAGAAAGACCCTAGGCACACCCAAACCATCAAGCCAGGCCCTGGCTTCCTGTGTTCTCCATCACAAATAGTTCCAGGGACTGTAAATCTCAACAGGCAATCCAACAAAAACAAATAAACATGGCCATCTGATTTCCAAAAGATGCCTGGCTTCCCTGCTAATGGAGATCATAACTGTATCTACAGGGGCCACTTCTGCCCACCCCACTGGACTATGAACAAGATGAAACACTCCCATCACTGGGGTGGGGAGGGGAGGTGGGAGAGGAGATGAAACCTCAGGCACACTGTAGCCAAGGCAGGTAGAGAGGCTGGAGGCTAGCAGAGGTTGCCCCAGTAAGCATCCAGTCCTGAGGTACAGGAGCATGTTCTCTAGACAGACTGGCCAGGAGCAGGAATCTGTCTGCCCACAGCTTCAGACCCTGCCAGGGCAGAGCATTCCTGCTGCTCAGTACACCAGTTTCCTTAGAAATGTGAAGAAGAGCTGGACATAGTGGAAAATACTTGTAATCCTAGCAACATAGGAAGCAGAAGCAGGAGGATCACAGGTTCAAAGCCAGCCTCAGCAATGAGGCCCCATCTCAAAATAAAAAATATTAAAAGGGCTGGAGATGTACCTCAATGGTCAAACACCCCTGGGTTCAATCCCCAGGACCAGAAAGTGTGTGAAAGGTCACACCAATGCACTGACACTAGATAAGCTCAAAAGAACTCTGAAATGCCAAATGTATGTTATGATAATTTTGTCACAACTCAAAAGCAAACACAACAGGGCACAGCACAGAAGGCTTTGCCAGCCTATTGTGTGTCCGGCGCTGGGGGCAGAGGGGAGCAGAACTGAGACACCACATGCCACGGTGCTGGGGACAGAGGGGAGCAGAACTGAGACACCACATGCCATGGCTCAGGCCTATTCCCCACCTGATGCATATCCACTCCCTCCCTGGGCGGGGCCTCCAATGAAGACCCCTGGGAGACCTCAAGGGAGAAGACCTTACTCTTTGGACTTCATTCTTTTGAGATGGGGTCTTACCCACTCATTCCAGAGACTGGACTGAGCCCCACCCACCCTGGGCCTCAGAGTCAAGGCTGCTTTCCTTCCAAGTGGTGTCCACCATCTTGGCTTCAAGCAGCATGCTCCCCACCTCCCAGGAGCCTTGATGCTCTGGCGATTCTGAACTTACTTGCTCCATCATAGAAACATTCATCCTCCTGGAAAACACAGAATAATAAAGAAACACACTGCCTGGGCCTTCACGCCTCCTCCAGAAACCTCCCAGAATTGGGGAGGGGGGGTTCCAACTTGGTCCCTGGGGACCTTGGCAGGAAAGGGTGGCCACACATCTCAAAGCCCTCACCCCACCCTCACCCCCTTTCTGTGCAGATACCCCAGGTTTCCCCCACATCTGCATCTAAGGACCTCTAGGCCTGGGTACCTGGCAGAACACACTGGGGCCTGGGATCCCTACCAACAGGTGAAACCACCTGGAGAACCTCCAAGAGACTGAGAGGAGTGGCCAAGTTCCCAGTTCCTGCTTCATTTGGAATTACTATAAACAGTTACCCCCACGTGTGAGGAAGCCAGGCTGGCGCCCCTACCAGGCTCTGGCTCAGGTGAGGTGCCAGGCCACTCTGCCCTCTCTCTCTACCTGCAGGAATGGGCACCCCCTGGAAGGCAGGCCCTGCTAGTGTAATGGATGACAAACCCAGACCTGGATATAAAATGAACTATCAGAACACTGTGATGAGAAGTAATGCCTATAAAAGGGAGGGTCCCTGCCCCTTTCTAGTCAGCTATCTCCAGGAAACCTGGTTAGCAGAAAAGACTTTTGTTTTTTGGATTGTAAATAACTTCCCCTAGGAATCTAATGACTCCTCTTTGAAGTGTAAATACCTCTGTGGAGGCTCAGGGACAGGGCCAGAGATTTTCCCTTTGCTGCTTCTTCTCTGATTGTTGCCACAGTAGAACTCCAGTATGAGAAGAATCAGGGGCATTTGATAAAAAGGCCACAAGTCCCTCTTCTGGTTCTGCTGGCAAGTGGTTCTGCACCCATCCCAGGCCCTCACCAAAAATGAAGAAGGGCAGAGGGTAGTGGCCTTTCAGGGATGCTCTGCAGCAGGGTGAAGGTGAATTTCCACTTCCCAAAGGGATGGGCACTAAATAAAGCCCCTCATGGTCCTGTGTCTGCCCCATTGTCCCTTTTCTGGCCACTGTTAGGGACCACCCTATCTTGTTGCATCTTTGATTTTAATGCCAACCCCGTGGCAAACCTATGAAGACAGGCTGGCACTGTATATCACTCAGACAAGCAGCCCTTTTCTCCCTCAAACCAGGAGAAGCAAGACCTCAACCACAGTTCAAGCTGCATATGAGCTCAAAAGGGTTCAAGCCCTATCTCTTTCTGTCACTAGCTGTGTGGCTTTCACAAGTTACTTAACCTCTCTGTGTTTCATTACAACATCTTTAGCACATGGAATTATGATAATGTCATGTTTAGCACAGTGCTGGGAACATCACAGGTTAGCAGCTTGTTTTTTTTTTAAATCTCTGGGACTGCAAACCCTCCCCTCCCAAGGGCCCAGCTGACAGATGTTCTTCCTGATACCCAGTGGTGGGGAACCCTGGTGGCTCCACCAATCCACAGCTCTACCTTCACAAGGCAGGAAATCCACAGCCATTCAGATCACTAAGTGCATCTGCCCAAGGCCCAAGGCGCAAGGCTAAGCTAGGTTCCAGAAGAAAAGATGGATTCCAAATCTCACTGTAATTCAAAGCCCCTTCTCAAAGAGCCAGAGATCAAACACCAAGGAAGCAAAAATCAACCAAAGAAAGCAGCTGCCTCCTCACACCTCCTGTGACCTAAAGGAAGCACCTGAAAATGACAGCAGAGCAGGGGAGAACCCCCTCACATCCACTCACACCCATGACACCTGCTCACACTTGGACCAAGGGTCAGCTAAGGGTGAGCAGAAAACTGAAATAAGGACTTTATTCCCACTCAAGCACAGGTGTCAGACTGGATTATCAGGGTACCTCCTCTACACCAGTCTTCTTTCAGGTCTTAGGGTCCCATCTGGCCAGGCTCACAGGCATTTACAAGGATTTCCAGGCAATTGTTTGGAAGAGGTAGAAAAGATGTTGTTCCCTACTTTCCAGTGAATGGGTACCTATGCATGGTTGGCATGAAAGTCCTGTTTTGGAAGATGCAGACACCAGTCTCAAGGTGCTCCAAGCAGATAAGGGTGTTGAAGCATGTCTGCCTTTTGGAGCTGGTGCATGACAGTAAGGAGCTCTGACAGCAGGGTGATCACACTGTGAAGATGGTCTACAATCCAATGAAGCAAGTCTGCAGCCCTCAGAGCCTGTGGACAAATGCAAGACCAAAGGTGATGCAATGGCCTGCATCTTACCCACGTGAAAATAATGTTTAACGTGACAAAACATGTACATGATGTATACATGTATGATTTTAATTGTAGTGTATGGCCTAATAGAATTAGGAAACAAGATGGAAAAGAGCAGAACTATGTGGATGGTGGCAGGAGCAGTTTCTTTTGCAGTGCTTTACTTGGAACAGAGGTGATTGTGGAGCAGTAGGATGATGGGAGCTTGAGGACATGGCCAGTGGCTTCAGGTGGCTTCACCTATAGCTTTGTTCTAAATGGATGGTGTTACAAACCAGGTGCAAAAGCCTATCCTAGTTATTCCAGCAACTTGGGAGTATGAAGCAGGAGGATTGCAAGTTCGAGGCCAGACTCAGCAACTTAAAAAAGCCTTAAGCTACTTAATGAAACTGTGTCTCCAAATAAATAAATAAACAACCTGGGATGTGACTCAGTGTTAAAGTGCCCCTGGGTTTAGTCTCTAGTAACAAAAAAAAAAAAAAGAGGATGGTGACTTGGGTGTTGTGGCCATGGCCTGCCTATATCTCTCCTCCTCTCAGGATGAAAAACAACATGTTCAAAAAGGACCTTAGAAAATCTGTTTGAGGAGAAGCCTATAGGAGAACATAGGGGAATCCATCCATCATGGCTATCCCTGCCTAGCCACTGGCCTTGTTCCCCAACCCAAGCCTGGCCTTTTTCTCCAACCCAAGCTTGGAAGTTCATCCCACACAAAAAAGCTATATCCAAGACTTATGTTTTGTGGGGGAAAGAAAGGCTTCATTCAATGTCCAAAGAATGGAGAAGTGGAAGCTTTGATCCCAAATCAGCTTCTTAGCTCCAGGGGTTACAGATGCAGGATAGGACTCAAAAGATAAATAAAGGGCAGAAACGATCATGTGGCTGGAACCCAACTTCAGCTCATAGCCCAGGAAAGTTATAGTGGGGCAGGGTAGTGGGAAAGTTTCTGTAGTTAGGCCATTGCTAGGGGTTATCAGGGAAGTGTATTATGGTGTCATCTTGGTGGTCACTGATGTAGTCATTGCCCCTTTTTGAACCAGATATTTCTCAGATTCCAGTCCTGGATTATGATCCCCTTCTCTGTGTGATGATAGGTTATTGCCTGGGTTTAGGTCAGGCTGAGTCAGAGTGATCTGGGATGACTTTTATTCTAATGTGGAGGATTTGTTCAAAAATGGAGCTGTCAAGTTCATCCTAAAAAAACCAGACTGCAGTCTTCAGTCCAACCTGCTTCACTTTCTTGCCCTGGGGACATACCAGGAGAAGCCCTGGTCTTCTCCTTGCCCTCTCTGGTGGATCTGACCCCAAGCACACAAGAGATGTGACTTTGCTTCTATTCTGCATGTTTTGAAGTTCCTGGCATCACTTCCATGTTTCTTAGCCACAGAGCAGTTGCAGGGCACAAAAGGATACTCTCCTGCTAGTAGAGGGCAGGCAGAGGCTCTGCTGGATATGCGAGCATGTGGGTATCTCTGTGTGTGTATATATATTGAGGATGGGAGGAGCTGCTTGAGGTACAAGTGCTGAGAGCTGGGCTGCTGAGAACAAAGTTCTTGTGAGTGAAAGCGGAGGAGGCAGGGCTGTCCGGGTTTGAGGCTCACTGCTTCATGCCTGCTCTGGCTTGGGATTCTTGACTCTCCACCTCCCAGACCCATATATCTGGATACAGTGCATGTGTGCCAACATGGGACAAATAAAACACTTGCATCTCCTTCTGAATTGCTTACAACGACCCTGCCAATTAAGGTGGATATATAGCTCTCAGTTTCTGTAGCATCTATTTTCCAACTGTCTTCAGATCTTTGGGTAAAAATTGTTTAGAGTCAAGTTGTGGGGGTGGGGCCACCTCTTCTTATTGGTTATGGAAAAGGAAAAACCCCAAGATAGTGTGGCCTGGGAAAAATGTTCAAAAAGCCATACATTGTTAGCTTTCATCTCTCCCAAGATAATTCTTTCCCAGATGCTGGCTTCAGGTAGGTAGAAAAGATTTCATCAAACCTAAAGTGATAGCCTCTAGAAAACACTAATCTCTTCAATGATAACCCCTCTTCAGGTGCTAGCCACTGACTCCCAACCCAACAATTCAAATTCCTGAGTGCCCAGACTGACATGTTCACTAAATCACCCACAATCTATATAAGCCTAGTCCCCTCCATTGTTCAGTGGCTCATTTTCCACTAAGAAAGTGAGTCCAATACTGTAGGTGTAGTCCTGTTCCTTAAAAAAAGCTGAAATGATCTCTGAAGTTTGTGTCTGGCCCAGTCTCTTTGTTCTATAACTTTTCTGGACCTAAATATTCTTGCATGAGGATCCTGCTCCTCTTGGAATAACAAATGTCCCAGTGTCAATCTTTGCTTGGGTTAAAACAGGTCATGCTGGAAAGGTCCTGCATTAGCCCTAAATTTGTTGCTCACTGTAGGCTCAGACCCTCTGACCAGGAGTTCAGCAGCTGGTGGCAACTTCTCATAGCATGACAAGAACCCAAGGTGGATGCTCAGCCATGAGTGACATACACATAAAAAACAGGGAGGTTGACCAAAAGCCACAGGGAGCCTTCTCTGAGGTATGAGCACCTAGGAGGTGGGGGCTTGGTATGTTAGAACCCCTTCCCCCAGCCTTCATTAAGAAAGGCAACCCTCAGGATCCCATCTTCATTGCCTCCTGTAACCAAGTCTCCATCACCCCCTCCCATATCACCAAGACTATGCCACAACCCCCAATCATCCTGACAGCCAAAACCCTCACAAAATGTGATGGGGGCTAATCAAAAGGTAATGAACTTATTAATGGGGAGGTAAATTAATACAAAAACAGGGGGACTCATTTCCTTTAAACCTCTGACACTGAGTACCACATCATCCTGTTGAGAGGCAGTCATGCAGTCCCCCAGCTGTCCATCAAATTTAAATGGAGGGAGACTTGGGCAGGACTCTGGATGCTTCCTGGTAATAAGAGTACAATATGGTCTGGCAGTGGGCCCCATTTAAGGTCTTCTTAATAAGGAGAGAACACACAGAAAATTGACCCCTAGAAATATTAATGGGCATCATCAAGGCCTCTTCCTTCTGTTCTTTATCCTTCCCTCCCTCCCTCCATCCCTCCCTCCCTCCCTCCTCCTCCTCCTCCTCCTCCTCTTCCTCCTTCACCTCCTTCTCCTCTTCCTCCTCCTCCTCCTTCTCATCCTCCTCCTCCTTTTTCTTCTTCCTCCTCTCCTCCTCCTCCTTCTCCTCATCCTCCATTTTTTCTTCTTTTTCCTCTCCTCCTCCTCCTCCTCCTTCTTCTTCTTTCTCTTCTCTTCTCTTCTCTTCTCTTCTCTTCTCTTCTCTTCTCTTCTCTTCTCTCTCTCTCTCTCTCTCTCTCTCTCTCTCTCTCTTTCTCTCTTTCTCTCTTTCTCTTTTTCTCTCTCTCTGTTTTGATAGAGGAGATTGAACCCAGGGGTGCTTCATCCACCAAGGCAAATCCCCACATCCCATACTGTTTTTTTTTTAAACTTTCATGACAGGATCTGCTAAATTGCATAGGACCTCACTTAGTTGATGAGGCTGGCTTTGAACTGGTGATCATTCTGTCTCAGCCTTCCATGTTTTGGGAACTATTGTATGTGCCACCATGCTCAGCTTGTCCCTGAATTTTATTCTTCAAACTTGCAAAACAAGAACCCAGAAGAAAGTTGGCCAGATGTGGAATCTAGTCTCATCACAAAACTCCAGTTTCATTGGGACCCCAATAAAGCTGGTGGTCAGGGGAAGTGCACCATCCATCTTCTTTTTGAGATAACCCACTCTCTTTCTATGAGAAATAGAAAGGCTGATAGTTGTCCATTTTGAAAATGTAGCCTTAATTGGATCCAATGATAGCCATTTTGACTATAGTCCTTTATTTTGCCTCCCACCCACCCCCAATTTTATTTTATTATTTTTTTAAATAAATTTTTTTAAATTTATTTTTTAGTTTTCAGAGGACACAACATCTTTGTTTGCATGTGGTGCTGAGGATCGAACCCGGGTCGCACACATGCCAGGCGAGCGCGCTACCGCTTGAGCCACATCCCCAGCCCAACCCCCCAATTTTAAAAACAGCCAGTTTTGTAGACTGTAATCCAAGCTCCTCCAATCAGAGTAAAGGCCAGTGCTGCCTTAGGTTAAAATATCAGTAGGCTAAGTGGCCACACTTACTAACCAGCTTCTGTAACATGGCCTCTGAGAGAAGTAAAAGTTGGCCTCACCCACCCACTCTGGAGCTCACGTTTTATTTCTTCCAGCATCCTGATGATAGGTAGTATCTAGCAATGAGCAGTGACTGCAGGCAAGGTCACAAGTGTTTCTAAGCCACTTTAGGGTCTTCTTTAAACTACTTCCAAAGAAGACAATAAAGCAATATGGTGGTAGTTAATATGCAGAAAATTTTTAAAAAAGAAAAGAAATTAAAGGTAGCTAGTTGGAAAACATATTAAGAGAAAAGGATTCATGGGACTAACTCTTGAAAGGGCTCATTGATGTTGATGTAAAGCCAGGAATTATGTTCAGAGGTGTCTCCATTTTTTTAGGAAGAAAAATTGCTTCAGTAGCACAGGTGCCCTAAGGTAACTTCTTACTAGCTACTGACCCCAGTGCCCGCATTAACATGGTATTGACTTGTAGATTATGCTCCAATAAATAGGATGGCCACCATGACAGTTCTGGAGAGGACCAACTAAAGTCAAAGACTCCACCACTTGAAGTGAAGGAGGAGCTGAACACCGGAGGAGAAGAGTACAGAGGTGAGCTCCAGTTCTCCTGGTGAACATCAAACAGTAATCGGTTTTGAGAAAGCATTATCTCCTTTGTTGTTCTCTGCTAAGTGATTGCCCACTCTCCCTCTGGAGAGTGCTTTCTACTTAATATTCATTTGCTTTTAACTTCATTTTCATCTCATTTTCACTTATAATATCATTCTTTTGCATACTTTTGGTGTCTGACTTTAAATTTTCTTTCTTCAAAACACAAGAAATGAGGTTTGGAGTTTCAGCTCCCTGCTTCCCTGTGACACTGGTATTTCTAACATCCCTTGAGATTGTTTCATTCCCCTTTCCTGTCCTTTCTAAATGACTCATACCATTAACTCTGAGCACCAGTCTGAAGTATTCTGACCTGATCTCAAGAACCCTTCACAGTGCCTCAGTTTCTATGGAGGCGCCAGCCCCATTGTTTCCTTTCATCCTTAATACAAGATGCTTGTTCTGACATGGGGGTTATTTCCAGTTTTCGTTTGTTTGTTGGTTGGTTTGCTTGTGGGACTGGGGATGGAACCAGGGTCTTACACATGTGTTAAGCAAGCACTCCACCACTGAGCTGCATCCTAGTCCTTTTTGAGACAGGGACTCACTAAGATGTGCAGGCTGTCCTTGAGCTTGTGATTCTCCCATCTCAGCCTCCAGAGTTGCTGAGATTATAGGTGTTGCCCCTGTGCCCAGGACGAGTCATATTCTTTTAGTGTTGGTTGCCACCCACTAACAGAATTGCATGGCCAGCTAGTGGGTCACTGTCCTCCTTCACAGGGGACTTATGATACTATTTTATTTATTTCTTAAATGTTAACTACACAGACATCAGAGAAATTCAAGTGGGTACTGCAGAGAATTCTCACCTCAACAAAACCAGTGAGACAACTTGAAAAAAAAAAGACCAAATCAGCTTTTTAAGAATTCTGGAAATTAGGAAAAAACACTACATTTTATTGGTGTGCATGAATTATACAGGATGATGAGTTTCATAGGGGTGTATTTGTACCCACAGGGAAACATAATTTGGCCAATCTCATCTCTACTAGCTTCCCACTCCTTCCCATGCTACTTCCTCCTGATTCCTCCTCTACCCTAAATGTTTCCCTTAAATTCCCCCTCTTAAAATCTTAGCTTTATAATATCTACAGAGTCCTTCAGGACCACATAGAGGAACACAGAAAGTTTCATAAGAATTCTGAAAATTAATCTGTGGTGAAAGCAATCTGGGAGAATTTTTTTAAGAAAAATCCTGGGGCTTTGTAAGTACAGTGTCTTCTGTAGAAGTTTGACTTGGCTCTTCCCTAATACCAACTCCAATCCTGTGGCAGCCTTGAAAACAACAGGGAGGTGGACTCCCTCTGTGGAGTTCCTGGAAAGCATACATCCTTAGCAAGGCTGGCTTTTTTTGACCTGTGTGTCAGCCCTAGAAAAAGAGGACAGTTAAGCTACATGTCCCTTAAGTGCCCTTCTCTGTTCACAAGAATGTAGCCATGTCAAGGCACTAATTAGAGAGCACAGCTGGAAGAGAATGTCCACAGTACACATTTTCTCAAATCCTGATTAGTGTAAGAAATATGTCATGTTTTTATAAATATGTCAAATAAACTCCATTGTCATATATAAGTAAAAAGAAAAAAATAAATATAAAAAAGCATAATGAGGGTGGCTAAGTTTGTTCAATGGAATTAAAGCCTGGCCTATAGGGTTCAGTGCCAGGAAGTGGTCAGCCACCTGGGTCAGCATCCTGAGCTCTGGAGGCCTCTGCCTGAGTCTCTAAGCAGGTCATCCTCTTTTGTGGTCCGTCTCTCTTTTGGGTACTGCTGGCTTCCTGTAGCTGTGCCGGGTTCCCTTACCCTTTGGTCCTCTGCATTTGAGCTGCTTCTTCTAGTTACAACCCAGAGGAATTTCACAGAGGATGCACTGAGCCCAGAAAGTCAGAGTCTAAAAGAATCTTTGTTTTTCTTTTTTGCAGTGCTGGAACCTAGGGTGTTCAGCACACTAGTCAATTTCTCTACCCCTGAGCTATGTTCCCAGCCTTTTTTCACATTTTACTTTGAGACAGGATCTATAAGTTGCTAAGGCTGGCCTTGACCATGCAGTCTTCCTGTGTCAGCCTTCTCAGTTTTGGGGATTATAAGTGTGTGTCACAATGCTGCCTAGAACAATGATTCTTTCTAAGGGTGAAGACCTGAGGAGACTTTTCAGAATGAGTGATATGTTATCTTGATTGGTAGATTCACAATCAAGGGCGGACATTAAGCTATTTCTTTATATTTAAACATTAACTCAACACACACAAATATTTAAAACATCTGCAAAGAAGGAGGGTCTAGGGTTCCACCCATGTCTTTAAGGCCCTCTCATTTCTCAGAGTTTTGGGCTGTTCAGATCATGTCCTGTCCTGTTTTGATCCCTAAGAGTTTGGACATGCTGGACTGTGGCTTTTGCCCCTGATGCTTCAAAAATGGAAGCTCCTGGGGCTGCTTTGGGTCCATGAGCACCATTGCTCCATGTGTGAAGACCAGAAGGCTGTTCTGCTGATTGTAGGGTGCACTGGACTCAGGTGGAAGTGGGAAGCCAGGGAGGATAGGCGCCTCTCAGCAGACTTTTCTCCCAGGGCTGGACCTGCTATCTCTCTGCATAAGGTTCCTGCTGTGTTTCTGGGAGGACCAATACAGCATGCTGGAAGGGATTCTGGTTTCCTTGTTCATCCTCCTGCACTCCGTATCCATGTCCAAGATGCAGGTGTGGACCAGGGGTGGACACTCAATTGTGGGACTCCTTTTCCTGGATGTCCTGGTGTCTGAGTTCATGGGATGATTTCAGTCCATGCTGAACATGATGTCTTTTGGTCATGCACTACAGCAGTCTCCTCAGTTCTGGCCTCCTGCCAGTGTACCCTTCTGTTCCCCCAGGACACTGGTATCAACATGGGCTTCCTACTTGGGACAGATAAGCCCTGAAAGCGGCTATGTCCACCCTGCCTCCAGACCTCAATCCTTTCCCTCTGTCTTCCCAGATGTCAGAGGAATGGGTCCTTCTCTTGCAGCTGGTCAGTGGTCTGCACTGCCCTCCCATCGAGGCCTTCTGGGAGGTAATACTGAACCATGTCTTAAAAGGTATGTGGCTAGGTGGAAGTCACTGTGAGCTCCCACTGCCCTCAGTTCCACTGCTCTCTGTTCCTCGGCCCTGGCTTTCAGGACATGAAGACCAGCCCCAGGCATTAGGGAGATGCTCACCTTCTTGCACCATCATGAGATTGACACACAGATCTGCAGTGGGCACTGGGTCCCAGAAACCCCTGCTCTCTGTTTCAGCAAGGACCATAGTGCCCCAAGTGTGGCTCCCCCTGTCATGTTGGTCTTGCCACTCTGATATTCTCATTAGGTGTGACAGAGTGGCCTGACCCCTAGGTGCTGAGCTGTCCTAGAATGCACACATCTACACCATTAACTACACCATGGTGCTGGGACTCGACAACCTCCTGGAGGACTTCCACAGGCAGGATGCTGCCCTGGTCTTTTTGGGAAGGCATAGCCTGACCCCCGGCCTCTGAAATGTGTTCCTGACAGCCTAACTTTTACCTTCTTCCTGTCTTCCAGGACCCTCTCCCCTGCTGTCAGTACAGATCCATGTCTGCAGCCAGACTGTATTCAGTACTGGGGACATCGGGCTCCAGAGCCATGCTCATGGCTCATGGTTGTCATGTTCTTGGTGGTATGGGGACAGAACTCCTCCTGGTAGTCTTTTGAGAATATTCACATAGAGATCTCTCCCCTGGCAGCAGATACCTGGAGGCTGTCCTCCCTCCACCTACCTATGTGGAGATAAAATGGCCCTCTCTAGACACTAGGGCTTATCCATCCCAGCCACCCACTCTGTGGGTTGGAGACAGGAAGGCCTGTGCCCTTAACTGGAGCATATCTGTCCACAGGCACCAGTGCTCCATGCTCTACTGGCTGCTGACCTAAAGGGATTTCAGTACTTCTCCATCCTGGGGGAGGCAGGTGGATACAGGGGACATTCTCTAGTAAAAATATCCACATTTCTGAGAACATTTTTTTTTTCATGGTTAGCTACTGTTAATCAAGTTCTTGTTTATGTGCAGAAAATGATAAGTGCTATTTCATGTTGTTAAAGACTAAATGGACAACCTTCCAACATAACCTTTTAACATAATTAAAGCAAACAAATTTGACATTCACATTGTGCATTAAGAGAAAGAGCAGACAATGAGAGGATCACAGAATGAGAAGGTATATGATATTTTAAAAAAATATTTATTTTTTAGGAGTAGTTGGACACAAGACCTTTATTTTATTTATTTATTTTATGTGTTGCTGAGGATCCAACCCAGGGCCCTGCACATGCTATATGAGCACTCTACTGCTAAGCCACAATCCCAGCCTGAGAAAGCATATGATTGAATTGCATTTTTATTATATATTAGCAGATATGAATGCTAAAAAGTTGTGGCATTCTGGTGTATTCTAGTCATTGGGAAATAGTAGGTGACATGGGAGACGGAGGTATTACCTCTGATCATAATGTAAACAGTCACAATCTTCATTTTTATTAATGAATTGGTTATGACACTTTTCATGTCTTATGTCAGAACCTGAAATATAATAGAACCACATCCAATAAGAACCACATCTTATTCCCAATTATTTGTGATATATGGCACAGTATTTTGTTTGCTCCTTTTCACCCTATTGTTAGAAGCCACAAACAATTCAAGTAAAAGAAGGTATTAAGTTTCTACTATGTGCCAGGTCTAAGCTAAGGAAATGATATATACAAGGAGGATTAGACATGGTCTCTGATCTTGAATACCACACAATACACTGAAGGTCATGTATTCAAAAATTGGTCATTTAAATATCGATGTGGATACCTCCCATACACTAATGTTGTCAATTCGAAAATAAAAGATAGAAGATAACTTGCTGCAATAATCTAAAAATAAGTCAGTATAATCTCATAGGGCAGAATTCCACATCAGAGAGTTAGATCAACCTGAGTTTAGACTAGATAGAAGAAAATTCTAACACACATTCTTCCAGTTTTCACACTTGTTTCTTCTTTCATGTGTACTTTGGTATTCACATTATCTTCAATCTCTAAATAAAGTTGAAATGGGAAAAAAGAGAAAAAATAAAAATAAGCAAGCTTTTTAATTTATGAGACCAGAAAGTGAAAGACTATTATTAAATGAACTTGATAGTGAACTCCCATCTGAGAATTCCTGTTAGGCTAGACAAAAGTATCAAGAAAGATTGTTTACAGTAGCCCAAGCACAAATGGGTGTGCATGTATTTGTGTGTGTGTGTGTGTGTGTGTGTGTGTGTGTGTTCATTATGAAGACAAAAATCAGATATCTCCCAATGAGTATGTTGCAAGCCACATACGTACATAGGGCTGTGACAGGCAGCTTCCTCTTCTGTTTCCTAAGTGCCTTTTGAGTAAATTTTAACCCTGTTGTGTTCAATAATTTACTATATGGGAGAAAATTGCTAGCGTTTTTCTTTTCTTTCTCTGGAGGAAAAAAAGAACTCCTCATAGAATTACATTTCCTTCAGGATCCCCATTGGTAGTCTACAGTGAAGACCTGTAATAAAGAAAATGTGTAGAAGAACAGTTTATATGAATGATGTTGAACAAGATGTACTGTGGAGTTGGGAGTCATTGGTTGCTGCTAGCATTTGCTAGTCATTGGAGGCCCTGCTAGTGTTTGAGGAGACAGCTGCCATCACTCGGGCACTCTGTCAGCTCTGGGCATGGTGTGAATCTCTCATGCTATCTCTGTGCTGTGTAAGACACTATTGTGTCACTAGGGCAGACCTAGGAGGGAGAGAGGCACGTCTAAATTCAGCAGTATAAAAAATAAGTTTGTATTTGGTGCCACAGACCAAGAAATAATAGTTTAATATCAATCATCAGAAATAATTGCAAAACAACTAGATGTTCATACACAGAAGATATATTGTCCATTATGAGGCAAATGTATCAGCACCCTAACACTTACTCACTAAAATCTGAATAAGCATCATATCTCCAAGAGCAAATAACTTTAAGCTGAGGTGTTTGTCAAAATGAAATTGGATTGACCTTCAAGTGCCTTGTACTTCTAGGGTAGTAACTTCAGAATAGCCTCATGTAGGGCTTCATTATCATAATTAGGAGATTTCTCTTCTATCACTGTCTTGATGAGTTAGTTTTCATCAATGAAATAGATATAAACCTTCTGCATAAAATACATATGTATTCTCTCATCATCATACCTGAGATTTTAGAATCCCAGAGATCATCTATCTCTTGATCCCAAGGCTTGCTCATTGCAGAATCACTAGAGGGCATAGACCTTTCAAAAGACAATTCCCTTTGCCTTACTTCTTGAATAAGTAGTTATATTTGTTTACTGTCATTGCCATAGCAAAATTCAAAAAATATGGTGGTTTAAATTACAAACAATAATATTGTCTCACAGTTTCAGAGGCTATGAATCACAAATCAAGGTGTTGGCAGAACCATGTATCTATGAAGCCTCAGGGGAATACTTCCTTATTTCCTCCTAGTTTCTGGTGCTTTCAGCAATCTTTGACACTACATTACTTCAGTCTCTGCTTTCTCTTCACATGACTTTTCTCTCGGATCATCTGTGTGTCTGTCTCTTGTACTCTTCTTATAAGGACGCCAGGCATATTGGATCAATGGCCAACTCTATTCCAAAATGACCTCAGCTTAGCTAATTATGACTGCCAAGATCCTATTTCCAAAAAAATGTACTTGAGATAGAACCTAAACATACTTTTGGGTGGGGAGTAAAAATTTACTCAATATCATTGGCACTAGGGTGTGAATCACTTAGGTGATTTGGTGATGGCCACATTGAGAACCACTCATAAATCATTCCAATTTCCCTGGAAAGTAGATATGTCCAGGGAGTTTTGGTTGATGGGAGTCAGAATATAGATGAGTGATCTATGTAAAACACAATCCTCTAGAGTCCCAAATTATTCATTATGATAATCATGAAGCTTCCTTGATCTTGAATGAGAATCACTTGATATTCTTCAATTTAATCAAAACCTCTATATGAAGTGTATTTATTATGAAACCAATTACCTAACTTTAACCTAAGAGTTTCAAATTTAAAAAATTCTAGCAGCAGTACTATTCAGTTATTCAAGAAAGACTAAATAGGTTTGATGCATTTGCAACTGCAAAGAAGCACACAAATGCATAAACATTCACATTTACCTATGAAAGTGAAATACATTACTCAGTGTGGTTTCTCAGATGTGTAGCTATTATTCAGAATAATGCAAATTTAAGGGTAAATGTGACTTATTTTTCTAAAAAGCACTTACAGATGTGTAATTATATGTCTGCAAAAATCAAATGTTCAAATAAATGTACAATAACCTAGTCCACTTCCTGACACATGTGCCTCTCAAATTTCTTTTCAGCTATGTACAGGGAGTCATTGAGGCTTGTCAGGTATTAATAGAATGAATTTATAAACAAGGTTTATACTTCAGAGGGGAACAACATAAAAATGTTTCTTGTACAAACAGAATTATATGCAATCACTGTCATGGAAAAGGGCAAAATTTGGGTGAGATTGTCACAAAATGGGTCTCAAGAGACATTGGAATATGTAATATATAGGGACATACTGGCATTAGTCCCATAACATGCAGAGATTCTGTTAGCTTCTATAAAAGAATTAAAAAGCAAAATTGAGATCGGTGTTGGGTGATATTTAACTAAAGATCTCAAATCAGAACACAATTGCACCTTCTGTTCTATCCCCTATAAATTAAGGAGATATCAGTTACTTTCCTTATTATAGGGTGAGTATCCTTAATCTGAAAATCTTGAAATGTTTTAAAATCCAAAACTGTTTGAGCACTGACATGAACTTTGAGAGGAAAATTTCACATTTGGTCTATGCAATGGCTCATATTTAAAACACTGGTAAACTTAAAATCTTGTATACAATCACCTTCAGACTATGTGGATAAGGGCATAAAATGTATATGAAATATAAATGGTTTTGTGTTATAGTTATATTTATACAAATGTATCAATTTTTAAAAAAATTCAAAATATAAAATATTTGGTCCCAAGCATTTTGGATACAGGACACTCAATATGATATATATAATGATCAAAATCAAGACATTTGGAGGAATATGTTTCCAACTTTAGACAGAATTGAGAGTAATATGAGTCTTAAAGCAAAAATGCCTTCACTTTCATGGACTGTCTCCAGGTCATCTGTAACACAAAAGGAAAAGAGGAATCCATCATAGTACATTTCTGTCAACACAATCTGATCAGTGGCGATCTTTGTTTCCATAGATATTGCTTCCTGAAGTCTGGAAACAGTCCCAAACAGAGGCACAGCCACAGCAATCCTCATGCAATGAGGACATTTTCCTTGATACACTACAGTGAAATAGGTCTTGTGTGGGTTAGAGGAATTGGCAAAGAAATGCAGAGGAAAGGATCCAAAGTGTTGCTCTGTTTCTGACAATGTGGACATGTCAAAGAAGATCTGTACTGGGCTTGAAAAAGTTCTTGTACCAAAGTGCTACACACAGGAGAAGATGGTCCCACGGGCATGACATCAGTCTCTGATGGAGGATTCAGAGGAGGCTGCCCCCCCCCCCCCCCCCCCCCGCTTTCCAGCAGGATTGAGGTCTTTATGAACAGGTACAAAAGCCACGACAGAGACTCCTGGGCATCATGCTGGGATTCCCCCATCCTGAAGTCCATTCTTTGACACAGTACTCTTGAAGTCGCAACTGTAATGCGGGGTGTACTCTAGAATCCAGAGGGCCCACACAGGTGCGCCAGCGGCTTGGTGATCTCGCCCTGGATCCTTTGCGCTGGGTCCTGAGGGCTGCTCAGGTCAGGGAGGGCTCTGGCCGCCCTCTCAGTCCTGGCCCAGCGCAGGTGCTTGGAAAGAGCTGGGTGTTGCTGAGGCGCTGCAGCGCGGTGTTCAGAGCAGGCTTTGCGTGGTTGCGGAACCCCCCACTCCTGGCACCGGCTCTGGGCGTAAGCGGGTCGGCAGGCCAGGTGGGCAGGGCGGCCGCGTGGGCGCAGTTGGGGCGGGAAACAGCTGCTGCAGGCCGCCACTGTCCATCGGCGACCTCGGAGGGAAGGTACGAGAGCGAGGACAGCGTCTTGAGGACGTTACTCAGAAGCTGCCCACTGATCGCGCTGAAGAGTGCGAGGAGGGGCGGTTGCCGCCGCCTCCCACAGGCCACTCCAGAACAGCCGCTTTTTAGGGAGCGCCTCTTCTTCCCACCGCAACCGGAGGCCGGCCTGAAACACTACCTTGGACATGGCGGCAGCCTTGGACGCTCCTGACAGCCCGGGACCGCCAAGGCCACCAGCGCATCCCGAAGCAGCCTTCACCGGCCTGGGGGCTCCACGCCCCACACACCCCAGAGGCAGCCGAGCCAGCAAAGGAACTATTTCAGGATTTTTCAGTTAGGAACATCTGACTAACACACCTGTATCATGCGACTTCCATTGTGGAACAATGTTATGTGAATCCATTTGTGCCACACACTGGAGACGGCAAGAAGGAATGAATGATCTTCACTGTAGGGTGAGTGTGAAGCTAATGGCAAAGCTATGCATGGGGAGACAAAATATAAGCCAAACTGATGATCAAAGTCAAACTTCAAGTGGACCCAGCATGGAGGAGAAAACTTACTGACAGAGGAATCCCAGGAAATGTGGATGACATGTGGCATAGTGGGATGTTTGAGATGAACTCCAGGCAGCAGGGAACAACGTCATGGCAAGACGAACTGGGAAAATATAGACACAATGCCATTTCATTTTCTATAAATCCAGATGTGCAAATTTAAAGTAACAAAGTTTAAGAGGTATTAATAAATTATTACTTTATGTACAAAATTTGAAAAGTGAAAAATATTCTAAATGTAAAAATTATTAACTTTAACCTTGTTAACAGTTTCTACAATTTCATATGACCACTTCAGCTGATTCAGAGAACTTTCTCCCTTCCTTTGTCAAAGTTTGTCTTCAAACTTCTATGAATGCATTTGATGACTTCCATTCCATAATTTTAGAATGCATGATTATCTTAGTCCATTTTCTGTTTCTATTACTGAATACCACAGACAAAGTAATTTATAAAGAGTAAAGTTTTTGTTTTGTTTTTGTTTTGTTTTTTCCCAGCTCATGTTTCTTGGAATCCAACGATGAGGTGCTGCAAATGGAAATGTTCTTCTTTTTGTTGAATCCTCTTTGTAGATTCTCAAAGTGGTGTAGGGCATCACAGGGTGAGGCAGAATGTACCAGTTTAGGGTTCTCTGCCTCTTTTTTGTTAAAAGCAGGGTCCCATTTGTTACAGTTCTACTCCTATTACCTCATTTAACCTAATTACCTCCCAAATCCCATACAAGAATTAAATTTCTATCCTTTCAATAACTCACAATGGGGAATAAATTTCAACACAAATTTTAGTGAGATATATGAACCATAACCATGACTCTACAAATTATTTCCCTGTACACTAGAAAAACATAACATCTTCATTAAATAGTGCTACTAGGGCTCAGGCTAATGCCGGGGGTAGTGTTTCAAAAATCTGAAACTTAGAAACAAGATTTAAATGCAATCAAATAACAGGAAGAAGTTCACCAATCCACTATCACATGTTCTTCTGAAGATTTAGGAAAATATCTGATATGAACTAATAACAGAGTTTCTGGGCAGAGGTGTGTGGAGTGAAATGTGTTCCTCCAAGGTGAATCCACTGTTACATACTGCTGTGATATCTATACAGTTTAGATTTATTCACATGGAAGAAATGTTATTAAATAATGAAACTTTTGAATGATGTAGGCCTTTGGGGCACTTGTGTAAGAGGCAACTCCCTGATGTTGATGGGAAGCACATAATTCCAAGCTGCAGATAATTGACTGCAGAAAAAAGAGAAAATCATGAGACTGTAGAAGTTACATGAAGCCCATTGAATTCAGCCTTTGAGTGAGGGAGGGATTATGGCAGTTTTTAAAATAGCATGGCACATACAGATTTCCGTTTCAGAGAGATCATTATGACAACAGTGTAGGGGAGGAAAGACTTCAGGCTTTATATCCTGATGGGGACCTGATTTATGATTAGGTCAGAAGATGGGACCTGTCAGCAGTTTCAGTTTGGGGAAAGAGAACACAATTTCAAAAATATTAACCTTGTCATTCAACAAATAGTTTGTGAACAATTAATAGGATCCAACAACCATCCTGTGCCTCAAGACGTAAAATCCAAAGCACTTGGGTCTTGAATGGATGTATTTGTTGAGTAGAGTTCATAGCAATCTGCTAGCAGAAGGGAAGAAAGGGGGAAGCTCCTTTTGCCTCTGCAGTTTTACAAAGCCAATTCAAGAAGATGGATTTTGAATTTGGTCACAAATGAAGAGTCAATTTTGAGAGGCAAACATAGAAGAAAAAGGATGAAACTGGCCCAGCAGAGAAACAAAATTGTCTAAGGCCTGGTGCTCCAGGTCAGAGCCTATGAAGCCAGCTTATCTAATTCAGCACTGGAGTCCACTGGTGGAAATGGAAGATTCAGATCATGTCAAGGAATATGCTGGGAAAACCTTTGCAGAACAAGATAAATCCATTGAGTTTTATCCTGAATACAATGAATGGACACTGGAACATGTCACAAGATAATTTAAAAATGAGATGAAGAATATGTACTATAGGGGGAATCTAGTCTTATGATTCTACCAAAGAATTTTAATGATTTAATGATTTAATTTTAATGAGAGCATGGATTACTAAAAACATCCATATCTATGTTGCCTAATGCTTTCAAATTTCAATCCTAATGGTGACTATATATTTGTTTCTTCCTAAGATTATATATTCAACCACCCCACTGTTGAAAATATCCCTAATCCTATCACTCACTTTATACTTTGCCCAATCTCCTATCATCTATATTGATATCTATTTTCCTGCATAGTTTCCCAAGTCCATTCTTGTGACTGACTCTTCCTGTGTGCTGATATTCACATTCACTCTCTAACAGAAACCTTATTGTAAAAGGACTTTTTGTTCAAATCCTAAACTCACTCTTCATCCTATACCTACACTGCAATCCTAACTACTATCCCTATTTCAATCAATGTTCTCTTCTACATTAAAAAATCCGAGGTAACAGATCCTATGCCATTGTATATTGATTTATATGATATACCTGTGCAGAACTTAATTAAAAACTATGTATCCAAATCAATGGCCCAATGCCTTTCTGTGTTTTGGATCTTACCTAGTTTTCTGTTTTTGTACTTACATTTCACGTGTACATTCTGATAAAGATCCCTGTTTCTCAATACCAGTATTCTCATCCAGCATGATGACTTCTAGCCCAAATTGAACATGATATTAACCCTAAGCATACTCTGTTTTCTCAATCGAATTTCATGTAAGAGCAAGCATAGAGTTGATCTCGCAATACAGGTATGTAGGGGTCCTACACCTGTTGAGAACCTCAAAGGTAGATGAAGAAATGATACCTGGAGAAGATGTAGGCAGCTATGTAGGACCTGAGAGGCCTAAAGTTATCTTCCATGGCAAACAACCCGGTCAGGATGAAGGGATGTGTCTGAATCAGCCTCTCTTTTCTCAATAAAGACAATATGGACCAAACCAGGCCTATGGGGATAGCTGATGCTGGGGGGCTTATGGTATAAATACATTTCTAACTTGTGAAAATGAAACAGGAGGATGAGGCAGCCTCCATCTCATGGGACTCTTGGAAACCACTGTTAAAACAAAGTGGTTGCCAAGGCAGTGACCTCATTTATTTCCTTGAAGGAAGTGACCTCACCTCACTTTCTTGGTGATGGAACCCTCTACTTGAGATATAGGTAGTGAGGCACCCAGAGCCAGTCCCAGTCCCTGTGGGCTCACTTGTTTGGATTTACCAAAGACAGAGTCATTTTTTCTTGGCACCTACTGATGTGAGAATGGCCAAATACCAGGAAAGCTCTGAAGAGAGGCCTTTCCTGAGAAGGAAGGTACTGGCTCATCTCTGGCTCCGGACAACTTCACAGAGTTGGCCAAGGAGACCAGAGCTGATACAGGACAGGCCACTCTTGGGGAACATAGTGTCACCCACTAGTCAGAGGACACTTTGGATAGATGCAGACTAACTCCAGGGTGGTGTATGTGTGTCTTTGTGGGTGTGTGTTTGAATTTGTGGTTTTGTCTCATATTCTGAGAATATGGAGGAAATACAGTTTGTTCAATTTGGAGTGGACTGTTTAACAGTGAGTCCCTTTGCTAAAGGTGAGTGTTTCTATGTCAATGGATCCCACTTTGTGTGTAGTCAAAGACAATAAAAAAAAGAATTCATCATTGGATGTGTCCTGTCTAATGGAAAGCTTCCCAGCACTCCTCCTGGTGAATATATGAATGGATTGCTGTTTGCCTTGCAAATAAGCAACATCTACTATGTTCCTAAGTTTCTGTATTCTTCCTAAATTTTGGCCACTCTCCAGAAGGGGCTTGTGGTTTTGTGTCCAAGATATGTACCACCTTCAAGCTCTGTGACATAGCCATGTACTGGATTGCTGAATGGAATGCCAAGCATCTCATAAAACTCAGAAATCACTGTGACTGGTAAGGCTCTCAGTGGAGAAACCCTGCTTGGCTAGATAACAACCCCAAAGCATGATTGGGAGCCGTCAGTGCCATAGTATTCATCTTGTGGAAATATCTGTCCCCAGGCTTTTTTCTTACCTATTGATCTGTTCCCCTGAATATCAGGAAGGTCTTTGCCTCAGGCCAGCCCTTTAAGAAGCCTTCAGAAAATAGTTTCAAAATGGAAATTAAGGGACTTCCCCTGTGGCTTCTTGGTAAAGTGCTCTGTAAGGAGATGTGTCTGAATCAGCCTTTTGGCATGTGTTAGGCTGTGGCTTAGATTCTCAGCACCCCATAAAACTAAATAAAGATGCCATGTGTCCATCCAAAACTAAAATGAAAATATAAAAAGAGTAATTTTGGATGAAGTCTGTCACCTTCCTCTGGTAAGACTCCTGACCTCCATGAAATGAGAACAGGGATCCTTTGGGTCAAATGGGTTGTTTCAAGCCCTGCAGTAGCTAGCATAGAGGTGGTTGGTTTTTTTCCATGACTCTAGTACACATAAAAAATCTACCCCCAGCAGTCAGTAGGCATCTAATTTGAGAAGCAGAGCAGTATTAACTGTGGGCTCATTTTATCTATCCTGGTTCTCAAGAAGGGTGTCTAGGCCACCATGGCTTTAGGCAAATGAGGGGCATGGGAGCTTACTTTGGACACCATCTAGGACTGCTTCCCATGTGGAAACCTCCAGCGAGAAAATTATCGTGAGTGTCTATAAGGAAGAAGATGAGGGACTTGTGAGAGTCTTTTTGTTGGAATTGTGATCATTTGTGTGGTGGTTGGAAGAAATGACTGTGTCAACCTCAGCTTTATGTCTGGTATGATTCCCATTAGAGACTGAGTTCTGGAACTGTCCTCAGATATGTATTGATGTGAATTGTGTTGGGATTAGAGGAGGTGAAGCTTGAGAGGTGCCTTTGGAAACTGAGATTTAGGCCCAGGGTGGCTTTCACCACAGCACTGAGAATCACATGATTTAATTGTGAAAGACTTGTCAGCCATAGTTGAGAACCAAAACACACATGGATCTCACATTTAAGACCCCAATGGGCCTGGCTTCATGTGAACTTTTGGCTGCTTTTTGGGAAGCCATGCCTTTGTGACTTCTTCAGAGCTTTCATTGAAAGGAGATTCCTCACCACTTACTGGTTCCCCTGGCAATTCTTATCAGGTGACACCAGATTTCTCCATGATATTATTTACCCTGGGGTCAGAAACATCTGATCTGGTAGTCTTCATCTTGATATTCTCACCTTTCACTCTTATCAGAAGAGAAAAGCCTCCCAGAGGCTTTACTCAGTTTTTCAGGGTGAGGGGCAGTAATTTGTCTGAGGCCATGTTAGAGGGCTCAGTGGGTGTGCCTGGTGATAAATGACCTCTAATAATGGAGTGAGAAACTGATATGACTCCATTTTTAAGAAATCAGCCTCTACCTCAGAGCAAAGACTGTTCAAAGGGGGGAGTTACCCTTATCCTTGGAAAAACTCAGAGTGCTCCAAGGCACATACCCAACCTGCTGAGTTGTGTCTGTAAATAACTGAATCCATGCCAGGTGATCCTGATTCAATTACACTAGGTTAGGACCCATAGCTACCCCTTAGGGACCACAATCAGTGTGAGAAAGAGAAAATACCTGAGATGCCAGGTGACCTTCTCAGTAGTTTTGGTGATTGGTAAAATGATTAGGCAACCCTGCATGTTAATCGTATACACTCTTGCAACCCCTCATAGCCAAACCAATCAGTTCAAATGTATTCACCACTTGAACTAATCAATCACCCTTACCCGACTTGTTTCTGCCAATGAATGTGCTAATCAATGTTAAGAGTTGTTGTTTGAGTTTCCTGTGATGTGAAATGATTGGCTGTGTGATGTTGTGATGCACACAGTATCCCAAAAAATCTTATTAATCCTCACTGCACTAAGGGTCGGGACTCACTTTGGGACCGCTGCATCTGAAATGGTTGTGAGTCCAGGCTTGAGCTTACAATAAACACTGTTGTGTGATTGCATCAGTTTTGGCTCCTGAAGGTCTATTGGGGTCCCATGAATCTGACATTACAGGAGTTGCTTAGGCTCAGACCTAAGGCCATTCTCACACAACCCCTTTCACCTTGACAACTCTTCTGCAGATAAACAGAAGCCATACACATAACTCCTGTCTTCATAAACTTGATCTCTTGAGTCCAGTGTCATTTCAAGTTCTGGGTCCAAAAAGACATATTTATTTTCCCTGATGTTTTCAATAAAGCACAAGGAAGTCTTAGAAATAGCTTGGAAGTATAAAAATATAAAAATAAAAATGTTATACTGCAAAACTTCATGAACTTTCATATGTACAGAATAGCAAAAGCAACTCTAAGCAGGAAGTGTGAATCAGGCGGCATAGCGATACCAGATTTCAAACTATACTACAGAGCCATAGTAACAAAAACAGCATGGTACTGGTACCAAAACAGGCGGTTGGACCAATGGTACAGAATAGAGGACACAGAGACTAATCCACAAAGTTACAACTATCTTATTTACTGAGATATGTACAATTTGGATTTTTAATTTTTTTACAACTACAATAATATTTTATAATATTTATGATGCTTTCATGAACAAAAGGATATTACAAAGATAGATGTATTTCACTATACCTTAATAAAAATGGACATGCACATGTATCATTATTTAAATGTTTATTTTCACCTCTGAGTATATTTTACCAATACTATTATAAAGTAAATCATATAAGATTTATTAATTTGTATTTATTTGTTTTTACCATATTTTGGTATTATGTTTTTGTTACATACATATTGCTTGTTAATACATTCTTAAAAAGGAAATGCTATGTAATAACCTTTGATAAAGGGGGTAAAATCATGCAATGAAGGAAGGATAGCATCTTCAACAAATGGGGCTGGGAAATCTGGAAATCCATATGTAACAAAATGAAACTGAATCCCCTTATCTCACCATGCACAAAAGTTAACTCAAAATGAATCAAGGAGCTTGATATCAAATCAGAGACTCTGCATCTGATAGAAGAAAAAGTTAGCTCCAATGTACATCTTGTGGGGTCGGGCTCCAAATTCCTTAATAGGACACCCATAGCACAAGTTTTAATAACAAGAATCAACAAATACTCTGAAGTTTTTACCCTTAAGAAAATACATATGAGAGAGTACAGCAATTCTATCTCTGAGTAATGCAAGCATAAGAGAACGATGATAAGAATATTAAGTAAGCCTAAAAAATCTGAGGATTATGAAATAAATAAATTCTTGGCAAGAAAATATCTAGAATCAATTTTGATGTAAAGTCAAAACTAATAAGCATTCTAATTTACCAAATCTTAATGATTTAATATATTAAAGAAAAGAAATCTGGATTCCAACAAAGATTTGAGAAATGGGTGTGCACAACAAGATTTAACCTCAGAAAATTTTATGCATCCCCTGTGTCTGTCCTTGTGTCTCTCTCTCTCTCATCTTTCCTATGTGACACCAAAAACAAAAACAATGAAGAACAAATTTTGGAGTAATTATATTTGGGTTTTAAAACAGTTAAAGAAAATGGTTAGCTCTCTTTATTTATTTTTAGTTGTAATTGGACTTAGTATTTCTTCAATAATTAATGATCACCCTGTGCTTGTTGCTCATAATATAAAATGTGTAGAACAACCCAGAATGAGGCTCTGAAGAGCACTATTTGAATAATGTCAAAACAAAAAGTGCCACAGAACATTAGGAAGTGAAAAAGAAGGCCAAAGCCAATGCAGGATTACACAGCATGTAGGGCTATCTCAAGGAGGAATAGAGGTGGTCTTAAGAGGTCTGACCTCCCTTAGCCAAGGTAAACGACAGACTAGTACACATTGTCTTAGAAAATATTTTTTAAATCTTATATTTTAATGGATGCAAGGTAAGAATCCAGAAGTTAAATGTAAGCTAGCACATTTACATTCATTTATGGGAAACTTTTACTTCTAGTTCACTAGATTAGCTAATCTTAATGCATTTCACCATGTCCTAATTAATATTTTAACTATGGTAGAAAACTTTTTTTTTCTTTTTTAATATTTATCAGGTAATTTACAAAGGATTCCATTACAGAATACAGTCATTTAAAAAAATTAATGTTGAAATTGTTCAAAACACATACACAGTAATATCACAGAATATGAAGTCTGTGTAGACACCAAGGTCTTTATGTTTAACTCCTAATTTAAAGAAAGGTTGACTGGCTTGGAAGTTTACCTTGAAATCTTATTTCAAAAAACTTAAAAGAACTTCTCCTGTGTCTTTAGACAGGGATACTGGCAGTAACTCAGGAACAACTGTGGGTTTTGCACCTCTATTCATGATTACTTTTTCCTTTGTGGAAGACTTTAAACTTTTTTGAAGATTCAAATTCCCATTCGGCGGTAGGAAATTTAACTTTTTTATGTTTTATTTCCCCTTTTCCATATCTCATTTCCCTCATTTTAGAATTATGTTAGGAAAATTTATTCTCCTGGTCTGATTTTCTGTTTTTGCTCTGAAGGATCTTTTCAACATTATCTTCCAGGTTTTATAATAGCCATTTTTTTTTAATTTTTAATCTTGTTTTTAATATATATATATATATTCTCTGCCTTAATTTTTGAGTTTTACACCCAGTGAGGTGTGATTCATTAGGCTCAGGTTTGCTATATTTTAAGTACAATAATTTTAAATGAAAAATAATTAAAATAAATTAATTTTCTTTCTCATTTGGCAATCTTAATGAAGGCATAATGACTCATTCTATTCTTCTTACTTATAATTTTATCTTATGAAATATACTTTGTCATTTATTATTCATGTAAAATTATTAATAGAAATTCATCACTGGTTAAGAGACATGAGTCAGCCAAGAGGCAAGTTAAATAAAAATTTAAGTTTTTCTCCATACACAAAATAACTTTCTGAGTATAATTTATGATGGGAAAAAAACCTTCAAGATGGCAAGTAGCACAAACAAGTTTACTGAAGGCTAAAACTGACTCTGAAGGTGCATGCCTCTCCCAAAGCACACCACAAAGTGAAGTTTTCTAAGGCCTGGGAGACTAATTTGGGTATTTTCGATGGGGATAAGTACTCTTCTGATACTAACAAAATGTAGAGGAAAAATGACTCATAAAACCCATGAAATGCAGGAACCCCAGAGTTCTGAGAACCATCTCAGGTGTAAGCCACCCAGGAGACCTGCCTGACCATTAGATTTTGTTCACTTTAGACCTTTTAGAGTGGGAAATAAACATTGATTAAATAAATCACTGAGATGTAGGGTTCTAGAAAACATTTATTTTCTCAACTATACAGTCTAAATCATTACTCCTAATGAATTGAAACACAAGTCTCTGGGACATAATTTTCAAGGCTTTTTAATTTTATTAAAATATACACTTAATGTGCCACATTCTTTTCCAAATTTCTTAAGAAACAATGTCAAAGATGTGACATTATGCTTGACTATATTTAGGGAGTCCCTTCAAGAACTGTAGAGTCATTCCACTCATGCTAAGATGATATCATATTTACATAAAGAGTGAGTTTGTGGGTTATTGGTGGCATAAGGTACAGATTCTTTTCAAAACATTAGCAAAAGAGATGAAGTCCTGATATATAAAAATAAAATCAGTTTTAAAAAAATTCCAAGCTGGGTATGGTTGCGAACGCCTGTAATCTTGGTTCGATCTAGGGGCTAAGGCATGAGAATTGTAAGCTCAAAGCCAGCCTCCGAAATTCTGCAAGATTCAGTCTAAAGAAAAAAAAATTCCTGGGATTTGGCTCAGTAGTTAAGCACCTGTGTGTTCAAGTCCTGATTTAAATAATAATACTAATAATAATTCTAATTGACATCATGAGAAACACAATAAAAATTTGTAACTGAACATCTTTTTTTTGGTGGCATTCAGGATTGAACCCAGGACCTTGTGCATGTGAGGTAAGAACTCTACCAACTGAGCTTTATATTCAATCCTAGAATTGGACATCTTACTAGACTCTAGATTCCTTCTGTGACTTTTGTGCTTTTGCTATTCCTTCTCTTATTATATATTTTCTGCCCAAATTTTCTCCAGAAACAACAACAACAACAACAACAACAACAACAACAAACAACAATTCACTCCTTCCACAAATTATCTTCATAAAGGACAATTTCTGGAACATCTTCACCCCTTTGGTAAGGATTGTCAAGCCTTCTATTATGAGTTAAAAACTCTTTCTTGTTCTTTAATTCTGTTCTTCTGCCTGTTTTTTTTTTCTTCTGTTCAAAATTGTGATTTATAACTGCATAGTTATAATTATGGTTTTCATTGTATCCTTGCCTTAGAACAATTAAGCCTTTTGTGCACTTATGTCTAAACTGCAATACTCATGCTTTGATTTTTCTTTGGGTTAAGCTACATCACAAGGGTGGTTACAGATCTTAATGCAAGCAGTTTTTGTTTGATCTGGTCCTGGTTTCCTCCCTCCCATGTATGGTGTTCAAAATTTTTTGTTCTTGGTGAGACTCTTAGTGAGGTTTCATCTCATAAACCATTGATGTAATGAGATTTGTTTTTGCAAATGTAGTGGATGTGATAAGTAGATGTGATATTGGGACTCATGGAGATAAATGACTGCAGTGTCTACCTGTCCTGCTATGAGATCTTCTTCATGGTATAAAAACATTGTCTTATTTCCTGTTTATAAAACTTTAATTGATGGAGTATACAAACCAAGCTTCATTTAGTTCTGATCACAAAAGTTATGACCACTACATGTCTACATTGTATAGAGCACTTGGTGTTTTTAAGGGCTACTTTACTTTAGAAAACTCTGAAAAATTCTTCTATAACATATAAGTAAAGAAAACAATACTGGTCATGATTAAATTTTCCAGTAAAATCTGAGAGCAATTATTAATGATTGACAGATAATCAAACTAAGATTCCCAGAGTTTAACTGAAGTGATATATCATAGATTATAAAGTTACCAAGTGAGAAAACCTAAGATTAAAATGAAATCTAGCTAAGGTTTAAATCTAAAAAATACTACAATATTCACAAAGTCTTACACCTAATAAATTATGAGGCAAGACTATTACTTTATTGGCTTCTCCATTTAATATTTTCATTTTAGATACATTTTTTAGAAGAAATAATAGTATTTCTGATGACAAATATATAAGAAAATATTCAACATCTTCAACATCCACAATGTTCAATAGATACCATGTAAAGTAGAATTTTTGTATCTTTTATCATATTTTTAGAAAAAAAATCTATAATCTGATAGTTAAAAGTATTTTTTTAATTGTGCTACTATAAACATTGTTGTAGCTTCATTCTTGTAGTATGCTGTGTTTCCCTTCAGTATATGAATTGATAAAGAAAATGTTCTTTTTATACAAAATAGAATATTGATCATCATCAAAGAGAATGAAATCATGGCATATGCAGGTAAATGGATGGAACTGAAGAATACTGTGCTAAGTGAAGTAAGCCCATCCCCCAAAACCAAATGCTGAATGTTTTCTCTGACATAAAATAGCTGATAAGTAATGGAAAAGAGGGAGAAGCCTGGAAGGAATAGACAAACTATAGATGAGGCAGTGGGGAGGAAGGGGAAGAAAGGGAGCATGGGAATAGGAAAGTGGTGGAATGAGATGGACGTCATTACCCTAAGTACATGTACGAAGACATGAATGGTGTGACTCTGTTGTGTACAAGAGATATGAAAAATTGTACTCTATTTGTGTAATATGAATTACAATGCATTTTACTGTCTTTTATAACAAATTAGAATAAAATCTAAAAATTATGTCATAAAAGACTGTGAGCAAATTCAGATGAAATAAAATATTTAAAAACAAAAATAAAAAATCATGTTTATATATGTTGAAAATGTTTTATATATTCCATTGTGGTATTTGTTATACCCAAGAATAACTGTAACATATTATGAGAAAAAAAGCAAATATTTTGAAGCAATTGTTAAAAAAGTAATATATTTTCTCATTTAAATCTATTCTTTTGAGTGAGAAAGAGAAAAACAGAATACAAAACGTGATTAAGAAAATAAATCAAAATAGGTAGAAGTGGAAAATTAAATGTACAAATGAAGAAAGAAGTGTTAAGTACTAGAGGGAGAATCCATGCTAGAAATAACAAAAGTAGTGAATGCACGATAAGACTGTGAGGAATGACAGATTATTTATCCTCTGATAAATCTCTGAAACCTTATTTTTTGGGGGTAAAGGTAACATACAAAACTATTTTTCATAAGTTTAAACATGATTTTGTAATTACTTTTCTATGAAAGTTTATTAAATAATATCAATACTAGATACTTTCTAGAATTTTTCTCCAAGTCGAATGAAATCTTTTATATACTCTAGAACACTATGTCTAAATGTATATATGTTTTATCTAAGGTTAGCTTTTATATATATGTGAAATAATTTGATTTTTTTGTATTTTTCTAATTAAAATATTTTTGTAGAAAATATAACGTGAGTGATCTGTGTCTGAATTTTTTACATGACTGGCTTTACAAAGGCAGATATTTCTATATTTTAAATAAAAGATGTGTTTGAATAAAAGAATTTTATGAAATCCTCCACTCAATGATGTATGAAATTTCCTATTAAAGAGTATTGGCCATTTTTAAATTCTTTTATTAGAAAACGTTTCCCATAAAAAGAAGCAATGGATGTTAGCCCGCCACAGTACATTAAATCACCTTTCATATAAACCTATGGCAGGGATGCTAAGAAGATTATATTTCAAAGCACAATGCATCTCAAACATCAAATAAAACTCTGTCTGGGGGCAAGATGAGATGTGGTCTCTGCCCCATTAGAGGTCTCCCTGTGTGACCTCAGCGATTGTTGCTTCTCCTGTGTCTGTTCTGCTGTTTGTCGTTTTTCCTGCATCCTCTTGCTGTTTGTCATTTATCCCATGTCTGTTCGCCGGCCATTTGTCTTGTGTTTATCTGTCCAAGTGTTGTGTGCAGGCCCTTTTCTTGTTTTCATAACCACTCTTCTTTCATCAGGACTCCTTCGCTCCACCGACATCATGAGAGAGAGAAGGAAGTGCTACAGAGATCTCTACCTGGACCACTTTAACTTGTTTTCTTAACAATTTTCAGGACTTTGTCTGTTGTTTCTTTGTTGTTTGTTCCACTTTTGTTCTGTGTTAATTTCTACCTCAGTTTGTTTCTAATGGAAAAAAATGGTTAAAACGGTTTTAACTGTGCTCACTACAGCTTGCATTAAAGTGTAAAGTGCTGCCAACAGGACTAAAAGGATTGTCAAAAGTAAAAGCTAAAGGTAAAAAGAAAAACACATTCTAGAGAATGTCTTCATTTAGGAACTGGGCCAGGTGGCCAACTGGGTAAATCATGTCATGTCCTATAGAGGACATATTAAACTAAAGTGTTTTATAAAATTACTATTTATTATTCCTAAATTATATAACAAAAAGCATAATTTTGTCCAGAAATTTGGCTTTTGTCTCTCAGTATTTGCAAGCACGAGTAACTCCCAACTACTAAAAAATGGTCTAAAGATTTTTCAACATCAGGCTAAAAGTTGGTGGCCACTATCCAAGAAACCAGAAAAACCAGTTTAGAATGGGACCCCAATCTGGGGGACTCTCCCTAGGAGACCAATGAAGCTGCATCTTTGGGAAGTTCCTCCAGGGAAAAATAAGCCCCCTTCATTTGTGTTCCTTCAACTCTTTTCAGCTTTCTTCAACAGGACCACCTCAGGAAAAAGGTCAGAAAACTTTTAAAATTCTATATTTGTTAAACTCATAATTTTGATCCAATATGCCTAGGTTAATATGTTTTTCTGATTACACTCTGCTTTATTTTAAGGCCAATTTACAAGGGTTAACTCTCAATCTAATAAGTTTTAAAAAATAAGCTACAAGGCTTTTCTTTGTCTATTTGCATTGTGTGGGTTCACCAGTGTATGCATTGCCATGTCTATATATTTGGTACAAAAAAAATTGACATATGAGCTCATAAATTAAAATTTTAAAAACTGAATCCAAATACTTTTGGTTAATATAATTTAAAAGGTTCAATTTAAATTGGGAAAATAAATAAAAGTACAAATGTCTTTAAAGTTACTAATACACAGTTTTGTTTCTACATGGTTAAACAGCTGTTAAAATGTTAATATCTATAAGTGTCTGCTATCCATTGTCTCTAGGATTTTTATTCAACAACAACAAAAACAAGATTACTAATACTATTCAATGCACTTATCTGAAACCTTGTTTTTTAAAAAAGATATATAAATCACATCTAAACATATATAAAATTAATCATGGATGTGTTTGTTAAAGATATCTAATTCGTTAAAGGTTAAATTGCTTACTGTTAAATATAATATCAAGTACTTTTAACACCTTAAATTCCAGGAGGTAAAATATTTAAACAATGTTGGTATTTTCATAAATTGGTAAACTAAAAAGGAAATTTAAAATTATCTTGTGTTATTATAAAAACAAGTTTACTGTAAATTACAAAGTCCCAACATGTATAATTCTACATACAAGGAGTCAAGAGGTTTCAACTGTATTTCAATTAATGTACTGTAAGTAACAAATATTTCATCTTATTAAAAAGAATTAATTTATCTAAATTCAAAAACTTATAAGGGCTATTTCAAGGTTAAAAACAAAAAAGGATCAATGGATTAAAAATTATTAAAAAGTTCTAAGTATAAAAATATATTTAATGAAAAACATTTCCAGGTAAAAAGTCTTTATGTGGTAAAGTATAATTACAATAGATCTAAGTAAACAACAAAAGAGTCTAATTAAGTAATATAAAGGTCTATAAATTAAAGACGAATATTAAAATGTTTATATGTAACTAAGTTATATATATATATATATATATATATATATATATATATATATATATATATGTATATATATATAACACAAATAGTTAAAACTATTCAAGGTTGTTCCCTAAGGACAAATAATATTGTACTGAAATATTTATATGTTAAAATGACAAAAACTTCTAAAAATATTAATTACTTTATGCTGTAAAGTTTTATCCCCTAGAACAAGTAATCTTGGATAAATTAATGTTTGTACATCTGTGGCTAAACTGCAACTGTTCTTTTAAAGTATTTTCCTACATTACAAGGTTTTCCTTTAAAATCTAACCTTGGTTAATATAAAAACATTAATAAAAGTGTGGTATATTACTCTTCTTTACAGATTAAATGTGTTCATATCTTTCAGGTATACAAGTCTTTAAGGTAAAATATTTAAAGAAACATTTTATGAAGCTGATATTCTCCAAACGAAAATTGTCTGTAATGATAATTTAAACTTATAAAGATAATAAATTTTATTGGAGATTTATTTATATCATTTTATGTTTTGTAACCAAATCTTATATTACTGTTTACAATAAAATACAAAAATTTAAATATATTTTAAGGAGTAATGAGAGCCTAATCTATTTAAAGATTAATAATATAAAATATTTTGTCACTTTTCTACATGTAAAAAAACGTTAAGAGCTCTCAGCTTTTCCTTAATTAATATTTCAGATGTATGTCATATTGTGCTAATAACATTCATAAAGAGTCAGGAAACAATATGTGTAAACCTTATAAAATGATATCTGAAAAGAGAGACAAAGATCAGCATTAAAACTAAAACACTTTACCTAAGATTTTTAAAGAGCATTGCCTTACCTGAGATAAAGCTCTGCCTCCCACCTTACAGCATGTCAGAATAACTTCAAGTAGGCCAGATTTCAGTTAATTTAAAGTTATATTCAAAAATTAGCTTTATTGTAAAGATTACTGTGATCTCATTTGGAAAGTATAATGTATAACTCAGCCAAGGTTCAAAATTATAATTTCACTTTGTATTTTCATTATAACTAAAAAATTTGATCACTACACTTAGAGCAACCAAGAGAACTTTACTGTGATAGTGGCTGAATAACATGAGAGAGAGAGAGAGAGAGAGAGAGAGAGAGAGAGCAAAAGAGAGAGAGACAGAGGGAAAGTGCAAGAGAGAGAGAGAAAGGAAAGTGAGAGAAAAGAGAGAGAGAGCAAGAGAGCAGGACCTGACAAGAGAGAGTTTTTATAGCCAAAATCTAATGGGGTCTATGGGTCTACAACCTGCCTTGTTGATGTACAGTGATTGGATCATACAGTAGATGCTAGGGTGTCATCTTCTGCCTTCAGGCAGATCTTTAACATTACATAAATTAATAAATAAAATAAGGATATTGTGTTATGTAAAAATTAACTGTAAAGTTATAAACATTAATGTTAAAGCCCAGCATTCTTACTTTAAAACTGGTAAAACTGATTTTCTTGATATTTAAGTACAAATTTAAATATTAAGGTTAAAATAAAGGGGCCAAAGAAACCAATATTTGGCTCTTTCCCTCTATGTCAGCCTGAACTCAGGACAGAGGGAAAAGCTTTGCAACTTTGAGCCACATAACCTTGTGATAAGGGAGATTAATGAGACCTCTGGAGAACAGAAAGCCAATGAGTGTACATGCTGCAAAAGAGGAGGGTCATTGAAAAAGTGAGACATGCTTGATGCTTCCAAGGGAAGCCATATGGTCAGCAAGACCTTGACCCATCCTAATGCAGGTGACACTAACAGAGCTAAAATGCTGCTCACAAGTTCCTCAAGAATGTCCTCCAAGGAAACTCAGCTGACACTTACCAATAGTTAGGAACAAGGTCAGTTTGACTGGCTTGGTCTTAAGCACCTAGTAAAAACAGTTAAAACCAAAGCACAGCAATTCCTGGACATTTAAAAAGAAACAATAGTTATTTTAATGTAACTTAAAATGTACACTAGTGTTAAGTGTTAGCATCCCCAAAAATAAGACTGGAGACAACAGAAGAGAAATTCTTAGGCAAAAATGCCTGATAACTACCAATAAATATTGCCAGAAGTTTTTATTCAGTTTAAGGCCTACAGATCTTCCTAACTTTCTATACAGGTAGATGTAATTAATGTTTATTAATATAATTATGTAGCCCTAAGTAACAAAGAAATCTTTACTGAACACAGATGTCATGCCAAAAAGCTATTTTTACAAAAATCAGATGATTAACTAATTTAACTAAATGTTTTGTTTAAATTCCTGAATATTTTGACAATGTTAAAATTTATGTTCCCTAAAAAAAGTGCCTTATTAGGCTTTGTTAGGCCTTGTTATGGGGAGGATTTCTCAGGTCTTCCACCTCCTGGTAAACAAATATTAATTTCTGTCCTTTTCATGATATTCATGGACAGGTTCCAGATTCTACAACTGCTATTTTGTATTAGTCTTACTTCAGTAATCATGTCTTTTTGTTTCTCTCATAGAAGTGCCACCCCAGGTGAATTTATATCCTGTTCTTCCTGAACCAGATTTCTACAATGGACTCCTTGACCCACTCAATTTCTAAAAAGGGAATCCAAACTGCTTGCCCACTCTACATCGCCCCCCCCCCCTTCAGCTGGAAGTAGCAAGCATCACCATTTTCTCTTACAGCAGTAGGAGGTCCCTAATATTAGAGAAGAAAAATTACGGTCAACATAGATATTCGCTAATATGTCTAGCTCAGCAAGATGTACCTGGGAAACTACTCCCAAGATCACCCTGGGTGATCTCCTAGAAAAAGACACTTGCTTCCACAACCCAACTTATAAGTGGGAAAATTCCCTATTCTCCAAAAATTTTGCTTCCCGCGTCCCACTTCAAACTCCTTGCCTAAATCTCCAAACTGTCAATAACTCTGAACTAGGTAACCTACTATATTGATGGAGTAAAAGGAAAAGGAAAAAAAAAAACACCTGACATATTTAAAGGCCAGGGCCCACTGATTTATCAACATAGACTGGCTGCCCTCATTTTAGTTACCCTCCTACCTGGTTTGGGAATAGCTGGATCTACTTCTTTGGGAATGAAAACTCTTATCACAGGCTCTAAAAATTTTAACTCCCTCAGCCTTCAAATAGACATAAATTTAAACTTCAGGCAATTGGTTCAAAAACCTATCCTCATGGTCCCCTTGGTTGACTACCATCATTTCAGCAACAGTTAGGCTCTAGTCCTTCTTTTTTTTTTAAAGAGAGAGTGAGAGAGGGAGAGAGAGAGAGAGAGAGAGAGAGAGAGAGAGAGAGAGAGAGAGAGAGAATTTTTAATATTTATTTTTTAGTATTCGGCAGACACAACATCTCTGTTTGTATGTGGTGCTGAAGATCGAACCCGGCCCGCACGCATGGCAGGCGAGCACGCTACCGCTTGAGCCACATCCCCAGCCCCTAGTGTTCTTTTGATTGGGATTACTGTAGGACCCTGGCTCTTAAAAACCCCCCTAAACCATGTAAACAAGAATGTAGGTGAGGTCAGACTTATGGTCTTGCAAGCCCAGTATGGTCCCTTAGACGCAAAAGAAATAGAAAAAAACTGAGGCCTAATGATGTGCAAGGTTGATATCAAACCTACTAAAACCAGTGGGGAATGTGATAGTAGGAGCAAATGTGACTCCATTTTGTTTTATGACTTCATCCTATAAAACAACCATTCCAAGTTAGAAGAGTCATAACTAGGGCAAGATGTTCTTTTCTTTTTGCTATAGAAACCTTTAAGAACACAAAACTAACTAATGGGGTATTGTTTCTGTAACTAGGGTAACAGGGCTCTGTTTCTGTAACTGGGGTTACTAGGCTAACTGTGATTGGTTAGGCTTCCCTCTGCTTGACTGCACTGTCCCGCTTCTGTAACCTGGCTTGCTTGCATTGGCTAGACCACCAAACATCCGTTGTGTGGTTTTCACGCTTATAAGAAGTGCCCTTGTAGTTGTTTGGGGCTGATCAGGGGAACAGCTTTATATTCTGGTCAGCCGCCACTGGTGTGCTTCAATAAAGGCTTGATTCGATTATATGTGAGTGGTCTGGAAGTCAGTTTATGAAACCCTGAGACAAAGCTTTAACTATAACAAATATACTTTATGTACAACCAGAGATATAAAAAATTAAGCTCTAGGTCTGTAATATGAGCTGTAATAATTTCTGCTGTCATATATAACAATTTAGACTATAAAATTAAAAGATAACATAAAGAGCTTAACAAACATTTTTGAGCAGACAGCTGCACTGGGGTCCATGATGACTTTTTGGAACTGCCATGGGAGAAGAGATATCTCTAGAGAAGGGTCAAAGTAGTTTCTGGAGAAAAGGGGGGAACAAAACTCAGGTTGGCAGGTTGGCATGTGTAATGAAAAATAACTTCATCACTAGCTAAGCAAAGGCATAGAAGAGGTTTATTTAGGCAGACAAATACATACTCAATTGAAAACAGGGCTGCCTTGAGACTGAAAAACAGACCTGATGTAGGCTGGAGGTCCAATATTCATTGGAGGGCTATATCAGGGGCTGGACTGGAGGTAGACTCAAGGTGGAGCTTCAAAATTCAGGCCAGTTTTTCTTCAATATACTTTTCCTTCAAGCATGGCCAAGGCTTGCAACTACATTTTCTATATCTCAATGACTTAATTCTATATTTTAATGACCTGAGGGTGTTTCCTTTAAAATTTTATATTTCTCTCCTTTTATACTAAATCCCTATATCTGAACCTTGAGCTGCCCTGTCAACCTCTTAAATAAGCATGGTGTCTTCTCACACTCAGACAGCTGCAAGTAAAGACAGAGAGAAGCCCCCTACATTGAAACCCTTAAAATTAGGGCCAGAAAGAACTTCTAAAAGGACCAATATTATCCCTAAATTGCTGAAATTGTTCTCCCCCTCTCCCTTCATGACCAATAAGGGGAATCAAGTGAGCTCAAGTTCACCTGCCCTGGGAAGAACAGCAAAGTCTGCTCAGTCTCTCTGACATAGACAAGGATAGTTTTTTCTAGCTCACTTGACTCAGACAGAGGCAACAAAGGATCACCTTTTGCCCCAAACAAAGAAAGGAGGTTTCAATATACTCCTGGACACTGAAATTAAGGTGAGGGGGCACAACACAGTAAGGAAGACTAGGAAGAGTCCCTGGGATCCAGATTTCCGGATTGCTGAGTGGAGATCCCAAAAACAATCAGAGGGGAGCTACCTCCATATCCAGCAGCATGGAGACCAGTAGGAAATTGCTTGAAGCTACTCAGAAAAAAAGACAGCTGACGCCAGCCACAAGAGTTTCAGAACCTGAACTATGATCCTAACTGGAAAATGACAGGGAATTCTTTGGATAATTGTGGGGGCTTTGTATGGGGAATCAACAAATGCCATTCACAACCTGAGGTAGTAGAAACTTGAGTTCAATTAAACTATTGGAGACCCTTCACTGCCCTAAAAAAATCCACAGAATTTCTGTACTAGGACATTTATTACTATGAAAATGATCCAATAGAGAGAAATAGTTACACACTGACAGAAATCACAGGTCCACCTCAAAACCTACATCCAAAACTACACAATGCAAACACTGCACCATCTGGGCAGTCACAGAAGGTCCTTTATTGGACAAAGCAGAAGCTATTGTTAGGATAATCAAAGAAACTAGAAAATTGGTCTCTCTCATCCAGCAAGTCAGAAGAAACCTATGTCCTAAGATTGAAGAATATTGGCTAAATATCCAAACTCCAATGAAATCTAAAGGGTCAAGAAGAATTTTCTTAACCTGGATATGTTATAATATAAACAACTCTAACATCAACTTTGATCATTTAAATTACTCATTCCCTTCAACAATAATTGGAAAGCCAATTGCCAACTTTGTATCGTCAAACAATTTTATTTTATTTTATCTAATAGTTTAAGCATTTAAACTAAAACTAGAAAAACAATGTTTTGTTTTCCTAGTTTTAGTTTATACTTGCTTCTTTTACCTCCTGTCACTATCTGATACAAACTCAAATAACACCCATCCATCTCTTTGTCCTTTTTTACCTTTGTGGAAATTGCTTTTTTACACATTCTTCCTCTTTCTCTCCCTATCTCTTCTTTTCTTTGATTCTCCTTTTTCTTTTCTATTTGTCCAATCTTATTCCTTTCTCCTTTATCCTTCACTTAATGATATAGTAAGTTAACTAAACTTAACAACAGATTTTTGACCTGTTCTAGAATTTTATTATTAGTATATATTTGAATTTGAGCAACAACAGATAACAACTGTAAAAAGTTTTGTTCTTATAAGATTGAATGGAACCAGGTCTGGCTCAGAAATTATTATAACAGATAGATTTAATGGCAATATTTTAAGTGAAGCCTGTATTAGGATGAGCATATGTCACACGATGAATTAAAATATTATTATTTGAATAAAATATTATTATTTGAATATTCACCCAATACAGGGCTCTTAAGAATCTTAAGAATCTCACAAAGTAGTTATTCACCTAAAAGAAAAAGACTGGATCATGTTGATAGAGGGTAGATATAAAAACTATATTAAAAAAAGTATCTCAAAAAATCCAAAGTTGGGTTTTTGTAGTTTCCTGTTGACCTTAATAATGGGAGTGTGTAATATCGAAAGACACACTGAGAGATCTACTGCAATTTTGGAGAATGCTTTCTTACATCCATTGTGGAGTAAAACTGTCCAATACCCCCTTGGTAATCTGGATCCGTCACACCAACAACACCTTAAATTCCTTTTTTGCCAGTTGACTCAGAGACATGAGGAGACGAAAGTGGCCAGTAGGAAGTAATAACTTTCAGTTTAATAAAATTCTTGCTTTATTTCCAGAAAGAAACATTCATTTTTCTGGAATTAAGACCTCCAGGACTGTAGAGCATAAGGTTGCTGGAACAGAAAGCAAAAACTTTCCTACTGTGTTACTAAGAGTAATGATTAGGGGTACCATCCCTGTCTCCACACCTTGATTTCTATACACGTGCATTCCAGCAATAGAAGAGACAGCATCATATAGTGGATGCTGAGACCATAAAAAGCCTTCTGAAGAGACCATAAAAAGCCTTCTGAAGAACCTTGTCGCAGCCCTGCAATGTACTGCCACCTAGCTGGTGCTGTAAGTATATCTTCAACAGTCCACTAAATTGTTCTATCAAACCACCTGCTTCTTGGTGGTGGGGAATTTGGTAATACCAGTGAATTTCTTAATCATGAGTTCACTACCTCACTTCTTTGGCCATGAAGTTAGTTCCTTGGTCTAAAGCAATGTTGTTTGGAATATCATGATAATGGATAAAGCATTCTATACATCCACAGATGGTGGTTTTGCCTGAAACACAATGTGCAGGGAAGACAAATCCATACCCTGAATAAGTGTCTGTTCCAGTAAAGACAACTACTGCCCCTTTCATCATAGGAGTGGTCCAATATAGTCAGCCTGCCAAAAAGTTGCTGTCAGTTTTGCTTGGGGAATGATGTCGTATCAGGGGCTTAGTGTTGGTCTCTAATGCTGGAAATTTGGGCACTCAGAAGCGGCAGTATCCAAATCAGCCTTGGTGAGTGGAATTCATGCTACTGTGCCCATACATAACCACCATCATTGACACCATGACCACTTTGTTCATGAACCCATTGGGCAGTGACAGGGGTGGCTGGGAAAAGAGCTGGACTGCTATCCATAGATTTGATTAGACCATCTACCTAATTATTAAAATCCTTCTCTGCTGAGTTCAAATTCTGGTGGGAATTTTCATGAAACACAAATATCTTCACATCCTTTGCCCATTCAGAGTAGTCTATAAACATACCTCTTCCCCAAATGTCCTTCTTGCCAATTCTCCAACTATGTTCTTTCCAGTTCCCTTATAAGCTAGCCAACCCATAGCCATGACACAAGGATAGGTGTATAGTCACACATCTGACAAATTTTTTTTCACAAAAATGCACAACCATATGCACTGCTTGAAGTTTTTCCCCTTGTGAAGATTTTACTTTAACACTGTCCTTCATGGTTATTCTAGAAAGGGCCAACAGGGCCTTATCTGTCCACTTCCATGTGGTACCTGTGTAATCTGTAGAACCATCTTTGAAGCAAGCCCTAATCTTCTCTTTCTCTGTTAACTGATAATAAGGTACACTCCATTAAGTCATAGGTTCATACTGAGAAACAGAAGGTACTGCAGCAAGAGTAGAAGCCATGGGCAATTTGACCACATCTTTATGCAACCCTCTTGTTGCTTTAGGTCCCACCCATGCCTGATCATGTATATACCACTTCTACTCAATGATAGAGTGATAATGCACATGCACAACTAAATCGCTTTGTGGGTAAGATAACACCCAGTTTATAATGGGCAGCTAAGTTCGCATAGTGTCCTGGTGGCCCATGGACAAGCATTCAGCTTACACCTAGTAGCAGGCCAAGGGCTATTTTTCTAAGGAAGAGAATTTGTCAACAGATTATGGCAGGGCCTTGCTCCAAAATCTCAATGGCTCTATCTGTAATTCAGCAATTGTGACCTGCCAAAGGCTCCAGACAGTGTCTCTATCTGCCACTGACACTTCAAAAACCATTGACTCTGCTGGATCATATCACCAGAATGGCAGAGCAGCCTGCACAGCAGCCTGAACCTGTGGCACTGCCTTCTTCTGTTTTAAATACCACTCAAAAGAAGAAGCTTTCCTAGTCACTCCATAGATGAGCTGAAGTAACACACCCCAGGGAGTAATGTGCTGTCTCCAAAGTTTAAATAGACCCATCAGGCATTGAGTTTCTCTCTAGTTTGTAGGAAGAGAGAGATGCAACAACTAATTCTTTACTCTGGAAGAAATATCTCAGAAGGCCCCAGAACAGTGGACTGCTAGAAATTTTACTGAAGTTGAAAGGCCCTTGACTTTTTGTGATATTTATTTCTCATCCTCTGATACACAAATGCTTCACTAGCAAGTTGTAAGTGTTTGTTATCTCCTGCTCAGTTGGTCCAACCTACACAATGTCATTGGTATAATGGATCAATGTAATACCTTGTGAAAGAGAAAAATGATTAAGGTCTCTGTGAGCTAAGCTGTGACACAATGCTGGGGTGTTGACATACCTCTGAGAAGAGACAGTGAAGGTATATTGCTGGCCTTGCCAGTTTAAAGTAAATTTATTCTTTTGGTTGTTTTACAGTAGGATGGAGGGGGGGGAATAGCCAAATCAATAGCCACATACCAGATACCAGGAAATGTATTATTGTACTCAAGCAAAGAAACTACATCTGGTACAGCAGCTGCAATTAAAGTCACAACCTGATTAAGATTGTGATTATCAACTGTCATTCTCCAAGACCCATATATCTTCTGCACAATCCAGATAGGAGAGTGAAATCTGAATTTTGTGGGAATTACTATTTCTTCATCTTTCAAGTTCTTGATTGTGGCATTAATCTTCACAATTTATCCAGGTATGTGGCATTGCTTTAGCTTCAGTATTTTCCAAGGTATAGGCAATATCAGATGCTTCCATTTATTCATTTCCACCATAATAACCCTAACTCCATAGGTCAGAGTACCAGGGTGGGAGTTTTGACAAGTATTAAGTATATCTATCTTGATAATATATTCCAGGACTCAGAAAATAACCACAGGATAAGTTTAGGAACCCACTGAAAAAACTGTAAATCAGACCTTGCATAAAACTCCATTAATCTCCTGACTTCCACACGTATGGACGGTAACAATGGTATTCTTGGTCTCCTGGAATCAAGGTCAATTCAGAACCTTGTCTAGTGATTCCTGAAAAATATGATCAATGCATTTTCCCCAATGCGGTTACTCTGCTAAAAGTCCCTAGGTCCTTTTGGGGAAAGAAGGGAGAAAGATTAACAGAAAGACTTTTGGTAGTGTACCATTGTCCTTCTTTAATGGGACATCATCTCCCTTTCATTTAAGGAGTTCAGGATTTGTAAATTGACTTAAATCTGGAAAGTAATTGAGGAATTATTATTCTCTGTTATTATGATCTGGAGAAGATATTTGTACATTTGCTCTGATTTTTTTTCTCTTTAAGTCAAGTAAAAATTAAGTGGGTTTCCCAACTACTTGGCTTTTATAAACATCATGACTAATTAGCCAATGACAGGAGACAGCAGAAGTCATAACCTTGTGTTCCTTTCTTCCCCTTTACTTTCTATTATGTTAACTACAAGCACCCTGTTTTGGGGAATGAAAGGGAGCCACTTGGCCTTTTCATCCTCTTGATTCTATCATGCCCATCACATTGAAATTTTCTAATTGACTGACTACAGCTCTCACAGTAAGGTCTTGCCTGCAAAAAAAAGAGCAACCATAGAGTTCTTCAAGGTTTCTCATGCTTCCCTCACAAATTTGTTTCTTATAGTTTTGGTGAAGCACACATCTTCTGAACCCCTAGAGTGTGGAGGAGAAAGTCACACATGACAGATTCACTCTCATTTTTTAATCTCTCTGAGCCTCTAAATTCTGGTCAATCAGTACAAAATGTTTGCTATTTACACTTTGCTTAAATTCTTTTCATCAGGGATCTAAACGCTGCTCTCTCTTGTCCTGAGCCATTATACAATCCCTCTTAGGCTAGGTAGCCCCAGGGCAAAACAGTCTCTAAACTTTGAGTTGATCATGTCACTCTTTCATTTAAATTCCTCACACCTGTTTTTTTTTTTTCCTAGCAGGGGCAAGAAAAGATAAGACCCATTGTCTGTCTATCACAAAGTATATAGGCTGGCATGCCTATAAGAAAAAGCTGGTTTATAAAAGAAAATAACAAAGTTCTCTGATGTGACCTTTACTTGGCATGGTAACCCTCAGATGTATTCTGAAAATGCCAGGGTGAACATTTTTTTTTTGATGAAGCATGAACAAGCATGTAGAAGTGTAATTGTACAAAGAAAAAGAATGAGCTGATATAAGCAAACTGAAGGAGTAACCCAGTGACACCTATCCAGGCTCTTGACTCTCTGTGTAGCATCCTTCCTCCATGGCATGGGGAATGACCACTTCTAGAAAGAGTGTGCTCAAATCTCATGTCAGTTGATGTAACTCAGAGAATTTCTCTATGGCCAGCTCTTACCCATAGGGGAGTGGAAAGCAGGAGTGATTTTTTTTTTTGTGGTTGTTATTTATGTTGTTCCTGTTTTGTTTTGCTTTCATGACTATCTTTAAGAGATGAAGCTGGTATACATGACCTACCTCTGAAAAAAGGAATTGTTTTCTTCAGCCTGCCCTTGTGGAGAAGAAGAGCAGGAGGAGGAGGGACTAAAGACATCAAAAAGACTGATTCTGAGGTCCTTTAGAAGTTTTTCAGTTCAAAGCACTGAAGCCAAGGCACCATAATTTAGAAAATCACGTTCAGGGCCCCAGTAATAGACTGCAGAGGAGGTTTGTCTGTAAACCTGGTGAGTTTATATACATGTTTTTGGTTTTCTCTTTGAGAGAGCTTAGGGTAGAATCAATGAGAATACCTTGTACACAGCCAGACCTAAGTTTCTAAGTAACACTTTCTAGTAGAAGTGATGCATTCTAAGAACAAGGCAGGGAGAATAAAAGTTGAGCCTAGGACATGTAAACATGAAAAAATAGGGAAAGTAAAAAGGGGTTGGGTGAATTAAAATGATATGGGAGCCAAATGAAAGAACTCTCAATGACCAAACATTATTAACTGAATTAACAAAATAAATCATGATTGCATTTGATTATAGCCCAATTAATGAAATATCTTTTCATCCACGATAGCATAAACTTATGATTGGATAATTAAGTCTTCCTCATATAAAATAATTATAATTAATAAACAAAGAAGGAATAAGAGAAATAGTCTTCATCAGAACTTTATAATCAGGAATAAGCTATTAAAAACAAAATGTGGTCTGAAAACTTCAAGGAGAAATTGAATACTTGTGCAGCCTCAAAATACCCTCCCCAAAATATTCTGGTTGCTGTGATGGTATGACATCAGCTACATGAATACCCACCCTGTAAAAAGTGAGGCATAATAGAACTTCTCCTTACTGTAGGTTGGAACTAGAGATGCTTTCCAGAAAACAGAGAACAGGAGAGGAAAGAGGAAATTTGGGAGAAACCGAAATGAGGTTAACATCACTAAAAGTCCAACAAGGTGTTGAGCTAAGCTGAAAATTAAACTGATGTAAGACAGAAATAAAAAATTAGTGAAGTTACATTTGAATATAGAGAAGTCCTACACAGAAAGAAGCCTCCCAGTACAACAGGGCAAGCCTGAAAAAAATCTGTAATTTCTTCTACTCTTTGTTACTTGCTTATGGCTCAAATTTTGGAAGTCACCCAGCTGAGCAATGTGCACCAATAGTTTTTTGAAACATCTAACAATAGGATCACAATAGCAGTGGTCACTCTTTTTGTTTCCAAGGATTGTGGAGGAAATATCATCTATTGACCCTTCACTGGACCTTCACAACTGTCGGATAGTGCCCTTCTGACACTAGCGTGTCAAAGTTCCAACCTTACTGCATGCTGTTCCCACCATTATCTGAATATTTGGCATATGAAAATCTGAGTTTGATGCAGCAGGTTCAATCCACAGTTATTTCACTTTCCCTACTCCAGTCTGTTCCCATGCCTCAGGCTACTGTCTTCCTTTTCCTACAAATGCACCTCAACCATATGCTCAAGAATGAGGGTTTGACTAGGGGTTCCCACTGCTCCATGACTAATGAAAAATCCCGTTTTATTCTACAGAATCCATAGGTTCAATGATTGGAATCTTGCTCAGTTCAAAAATAAATTCACCTTTTGATTCTGGTTTTTTTTTAACACAAAAATTCTAAATTAAAATAATATTTTAATTGCCAAAAGTTTTTGTTAATTATTCAAATAGAAAGTTACTTCCAGGGCTGGGGATGTGGCTCAAGTGGTAGCGCACCCATCTGGCATGCGCGCGGGCCGGGATCGATCCTCAGCACCACATACAAACAAAGATGTTATGTCTGCTGAAAACTAAGAAATAAAATATTAAAATTCTCTCTCTCTCTCTCTCTCTCTCTCTCCTCACTCCCTCTTAAAAAAAAAGAAAGTTACTTCCATGAGTAATAAAGCTAGAGTATCTAAAGCCAATGAATAAGCCCACTCTAGACTATACAATGTGAATAGATGACAACCCACTACAGCTTCTTGGGTAGAAAGAAAAACTTGAAATTCATGGTTATGAGTGTGTTCCTTGAAAGAAGAAATTTTTAGCTTTATCCCATGTGGTAATTTGGTTGAAAATAACATCCAAGTAGATTTCACTTACCTGAAAGGACCTAAGATTTTCCAATTCCATATATATATATATATATATCTTTTTTCTTTTTTTCCTAAAGTCCAATAGTATACATTGGACATTGAAAGAATTCTTCATGTAATTATGAGATTGCTGGATGTGAGAGTGCCAGAGAATGGGAGAAGGCAGAGTCTAAAATAACATCAAGTTTTTATAATGTGGAGATTGGAGATCTTCAAGGCATCTTTAAAAAGGTATTCTGGAGAACTCGTTACCAAGACTGAAAGAAGATGGATTATGCACTGCGAAAAAACAACAGAGATGCTTGCAGGGCAGCTACAAGCTTTACAGCTTCACACTTTCCATGGTCATTTATGACCAAATATGTGTTAAATGGAATATATCTCTCTTGTTCTCACAAAAATGATAATTGGACTTCTCTGGAAAATGGAGACACAGGTTGTTCCTCTCCCTAGTGGAACAATAATGTGAACCTGAAAAATCATGAGGAGATTGTATCACTAAGTACAGTAAGTACTGTTAGAAAGTAGTTGTTAATGGGCAGTAAAATGCATAGCAAGGATACAGGGTTACTTGAAATTACTCTTAAACTTCTTCAAGTTACTGCCAAAACACTTTAAAGAAGAAGATATATTACAGGGTCTCTCTCTCTCTCTCTGTCTCTCTCTCTCTCTCTCTTTCTCTCTCTCTCTCTCTCTCTCTCTATATATATATATATATATATATATATATATATATATATATATAATGATTATATAGTATATAATATATATCATATAAAGTATATTAGTATATATAAATATATATTATTATTTATTATTTTTTATCTTTAGCACTTAGAGAATGTAAATTAAAACTACACTAAGAATCCAATCCATTTCAATCAGAACAGTAATTATCAATAAATAAAATCAATACAAATTAATAAAAGAGAGAAGGAAATTCTAAAAAAAAATGTTCATTGGCTGGGCATGGTGGCAAAAACCAGTAATCCCAGTGGTTCTGGGGGTTCAGGCAGCAGTATTATGAGTTCAATGTCAACCTCAGCAACTTAGAAGGACCTAAGCAACTCAGTGAAAGCCTGTCTGTAATATAATATAAAAAAAGGGCTGGGAATGTGACTCAGTGGCTAAGTGTCCCTAGATTTCATCACCAAAAGAAAAAAGAACAATGTCCACTGAACTTCAAGAAAGAACATGGTAGCTTCTCCAAGCAGATGCATCCTTAGGCCTGTTAAGGTTAAGGGAAGGAAATGTGTATACAACAAATAAACTTGTGAAGAATTTTATTTAGTAATTTTTATTAGCTCTCTCTCTCTCTCTTCATATGTATATATATTTATTTTTATTGTTATTATTATTATTATTATTACTGTTATCTTTAGCCATTAGATAATGCAAATTAAAACTACACTAAGAATCCAATCCACTTCAATTAGAACAGTAATTATCAAGTATACAAATGAAAAAGGACTGGGGTGTGGCTCAGCAGTAGAGCACTTGCCTAGCATGTGTGAGGCTCTGGGTTTGATCCTCAGCAACATATAAAAATAAGTAAATAAAATAAAGATATTGTGTCCAACCACAAGTAAAAACTAAATGAATTTTTTTTAAAAAAAGAATACAAATAAAAAGAAAACTCAATGTGGGTGAGGATTTGAAGGAAAATTTAAAACTCATACATTGCTGGTGGGACTGCAAATTGGTGAAATCCCCATGGAAAGTCAGATGGAGAATCTTCAAACAATTTTTAATGGAAGCCTAATTTGACCCAATTATCTCTCTCTTCAACATAAATCCAGTGGACTTAAAATCAGCATACTGTTAGTAATACAGCCACATCAATATTTATAGTAGTTCAATTCACAATATATATGCTATGGAACCAACCTAGGTGCCCTCAACCTATAAATAAATAAATAAAATATGGTATGTGATAGACAATGAAATATTACTAAGCCATAAAAAAGAATGACTTTGCCAGTAAATGTATGGATCTGGAGACTATAATGCTAAGTTAAATAAGCCAGTTTCCCAAAGAAAAGTTTGAATATTCTCTCTGATATGCCAATTCTAACAGACAAGAAAAAGAGAGGGGAAGAATAGAAGTTTATTGGATAAGACAAAGGGCAATGAAAGAAATAGATGGGTAGATAAAAATATGACACAGTAAAATGAATTGGACATTACATTTCTATGTTCATGTGTTAACATACCACAGTGAATCACCACATGTAATACAACCAGAAAAATTGATATTAATTAAGATAAGTTATACTGAATGAATATATAATATGCCAAAACACCTGTAACATGTTATGCATATCCAAAAAGTTTAAAAAGCTCTTAATAAAATAGGAATAAAATAAACTAAGTATATAATATTTGAGTAATTGCCAGAAAATATTGTCACTGCCAAGGCAGATGAGTAAATAATCTGCAGCAGATATCCTGTAGAAATGCACTAGTACCAGTAGAAATGGTGGTTCACATCTGTAAGTCTAGAGGCTCAGGAGACTGAAGAAAAAGGACTTCATATTTGACACCAGAATTAGCAATGTTGCTAGGCTTTAAGCAACAGTGAGAGTGTCTAAAAATAAAAAATAATAAAAATTTAAAAATCTTATATAAATTAGAAGTTCTGGGGATGTGGCTTGGTGGTTAAGTGCCCCAGGGTACAATCTCTAGTACACTCACATACAAACACACACAGACATACACCCTTTGTTCATAAACCTTGAGATAAAAAAAGCAAAATGATATAATTAGGGAAAGTACTTGAAGAATGAGGATTTATGATTTTTTTTCTTTTTCTTATTATTTATCTATTTATTTATTCATTTTTTGTATAATTATTCATTTTTTGAGTATAAAACCAGGTGTGTTAAATCAGTAATACACATCTCCAGCACTATCTATATATATTTTTTAATTTGACAGAGGGTCTCACTAAGTTGCCAAGGGTCTCAGTAAGTAGATTAGGTCCTTGGTAATTTGCTGATGTTTACTTTGATATTTGCTGTCCTCCTTCCTATGTCTCCTCAGTCATTGGAATTATAGGCTTGATCCACCATGTCCAGGTTATATTTATTATTGCCTATTATTATTATTATTAATATTATTTAAATTTCACAGAAATAAAGTCAAAAGAAGAAAATTTACTTATTTTATTTACAAATTGTTTCTGGTTTCTCATACAGAACCTGATTAATTGCTTGATTGATTGATTGTAGTTTTGTGTGGACAGAATGCTTTTTTTGTGATTTATTTTTATGTGATTATAAAGACTGTACCCAGTTCCTCACACATGCTAGGTAAGTGCTCTGCCACTGAGCTACAGCCTCAGCCCCCCAAACCCCCATAGAACATCTTAATGGCCACTATCTGTGCAGTATTTTTATGTTTACATTTCATTACAGTAGGAAACTTCCTTTTCCACTTTTCTGGAGAGTTTCATACTCTTCTATTTACAAGCCTTGCCTCTATATCTGTATAGAAATAAGGAAAGAAAATGGAATATGTGGAACATTTACATTTCATTTGTTCTAATTTGATAATGTAGGCCCAATAAACCCCTGCATTCATATATGGAAAAATAAAAGTAGGAAGCCTTTTCCTGAAGCCTGCTCACCTTGGGAAACTCTGCCACATGGGCAGACAGGCATATTTTGAGAAGCTCTCATTCTCACCAGAACGAGGTGTCCTGTTGTCTAGGTTAGTCCCATCACCACTGAGATACAAAATGAGGAATCTGTCATGGAGGACAACAAAAACAAAAAAAAGAAAAAAAAAACAACTAGGGAGTGAAGGTAAGAATGCAAGATATATAAAATGATGGAGAGAAGACAGAAAGAAAGAGAGGCATCCACACTTCCAATGAATTGAAGTTGGTTGGATTTGGATGATGAAGTTGGGATATATCAATTTGTTGATTAATATGTCTAACATATTTTAAGTGTGTGAGTTTTGACTATACAGGTGAGGAAGAAAATTTTGAAACTCCTATTTATGATATTTGTGTATCATATTTAGATTCCAAGAAGGCTTTTTTTTTAGCTATAGGCACTGAATGGACTTAGTATGTTGGAGCTAATCATCTTGACTTTCTTGAACTGTGATGCGGTGTCAGGAGTATAGGAGGAACAACTAAATTGTTCTTCCTACAATATCACTGAATGCAACATCACTCAGCACAGAATTATTTACCTGTAATCACCTAAATGTGTGTGTGTGTGTGTGTGTGTGTGTGTGTGTGTGTGTGTGTGTGTATGGAAATTCTCTCATTTAGTAGAACAGCTCTGTGTCATATGTCCACTTAGCATTGTATAATTTCATTCAGATATGGCAGTCATTACCTGGAGAAAAAAAAATAACAATACATTCACAGATCAATCAGGATTCAGAAGCTGCATGATGGTTCTGTAACTGCCACTCAGGACACTCAGCAAGGCTTCAGTCATGTTTTCCAGCAGGTTCATTCACTCCTTTGACAGCTATCACTTACTATTCATCACATTATTATAATTAAATTTGATGACATAGCCAAGTATAGTGGTGCACTTCTATAATCTCAGAAACATTGAAACTGAGGGAAGGGGATCATAAGTTAAAAGCCAGCCTCAGAAATTTAGCAAAGCTCTGAGAAACTCAGTAAATCCCTGTGTCTAAATAAAATATATAACAAAATAGGTTGGAAATGTGGCTCAGTTTTTAAGCATCACTGGGTTTTGTTTCCAATAATCTCCCCACAAAAAGTCAAATTTGATAATATACAATATGTAAGCTGCAAGAAAGTCTGATTTGTGAGGTTTGGGTTGTGGTTCAGTAGTAGAGTGTTTGACCGGTATTTATAAAGCACTGATTTCATTCTCAGCATCACATAAAAATGAATAAGATAAAATAATTTGTTCAGCTACAAATAAAGATACTTTTTGAAAGTCTGGTTTTATATTTTTGTGAGAGAAAGAGAGAGAGAGAGAGAGAGAGAGAGAGAGAGAGAGAGAGAGAGAGAGAGAGAGAGATATTTCTTTTGCAATTTGGGGTGTTATAAGTCCAATTTCTTAAGTGTGAGTTTGTGAAAGTAGTCTAGTGTCAAAGTAGTGTCAAGCCTATACTACCTCTAAAGGCTTTAAGAGATAATCATTCTTTGTAGCTTTGCAAATATGATGGCTTTAGGTTTTCTTTAGTTTGTGGCCACAAAAGCTAAAAAAATAGAGCACTGACACTCTATCTTTTAGTCACAGGCAATAATATTCTCAATAGGACCCCTAAAGCTCAATAATAATGCCAAGGCTTAATACATGAGGCTACATAAAATTAAAAAGCTTCTGCAAAGAAAAGCAAACAATTAGGAATATGAAGATAGAACTCACAGCATTGGTAAAAAAAATATTTGCTAGCTAATCTTTTGCCTCTATATCTAGATTATTTAAAGACCCAATAAACTTTACACAAAAATTTTAGTAACTCATTAATAAATGAGCAAATTAACTAAACTAACACTTCTCTTAAGAATAAAAACAAATGGTTAAGGGCTGGAGTTGTGGCTCAGTGGTAGAGGCACTGGATTTCATTATTAGCAGCACATAATAAATAAATAAAGATATTTTAAAATAAGTAAACAAACAAAAAAGTTCAAAATGATCATCATCAAACTAAGTTTACAACCTATGCTGAGTACAGAAAATCTGACTACTTCAATAACTTAAGAAAATTGTGAAAAAGCACACAATATAGACGAATCTTTTCAAAATATGCAGATGTCACAGTGATCTTAGGGTTCTATGGAAAAAATGAGCCACTGAAATTTTTTATTCTTATACAGGGGGAAAACAAGGGGAGGTTCTATGAAACATTTTATCCAAAAAATGGTCAGAAGTAGTACTATAAAGGAACAAGAAGGCAGCTTCACTCCAGATGAGTAACACCCACTCCCAGAGCTGTACCTTTCTTTCCAAAAAGAGGCAAGTGCACTTTGATTGCAATAGGTGCAATATCAGTCTAGCACATCTTTACTCGGGTTTTCAAGGTGTGTGCATGGCTCCTTTCTAGAGTGGCCCCTGACACAACATCATTAGCAATAAGGACAATGAAAATAAAAATTATAGCATGATTTCATTTTATACCAGTCAGAATGGCACTCATAAATGATAACTATAATGATAAATACTGAAAAGGATGTGGAGAAAAAGAGACACTTATACATTTTAGAGATACTATAAATTTGAACAACCACTATGAAATCAGTATGGAGTTTCCTCAAGAATACTAATCGTGGAATGATTATATGACTCTGCTATACTTCTCATCAGTATTTATTCTGAAGAATGTTATTATACTATACATATCCATGTTTAAGATACATACATATCAGCACAATTCACAATACTCAGAATATGGAATCAGCCTTTATGTCCAACTATGGATGAAAAAAATAAGAAAAATGTGCTATATATACACTATGGAATTTTATTTAACCATAAAGAAAAAAATTATGACATTTGCAGGAAAATCAATGGTACTAGAGACCATCATGTTAAGCAAAGTAAGGATCATTTGTTTTCTTTCATATATGGAAGCAAGGGAGCAAAAAAATGAAATAAAAGGTGAGGGGGGATTGGTTGAAAATCGAAAGGAGATCAGTCAAGAAAAAGAACCAAACAGTGGGAGGTAGGGGGTGCTAGGGAGTCAAATTGAAAAAATTCTATTGTGTGTAAGTGTGAATATTTTACCATAAATCTCAATATTATGTACAACTATAATACACCAATAAATATAGAAAAAATAAAGTACTGAAAAAATGATTATGAAATATTCTTCAATAAGTTATTTCTTCCAAACAAAGATTTAGGTAAGTCAGATCTTTTCCCTGAATAAGAGAGATGATTCCTTAGGTCTGCAGACTGAAAAAGATGGTAAATCTGCCACAAATGTGAGATGAGATAAGATGTTAGAAGACCTTTTGTTTGATATCCTGAACAGAGAAAATTCAGAAATCACCAAACCAAAAATCAATTTTAGGTAGAGAGTAAAGAGGCACATTCAGAGAGTTTAACTATGTCATTCACTATACCCCTGTTATCATCTCCCAGAATTGTAGAACCATGCATCAACCTCACTAATTTATTATTTGCATGTTATCATTTTATTTCACCAACAATTTTTCTGGGCCACTAACTTTACCCTCACACTTGTGAAAATATATATATTTTCCTTTCTTTGTGTATATGCAGGTGTTCTTTCCACATTTATTTGATTTTGTTCTGAAAATATTTGGAATATCATTTCCCTTAAATTCACTTTTGCCACTTGAAGCCAGTGTCTAAATTCTCCATTTCATGGGGTTGAAAAAAGATGAGGAAATAGCAAGGCCCACTTGATATCACTAATTATATATTAAAAATTAAAACCAATCTCAGTTCTACTAGAGGACTTATTTTTCACTCACCTTCTCATTTACAGTGTTTGAGAAATTCTCATATATAGAGATTTGTGGTGTTGAATCATCTGGATAACACTCCAGGTTGAACAGTTGTATGTCTGCTTTGATTGAATGTACGTTATTGGTCCTGAATATTGTCATGTTCCTTCGTGCAAAGAGCTTGGGAATGTGGATGTTATATAAAATGCTTAGAATCATCATTTTCATCACAATTCACAAGACTAATTTTTTAAGACTTATTCTCATTTTGAAAACAAGGGAAATTTATCAGCCCTATGCAGGTGAGGAAATAATTCCCTATTTTAAAAAAGTAGCCATTAATTAAATTGTTTTTGAAAAGATATTGAGCAGTAATATATTAGTGCATTAGAAAATAAAAAGAGTGAGGTGAACTAAACTTCAAATTTAACAGAGTTGACTGATTATTTTAAAGAAGGTACAAAACAAAACAGAATATGACCAGAAACTCAATAGTTTTAAAAGAGGTAGACAATTTTAAATAGGATGTGGGTTGGTCATTGGGAAACTCATATGGGTTAATTATCTGCTACTTTGATAATTTAGGCTCCTGCTCTCAACTAAATGGAAGACAGACATGTGTCCTATCTTATGGTATTCATGGGAAAAAAACATAGAAATTTCTACAGTCTTCAGTTTACTCAAATATTCACTTTAATGGGTGTTTGAGTCAAACCAACATGATAGAGCTTTATGATCAATATAAGGGTTTTTTTTCTTTTTTTGTTTTTGTTTTTGTTTTTGTTTTATTTAAATCTTCATAGGCCACAGATAAAACCTATTACAAATCAGGCTTAGAGGAGCCAGGCTATAATTGCATAAAAAAGAGAAAATTTCTAAATCACAGGATATATGACACATATACAATTGAGCATGCAAAGAGGCAACCAAAAGCCTTATATTTATCATAAATTGGCAATGTTTTTTAAATGTGGCTCCTCTAAATTTGGAATGAAAAAGGGAGCTATATTGACATCAAATTTATTACTCTTTCCTTCTCATTTTCAAGACAAAGCATCTACTATTTCTGCTGAATGGAAGTTCACCTCTTTCCAAACCAACAAACTTTAGGGTCACATTATGAGAAAGAGTAGTAGGAACCTACAAGTTGGAGGTCAAGCATGTAAAAGAGCCCAAGAACCGAAGAATGATGAGGAGATCCAGAAAAAAATCATGAATATCTTCTGCAAGTTTCTGGGATCATCTTATATTTCATGGATCCATAGGGTCTCATGTAATCACATATTTGTAAGGGATCCAGGGAGACAGTGGAAGTGTTTAGTATTTAAGACAGGCTTTAAGAGATTTATTGTGAAGGTGTGTGGGGAAAAAATACATTTGGAAAAATGTTATTACAAATATCATGCTATGAAGGGAGTGAACATTTTCTGTTAGACATTTGGTTTTACCCTACTTTACACTTAATTCTCAGGTACCTGAGTCTTCTCAGCCCATCATCTCATTGTAGACTTTATATCTGGTGGTAATATGAGCCCCAATAACTTGATTTGAATGATATATAAAGGAACATTTATGTTGAGATCTTTATTCCAGGCCTGGTGTCATGAAGCAGTGGACAATTGCAGTACAACACACACACACACACACACACACACACACACACACACACACACCCCTAATACATAAAGGCACAAAAATTTAATTGTTCTTAAAATTAACATTTTATTTCCTAATACGAATGGTGTGTAATACATAAATTATAAATGAGGCTACTTATTAAAAACTTTTCACAAGTAAAATAAGTAAGAATAATGTGAGATTTTTAAATACTTATGGAATTATCCAATAGTAAGAAACTCATTTTTTGTTATATTTAACTAAACATCTAACACATAAAAAATTTTAAGAAATTAAGTTATTTTTGCAATGTGTGATGGTGTTTGATATATATTATTTCAAACTATATTTCAATTAATTATAAGTAAATTCACCAAGTTTTATTGAATTTACTCTTCCTATAATGTTAAAAATATTTACGTAGAAGACAAATTAACAAAATTTTTAGACACTGCCTTTTCCATTTCCCCCTGGCACAGAATGTGATGCTGAGCACATGGCGGCAGCCATGGAAAGGTCAAGTCTCTGACCTATTCAGTTGCATGGAAATAGGGAGTTGTAAACTGTCTGAATGCTGTTTGCTCAGGATCAGTAGGCAATGCTGAGCTGACGTGGATCTGGGGCGAACAGTCTGGGCCTCTCAGAACACACACCGAGCCCGCATTGGATTCATTCAAGCTCCGCTTCGCCTGCTTCTCACAGCCATACTGCTGTGACTCAGCACTAACGATCCCGCTGACACAACTGCTGGGCCTTCTGACCTGCGGAGGTAAAAGCCAACCAAGACTTCATAGGCAGTGGCCACAGAATTGAAACGGGGCTTGGGAGAGACAGTTAGGACCCACCCATTGCATTGGTCACCCGGCAAAGGGAACAAAGTGTCACCATTTGCATGGGATACCACCGTGGCAGAGAACTGATGTCACCAAAATGGAGCGAGGAGATAACTTCATTGAAACCAGCGGCAACAGGTGTGTAATACCCTAGCCTTCCCTCTCCACACAGTGGGGAACCTTAAGGGCCCCTCCCAGCTCTCCCGTGAACATGATAGCCAGACCAAGGGAATCAGGAGTGGCTCAGGACCCGCTGCGTGGAACTCCTGGCTACCGCTTTCACCAGTGCTGACAACTGAGGTCCCTTGCACCAGCTACTGGGGGCGTGGCTACCAGAGGGCAAGCAAATTCCCTGGGGGTTCTCAGCCCCAAGCTCTACAAATTAAGGGTCTGAGGGAATGGCAAACAGGGAGAGTGTGCCCAGGAATTCATGAAAACAGGGCTCCCAGGAGCAGCAGACCTGGCGTGTAGCCAGTATTGTGGTGAGCGTCACTGGTGAGCGGGGCCTGGCTTGAGAAAAAGTGGGGAAGTGATTAGACACAAGAGAAGACCCTAGGCACTCAGGATTGGAGACCCGCCCAGTCTGGGAGGAAGAGCTGCTACACAGGGATTGGTTCCCGCCTATTGAGAGGAGAAGCTTGGCCCAGTGGGCACAGCTCCACCTACTGGAAGAGAAGGTAATCAAACTCTAAGACTGCATTTATTAATTTTTTTTAATCTGGGTTTTTTTTATTTATTTTTATTTTTTGTTGTAGTTTTTTAACTTTTTTAATTTTTTTATTTTATTATTATTTTTTTAAAATTTTAATTTTCGATTTTTTATTATTATTATTTTTTATTTTTTTTTCTTTTTTATTTTCTATTTTTTGTCTTTTGTCTTTTCATTTCTTTACAATTTTCTTATTCCCCCTTCCTTGAATTCTACCTGCTTAATCTCATTCTCTTTAGTGACTTCTTCCCTTCCGTTCTAATATCTTTCCTCCCAAGCATCAAATAAGTTTATAAGAATAAACAGTAACTCAGCAGTCAAACAGAACAAGAAGTAACAAGAGCAGCATGAAAAAGCAAGGAAGACAAGGAGTACAAAAAATGCAGGACAGCCTAAATATTCAGGAGGACCTAGAGTCATCAGAGAAATGGTCATATAAAGAACTCAAGGAATACCTTAGACAGATGGAATGAAACCTTAAAGAGGATACGAGACAGCAAATTCAAACAGTGAAAAAACTCATTGAAAATGAATTACATAAACAGATAAAAGAAGAAGTTAAGCATCTTTATCAGTAGATAGAGATTATAAAAAAAGTCAAACAATAATTTTAGAAATTAAGGAAACTATTAACAAAATTAAAAACTCAAATGGGAGTATCACTAACAGAGTGGAGCAAGTAGAAGCCAGAACATCAGATAATGAAGACAAAATTTATCATCTTGAAAAGAGTCTAGCCAACTCAGAAAGGCTGGTAAAAAATCACAAGTAAAACATCCAAGGGATAACATTAAAAAAACAAACTTACGAGTCATTGGGATAGAGGAAGGTATAGAGATTCAAACCAAGGGAATGAGTAAGCTTCTGAATGAAATAATTACAGAAAACTTTCCAGAAATAAAAAAGGAAACAGATATACAAATTGTAGATGCATACAGGACACCGAGCACACAAAATCACAGTAGACCAACACCAAGACACATTGTTATGAAGATATGCAATATACAGAATAAAGAGAAAATATTAAAAGCTACAAGAGAAGGGAGGCAGATTACATTCAGGGGTAAACCAATAAGGTTAACAATGGATTTTTCATCACAGACGCTGAAAGCAAGAAGATCGTAGAACAACGTATTTCAAACACTGAAAGACAAAGGATGCCAACCAAGAATTCTGTATCCAGCAAAATTAAGCTTCAGGTACGACAACAAAATAAAAATCTTTCATGATAAACAAAAGCAAAAAGAATTTGCAGCCAGAAAACCAGCATTGCAAATCATCTTGAGCAAAACACTACACAAGGAAGAAATGAAAAATAATAACCAAAACCATCAGTGGGAAGTGCCTTGGTAAAGACAGAGGGCGGGGGGGGGAGCTAATCATGGACAAACAAACTAAATTTAAAAAAAAAGATAAATAATCAAACATGGCTGGAAGTACAAAACATATATCAATAGTAACTCTAAACATTAATGGCTTAAACTCTCCAATAAAGCGACATAGGCTGATAACATGAATTAAAAAAACAAATTTAACATTATGCTGCCTCCAGAAGACACATCTGATTGGAAAAGACATACACAGGCTGAAGGTGAAAGGTTGGGAAAAAATATACCATGCACATGGTCATCGTAAGCAACCAGGGGTGGCCATCCTCATATCGAATAAAATCGATTTCAAGAGTAGGTTAATCCAAAGGGATAAGGAAGGACATTATATACTGTTAAAAGGAACCATTCACCAACAAGACATAACAACTATCAATATTTATGCACCAAATAATGGTGCTGCGACATTCATAAAACAAATTCTCCTCAAGTTCAAGAATCAAACAGACCAAAACACAATAATTATGGGTGACTTCAACAAACCTCTCTCACCATTGGACAGATCCTCCAAACAAAAGTTGAATAAAGAAACTATAGAACTCAATATCACAATCAATAACCTAGACTTAACTGACATATATAGAATATATCAACCATCATCAAGTGGATATACTTTTTTCTCAGCAGCATATGGATCCTTCTCAAAAATAGACCATATATTATGCCATAGGGCAAACTTCAGTAAATATAAAGGGGTGGAGATAATACCATGCATTTTATCTGATCATAATGGTATGAAATTGGAAATCAATGATAGAAGAAGGAAGGAAAAATTCTACATCATATGGAAAATGAACAATATGCTACTGAATGATCAATGGGTTATAGAAGACATAAAGGAGGAAATCAAAAAATGCTTAGAGATAAATGAAAATACAGACACAACATATCAGAATCTATGGGACACAATGAAAGCAGTTTTAAGAGGGAAATTCATCGCCTGGAGGTTATTCCTCAAAAAAAGGTAAAACCAACTAATAAATGAGCTCACACTTCATCTCAAAGCCCTAGAAAAGGAAGAGCAAAACAACAGAAAATGTAGCAGAAGGCAAGAAATAATTAAAATCAGATCGGAAATCAACGAAATTGAAACAAAAGAAACTATTGAAAAAAATAACAAAACTAAAAGTTGATTCTTCAAAAAAATAAATAAGATAGACAGACCCTTAGCCATGCTAACAAAGAGAAGAAGAGAGAGAACACAAATTACTAACATATAGGATGAAAAAGGCAATATCACAACAGATGCTACAGAAATACAGAAGACAATTAGAAATTATTTTGAAAACGTATATTCCAATAAAATAGAAGATACTGAAGACATCGATAAATTTCTTAAGTCATATGATCTGCCCAGACTGAGTCAGGAGGATACACACAATTTGAACAGACCAATATCAATGGATGAAATAGAAGAAGAAATCAAAAGACTACCAAAAAAGAAAAGCCCAGGTCAAGGATGGGTATACAGCGGAGTTTTAAAAAACCTTTGAAGAAGAATTAATACCAATACTTTTCAAGTTATTTCAGGAAATAGAAAAAGAGGGAGCTCTTCCAAATTCATTCTATGAGGCCAACATCACCCTGACTCTGAAACCAGACAAAGATACCCCAAAGAAAAAAAACTACAGACCAATATCTCTGATGAACCTAGATGCAAAAATCCTCAATAAAATTCTGGCGAATCGGATACAAAGGCACATCAAAAAAATTGTGCACAATGATCAAGTGGGATTCATCCGTGGGATGCAAGGATGGTTCAATATACGGAAATTAATAAATGTTATTCACCACATCAATAGACTTAAATATAAGAACCATATGATCATCTCGAGAGATGCAGAAAAAGCATTCGACAAAGTACAGCATCCCTTTATGTTCAAAACATTGGAAAAACTAGGGATAACAGGAACTTACCTCGACATTGTAAAAGCTATCTATGCTAAACCTCAGGCTAGCATCATTCTGAATGGAGAAAAATTGAAGGCATTCCCTCTAAAATCTGGAACAAGCAGGGATGCCCTCTATCACCACTTCTATTCAATATACTTCTCGAAAAACTGGCCAGAGCAATTAGACAGATGAAAGAAATTAAAGGCATAAAAATAGTAAAAGAAGAACTTAAATTATCACAATTTGCGGATGACATGATTCTATACCTAGAAGACCCAAAAGGGTCTACAAAAAAACTACTAGAACTAATAAATGAATTCAGCAAAGTGGCAGGATATAAAATCAACAAGCATAAATAAAAGGCATTTCTATACATCAGTGACAAAACTTCTGAAACGGAAATGAGGAAAAACATTCCATTCACAATATCATCAAAAAAATAAAAAATAAAATACTTGGGAATCAACCTAACAAAAGAGGTTAAAGATTTATACAATGAAAACTACAGAACCCTAAAAAGAGAAGTAGAAGATCTTAGAAGATGGAAAAATATACCCTGTTCATGGATAGGCAGAACTAACATCATCAAAATAGTGATATTACCAAACGTTCTCTATAGGTTTAATGCAATGCCAATCAAAATCCTCATGGCATTTCTTGTAGAAATAGATAAAGCAATCATGAAATTCATATGGAAAAATAAAAGACCCAGAATAGCAAAAGCAATTCTAAGCAGGAAGTGTGAATCAGGCGGTATAGTGATACCAGATTTCAAACTATATTACAGAGCAATAGTAACAAACACAGTATGGTACTGATACCAAAACAGGCGCGTGGATCAATGGTACAGAATAGAGGACACAGACACTAATTCACAAAGTTACAACTATCTTATATTTGATAAAGGGGATAAAAGCATGCAATGGAGGAAGGATAGCATCTTCAACAAATGGTGTTGGGAAAACTGGAAATCCATATGCAACAAAATGAAACTGAATCCCTTTCTCTTGCCATGCACAAAAGTTAACTCAAAGTGGATCAAGGAGCTTGATATCAAATCAGAGACTCTGCGTCTGATAGAAGAAAAAGTTGGCTTCTTAATAGGACACCCATAGCACAAGAGTTAATAACAAGAATCAACAAATGGGACTTACTTAAACTGAAAAGTTTTTTCTCAGCAAGAGAAACAATAAGAGAGGTAAATAGGGAGCCGACATCATGGGAACAAATTTTTACTCCCCACACTTCAGATAGAGCCCTAATATCCAGAATATACAAAAAACTCAAAAAATTAGACAATAAGATAACAAATAACCCAATCAACAAATGGGCCAAGGACCTGAACAGAGACTTCTCAGAGGAGGACATACAATCAATCAACAAGTACATGAAAAAATGCTCACCATCTCTAGCAGTCAGAGAAATGAAAATCAAAACCACCCTAAGATATCATCTCACTCCAGTAAGATTGGCAGCCATTATGATGTCAAACAACAACAAGTGCTGGCGAGGATGGGGGAAAAGGGTACTCTTGTACATTGCTGGTGGGAGTGCAAATTGTTGCAGCCAATTTGGAAAGCAATATGGAGATTCCTGGGAAAGTTGGGAATGGAACCACCATTTGACCCAGCTATTGCCCTTCTTGGACTATTCCTTGAAGACCTTAAAAGATCATCCTACAGGGATACTGCCACACCGATGTTCATAGCAGCACAATTCACAATAGCTAGACTGTGGAACCAACCCAGATGCCCTTCAATAGATGAATGAATTAAAAAAATGTGTCATTTACACACCATGGAGTATTACGCAGCACTAAAAATGACAAAATCATGGAATTTGCAGGGAAATGGATGGCACTAGAGCAAATTATGCTTAGTGAAGCTAGCCAATCCCTAAAAACAAATACGAAATGTCTTCTTTGATATAATGAGAGCAACTAAGAACAGAGCAGGAAGAGCAGGAAGAAAAGATTAACATTAAACAGAGACATGAGGTGGGAGGGAAAGGGAGAGAAAAGGGAAATTGCATGGAAATGGAGGGAGACCCTCATTGTTATACAAAATTACATATAAGAGGTTGAGAGGGGAATGAGAAAATAAACAAGGAGAGAAATGAATTACAGTAGATGGGGTAGAGAGAGAAGATGGGAGGGAAGGGGAGGTGGGATAGTAGAGTATAGGAAAGGTAGCAGAATACAACAGTTACTAAGAGGGCATTATGTAAAAATGTGGATGTGTAACCGATGTGATTCTGTAATCTGTATTTGGGGTAAAAATGGGAGTTCATAACCCACTTGAATCTAATGCATGAAATATGATATGTCAAGAGCTTTGTAATGTTTTGAACAACCGATAAAAAAAAAAAAAGAATGTGATGCTGAGATCCTCAAGCTATCCCAACTTCTCCTCTGGAATATTTAGAGAATAGCACTGTGAAATTTTCATCTCATACACATTCCCATTTGGGTAACATACCTTTCATTTTCAAAATAGACTGTTTAAATCCTGTGGAAGATTTTAATGATGCTGCCCTGGAAGTGACTCACATTTTCCAGTAAATTTACATTTGATTCATATGAGAACCCAATTCTAAGGCCAATCGCATTTTGGAGTTCTCCCACTACAAGGAGTTATCTTTTCTATTTTAGATTTTTTTCTATCACCATTATATTAACATGTTTGCTGAATATTTTTTTCAGCATTTATTAGGTATTTTTACTTTGCTCTTTGTGTAACATTTCCTCAGGAAATGAGAATCTTCACATTTGAATCAAAAATCCCACAAGAAGAATCTGTGAATGTCATTTACTGAGTCTACAGACTCTTTGTTTGTTTTCTATTGTTTTATTGTTTTCTTGTATTGTTGTATTGTTTTTTTGTTGTTATTGTTGTTGGAGTTGTTGCTGTTGTTGTTGGTACTGGTAATTGAACTCGGGGGCACTCAGCAATATTTTGCATTTTATTTGGAGACAGGGTCTCACGGAGTTGCTTAAGGCCTCAATATTGTTGAGGCTGGCTTTGAATTTTCAATCCTCCTGTTTCAACCTTCCCAGTCACTGAGAATACAGGTTTGCACCACTTTACCTTGAAACACACTCTTTTGATAAGTAGTTATTACTGGTGGAAAACATGCTAAGCTCTAAGAATGTCATTTTTAATTTCTAAATTAAAATAAGTACTCATACTTTATACTAAACTTGCAAAAGTACAATGAGGTGTATATATGCAAATCCTAATATAGTAGAAATGTGATGTAAAATATAGTCTTTGCTGTTTTAAATCATTACCAATATTCCAAACATTAATTTCAGTGATTTGGGAGGCTGAGCCAGAAGGATTACAAGTTCAAAACCAGACTTAGCTACTTAGTGAGGCCCTAAAAAACATAGTGACATCCTATCTGTAAATAAAAAAGTTAAAAAGAGTTGGGAATTTAACTCAGTGGTAAAGTATGTCAGAATTTAATCTCATTCCAAAAAAATAAATAAATAAATGAAAAATAAAAAATAAAATAAACAAACAAAACATATAATCTCTATAATCTCATCTTATTCAAAAAGTCAATAGATTCAAATTAAAAAAATTAATTTTGCAGAAAAAAATTATTGTGTTACTGGAAAAATCTTCTTTTATTGATTATGAAAATTAAATATAAAAACAAGTACTATGAACTCATGTTGAACTTTGTTAGAATTAGAATAATGTAGACCAAATAATGTAATTAAGACTATATGAATGTAAGACATAGAAATAGAAATAATGTTTGTATCACCCATTTCTAGTAAAAGTCTTGTAGTGAAGAATACTGGAGATAGTACATATGGCTAAGAAATAAAATCTCAACAAGGAAATACAACAGTCAAAATATTTTTCAATAGCCAAGTGTGCTGATGCACACCTCTAATCCCAGCAGCTAGGGAGGTTGAGACAGAAGCATCATGAGTTCAATGGCATCCTCAACAATGGTGAGAAAATAAAAAACTCAGTGAGACACTGCCTCTCAATAATTATACCAAAATAATAGACATGGAAATGTTGCTCAGTGGTTGAGTGGCCCTGAGATAAATACCAGGTACCTCATTCCCACAAAAAGAGAGGTTTTAAAAAGCACTTAACAGGGAGAAAACATTGCAAATAATAAGTAAATATATGTATATACACGTATGTCAATATGATGAGAGATAAGTTAACATTCAGAATGCAGAGAGTATTGTATACTTAGCAGAATGTTAAAATCAATGACAATAAAGGCATACACATATTAATAGAGACCTAACAATTACAAAATATTAAATGACTGGAATTGTCAAACACTGTTTGCGGCCACATAACTTTATAAAGCTACTTCAAAAAATGGTTTGGCACTATCTAATCAGGCATGCCCTATGAACCACCAATTCTACTTCTGGGAAAACAGATATGCACCAATAAGATTCTACACAAATTTTTTACTAGGCCCCTTACCCTCATTTAAAGCTGAGCTTAAAAAGAAAACATAAAAACTTAATTAGATTTCTAAAAGTAACTAAACTTCATTACCTAATTGTAAGAATCTCTATAGAATCTTTTTAGAAAAGGCAAATTTTACAAAAAAAGAAAAAGAGAGAGAGAGAGAGAGAGAGAGAGACAAAGAGAGAGAGAGAGAAAGAGAGAGAGAGAGGGAGAGAGAGAGAGAATATAGCAAATCCTAAGTAAAATAACAAAATTAAAAGATATTCAAGATGAACAAATGCCCAGCTTGTCAGTAATGTCAGATGTTTGTGCTTTCATATGACAAATAAAATTGAAAGAGCTCTGGTGCTGGGAGCCATTAGCCAAGTAGGTATCACAATTTCCTTGCCAGCGTACCCCATGTTGCTTAGTGGAAGGACTCGTGAAAATAGGACATTTTGCAGTGACATTGCATGTAAGGTGACCTTGCTCAAGGACCAGGGCAGATCCGGGTTTAGGGCGTTCCGGTTTAGGACAATCTGGGTTTAGGGCGTTCCTGGTTTAGGGTGTATCCTGCTGCCTGAGTTCCTCTTGAGTTCTCACGGGATTCAGACAGTATTTTGGGGAGATAGAAACCCAGTGGAGGTGTGGATTTGGGCAGAGAATGTGGATTTCCCCAGAACGTGTTTGTAGAAGGCCGGTGTGAGAATGGGAATAAAGAATTGCTGTTTGAATCTACAAAGCTGTGAGTGGCTCGCGATTTGTTCCCAGCCAGACTGCGGCACTGTGGTAAATATGAAATATAAAAAATCATATACTAATTATATCTCCACTTGTAATATACAGTATGTGTACAAAGTTGTCTCCTTAAGTGATAGGCATACATTCTGAGAAATGCATTCAAAAGTGATTTTGTTATTTTTGCAAACATCATACCGTGTACTGACAAGTAAATTTTATATTACTACAAGCTTAGGCTATAGGTTGTAGCTATCATTAAACATAGTTTCCATCACTGAACAAAAGTCCATTATGCCACACATTACCGTATATTACGAACTTAGAGAAATCAGTGTACACCTTAAAATATTATGAATAAATAGACCTGTGGAACTGAAGTGTGAATCTTTAAAAAGACACCAACTACACTATGATAAATGAGAGTTTGCACTGCTGATAATATAATCTTTTCTAAAGGAAGCTGCTGTAACAATGGAATACCTGTGTGATTATAAAGTCTCCTGTCTCAAAACAACATTAATACTGGGGTCTAATTTTGAATACAATGACACAATTGTTTTCAAAACTAAGAATAACAAAGAAAATAGAGAATTTTTTCAAAGTTACGCAAAACAAAATGTTAAAAAATAACATAAATTGAAGATCGGTTGTGTTTCAGTGGTAGAGCAATTGCCACACACATGTGAGAAACTTGATTTATCCTCAGCATCACATAAAAATTAATGAACAAAATTGAGATGTTGTGTCCATCTACAAACAAAAAATTAAAAAAACAATAAATGCATTGTGCATTAAAATAATCAATTATTGAAATGGCACAATTAAAGATATAAAGTGACAGGTGGTATGAAATAATTACCTCACCTATAACCGAATACTTAATAAAAAATATGACACCAAGAGAACAACAACCATCTTGAATAGCCTCCTTTTATAGGTGATATCTAAGTGTTCAATACTCATAAAAAAGTCAACACCTTAGGAAATTAGATAATTATAGAACAAAATAACAAATACATAACATTAAACAGTATTGATGATGATGTAAAATAAAAATTTATCATGAACTACCATTGGAGTTTAAGTTGGTAACTCTTTGTAAAAATTATGTGACTACTGAATATACATCGTCATTTCCTACCAGTATCATTGACTTATTGAAATATATGTCTCTATAAAACATAATAATATATAAAAATACATTAGTATTGTTGTATACAGCTAAAATCTGGTAAGTAGTTAAAAACAGTACATTTAAAAAGGGACAAATAATAAAGTGCAAGGAAGAATTTTGCTAAAGCTCAGGCATATTTTTTTTTCCACAGTACATCTAGTGTAACAGTACAAATCACCACATCAGAATTCTATAAATGTCACATTTGCATACTACTTCATACATTACATAGAAGTTTTAAAGAAAAATATGTACACTTCACAGAGGAATAAAAACTTACAGAGCACATAAAATACTCAATTATGCACACAATGTGTTTAGATAAAACTCAGCATTACAAAAACAAGAATTTTCTCTCAATATAATCTATAATATTTTCTGTCAAATTTGAGCATTTTTGCCTTTTAATGAAAGAAGAAACTTAAAGCAAAATTCATACATACATGCATAAATAAATAAAATTCCTCTGTGAAGAAAAGTATGTATAAAATACCCCAAGATTTATGCTGTAGAGAAGCAAATGAAGTAGCAGTATCATTAAGTGACACTGATGTATATTCTAAAACTGTAACACAATAACAAAGATAAAAAAGTCATAATATGAACCAACCGCATAGATGACTTCATAAACATGTAATTTTTTGTATTGTGAAAAGCAATAAAGTGGTCTACATCTAGCCCTATGAAAAGTATCTCTCTATAAAATGGATAAAAAATACAATCTAAAATCAGTGGTTAGGGCTTGAAAAACAGTTCCCTGAGAGTTTGTGTACAGAGTATGTTAAAATACTGGGTTCAAACTCAAAACAAAAAGTAGATTTTAAGGTCAGGACTTGTAAGGTTAGAAGATGAAATTTGTTTTAAATATGATTTTAACCACTGTGATTAAAAGATCCAACACTAAATTGTAGAGAGGAAAAGTTTATTTGGAGGCTTACAGTTTCAGAGGCGTTAGACCATACAAGGCTGGCTCCATTCCTCAAGACTCAAGGTGAGAAAGAACATTAAGGTAGAAGTGTGTGACAGAGGGAAGTAGCTCACATAGTAATCATGATCAGTGAAAGAGCCTCTGAATTTGGGGTATATGCAAATATAATCCCAAAACTACACCCTTGATTCAAACCTTCTCCAGCCACAACTCACCACTTCAGTTATCATACCATTAAGTCCTTCATGGATAAATTTACTAATTATGTTAAGGTTATAACCTAATCCTTTGTCCTACAAACCTTCCTGCATTGTCTCAAAGAAAAACTTTTGGGGAATATGTCACATCAAAATCACGACAGAAATAATGCAGAATATGAGACTTCTGACTCTCCTTCAATCTACTGATACACTGAATCAACATCCACTCATGTTATGTGTTTCTCTTTGACAAAGTCATAAGTAACTTAGACACATTAGACAACTGAGAAAATGCCTGCCTTCCAAATGGGTAGAAAAAGCTAAGGTATACCTGGGCATTAGAGTTGCTGAATGAAGTGCCACATATTTGGAATGAATTTCCCCAAAGTCAGGGTTACCTTGAATAAAGAGGATTAGTATTAGAACTGTAGAATGTTCTGTGATTTTCATTTTAATTTATCTATTGGTTAGAGAAGAAGTGATATGCAAGTATCAAAATGACAAAGTGGTAATCTTCTATGGCTTAGCAAGTCTTTCCATGTGTTTCATCACCTGAAAGCAGGGCAGAGAAATTACATCTCAAAGGTGTTAGTTTATCCCTAGAAGGATTTTTGCCAACTTCCACTACCAAAACATGAGTTTCTCTCTTGCTTCAATTACATGTTTAATAGGGCAAAATTCAGAAAACTACTGGTAGAATAATTGACAGCTCAGCACTTCTTGAGCCACGACTACCCTTGCTCACTGCAGTAATAATTTCAAGCCTACATAATTTTCCCAAAATGAGTTTGTCCATGTACCGATAGTCTAAATTTAGCTCCTATGCTCAAGGGAGTATATCCTAAACTTCCAAGCTTTAGAAGCAAAGGTGACTGGCCATGTGCAAATCTCCATAGATTGTAAACAATTGGATTTGCATTGTTTATATCTACTTCCAAGATTTAAATTCACATCAGTATTGCAGAAAATGGATTAGAAACCACATTACCTGTTTTAACCCAGAATTCATTTAGAACACACTCTTCCTCTGGCAACTTGACAGCCTGAAATCTAACAAAATTATATCCAAAATTTAATGCATCAGTCAAATAGTTAGTTTCCTGCAGCCTGTACAGTTCTGTCAGAATGGCTAAAAATATGAGATTTAGGGGCTAGTGTTGTGGCTCAGTGGTGGAGTGCTCATCTAGCATGTGTGAGACATTGAGTTTGATCCTCAGCACAACAGGGACATAAATAAAAATAAAGTAAAGGCATTGTGTTCACCTGCACCTAAACATAAGTAAATAAAAAGAATACTTAGGAGTAAAACAAAAAAATAATGTACCTACTAAAAGATAGTAGGTACTCCAGATCCTATTACATGGACATTGTACAAATGTCAGTGAGAGCATAAATAGAATAAAGATGTTATTGAAAATGGTGTTTTGGTTATGCAAAAATTCAAAATTAAAATGCCTAATGATTCAGTGTTAGTAATTCAGCGTATGTACCTAAGGAAATTGGAGTCATTAAATCATAGAAAACAATGTACTCCCATTTTCATTGTAGAATTATTTACAAACCTGGTAGAAGAACTGAAGCAGCTTCAGGCTAAAGGGTAGGCTTGGAATTCTCAGCAGCTTTAAAGGCTAAAAGTGGAGGGTCATAGGTTAAAAACAAGTTATAAAAAGTCAGTGAGCCACTAAGTGACTAAACATGATTTTAACTCAAAAGAATATGAACACTTTTAAAGATAAAATTTATATAAAGGCTAGTGATATAGATCAGTGTTTGAGTAGCCCTGGTTTTAATAAACAGTACCAACAATAAGCCAACCAATAAATAAATAAATTAATTAATTAATAAACAAACAAATAAATAAATGGTACCCTACTGATAGGCGACAGACATATGGGAATGGTAGAAGCAGATTAAGAGAAAGTCTTTAAAATGGGCCCAATATTCTAATGCCATCCTTTTTTTTTTTCCAAAAAAGCAATTTACCTGCAGCACTGCCTAGCTTAACTAGAGAGGATATGTCATATTCCTTCACAAAACATTTTATGCAGAATAAATGCAGTCCCAAAATAATGTCTATAAGAGTAACCCAAGTTACAGTAAAGGGAAGAATTTTTGACCCTAACAAAGATCAGATCTCAAGAAGATGAAAATAATTTCTACTAGCCATAAAATTTAAAATAATTTATGATTAAGAATCCAATTAGAAATGGTGAGCATGGGCATAGTTACCCTAAAGTTTTCATGAATGTGGATACTTGAGTTATTTTATGTTATCCTACTCTCTGTCCAAAGTCAAAAAGTGGACTGGGGCAGGATTCTTTGGAATATTTTCTTAGATCCCCAATAAAACTGGAGTGAATAAGAGCCATATTGTCTTTTTCATCTCTAAGAGGATCCACTGTCTCCCTGCAGATTGTCTCATTTTTTTTTTCTTTCACATCACTTCTAATAAACACATGGCTTTCTGTTCTGAGTGATAAGTCTAAAAACTTTATGTCTCGATTAAAAAAAATACATTTAAACGGGTGTGTCTTCACACTACCTCAGTTTCCCAGAGGGCTTCAGCCATGTATTACTAAAAGATCCTTGTCAGCTGAAGGGCTTCCAAAGATGCCCTTGAGAGCCTCTACTCCATACTACTTTATTGAAAGGAAAGTCTCACAGAATTATAATCTCTAGGCACCCCCAAAGACTTTAGACATGGTATCTGTTAAAAATTTGTGTCACGAAGTTAGGAAACCCAAAACTATTCAAATATGAGGAGTTGCAACGAGGACAAATCACACAAAATTCTTCAAGGAAAAATCTCAAATGAGAGGTTGTGATATAATTTCTGTACCTGGGAAGGCAAAGGGAGGAGAGACAGGGTTTCATTATTAATTTTCAAATTGTCAAGTTACACTTGTCTTTTTTCCTCCCATGTTAAATGATCACAAAAAGAAACCAAAACTTTAAATACTTCCATTCAGTTCTTGAAAAAAAATTAGAAATACTGCATCCATTTTAAATATAGCATGAAAAAAAAATAATTGACAAAGGAAGGAGACAATGAAAGCTCTAAAAATTGAACAGAGCCACATCTGAAATCTTTAAGTGTCTCAGGATCCTGAAGCAAAAGGATCATGAGTTCAAAGTCAGCCTCACAAAGTGTGAGGTGCTAAGCAACTCGGTGAGACTTGTCTGTAAATAAAACACAAAATAGGGCTGGGGATTTGGCTCAGGGTTTTAGTGTCCCTGAGTTATATCCCAGTACCCCACCACAAACAGAATATGAACAGAAACCTGGAAATGTAGAAATATATCTTGAGACATATAAAGAGCTGGGCTGGAAGACAGGGTTCTTGATTTGAGGTACTGCTTTCCAGTCATTTGGGAAGCTCAGGAGAAAGAAGAAATGTGAGCTCCTTAAGAACAAATCTGTTTTCATGATTAAACAAAGTACATAAAGTTAGGGTTTTCCCCATTATCGTCCTAGTCTTCATTACACAATCTGGGAACATGCTGGGCTATGGCACACTGATGTCTGTTGGCCTTCAGAAAATTACTTAAAACATGATAAAGTGATGTGAAAGGATGCCCAGAGTCTAGCTACTTCCCTACACTCCACTAGAATGGTCAGAGGGGACTGAAAGCAGAGCTTCCACAGAAAATCCCTGTGGCCAGCAGACACTGAAGAAGACAATGCAGTGATCACATTTACCATTTATAATGCCCTATATTACCAATCCCATTAACTCAAACAGCCTCCTATCCAATCTCAAGATACCAGTGCATATTCACCATTTCCTGGCTTTCACAGTGCCCAGAATTCTCCCTATGATTATTTCAGCACCTATGTGGCACAGAAGCATGGGGCTCCTAAGGATCAAAGAGGAAACCTAGAAACAAATGTGTAAAAATGGCAGACTTGCCATAATAACCCAGATCCAGACTTTGAAATCCCACCACCTCTTCATTGGCTGTGTGTGGATTGGACAGTTTTAATGAAAGTGCCCATGATTGGACAGGGTTTCAGCCATTGTCCCAGGCTAATCTTAGTGAACCTATGTTCTGAGTTCATTGAATCCAACAAGAAATCAGGCAAGAATGACAAGTTCTTGGCTTTTTAAAAAATACTGGCACTGAATTCACAAGGGAGATTGCTGTGAATGCCCACAACCACTTCTACTTTTTTATTTTTTGAAACAGAGTCTCAGTAATTTGCTCATTCTAGCCTCAAATCCCACTTTCATGGTCTCTAAATTACTTGATATTACTGAAATGCACAGATGCACCTATTGTTTTTATTTTTTTCCATTTGTGTAACAGTAAACTGAATCCACACCTCAAAACATGGTTATTTTAAGGCAGTACTAGGATATAGCATTTTTCATTTATGACTGTATACAAGGTCAATTCAATTTATGAGTTACATATTTGTATATATTACTCATAAATAAAAATAATGCTTCTGGGCATAGTTTGTACCCCTGCAATCCCAGCAGAAGGGTGAGGCAAAAAAATAATGAGTTAAAGCCACCCTCTAAAGAAAGTGCTAAGCAACTCAATGAGACCCTGACTCTATATAAAATGCAAAATATGGCTGGGGAATGTGGCTCAATAGTTGACTTCCTTTGCCAATTCTTGGTAACCCCCCCTCATTACATGATGAAAGAATACCTTGAATTTATATAAAATTCTGCTCTATTGTTTTAGGGAGAAGAGTTTTTGAGTTTTCAATTTGTAATCCATCCCCTGAAGCAGCAATGTCCATCAAAATATTTTTGAAGCACAAGTGTTATTTTAAAGTTTCTAGTATTAATGTTTAAAAAAAGAACATGTGAAATCACTTGTAATAACTTAAGCCACTCTACCTAGAATATTATCATAGGTTGACCACACAAATTTATTAATGAATATGTATATTTTTGGAAATTCATCTTAATATTCACTATTTACCTGAAGTCTCAGGCACATCTCAGTTTACTGATCCCAATTTCATGTTTGAGAGCTATGAATTTTTTGACTTCAGGAAGATGAAATGCCTGGACCACTCATTTTTATGTCCTAGGTGATGGAATACACTTCCTGGATATATTGTCATCGGGGCAAAAAAAAGAAAAAAAAAAGGAGCAACAATACATTATGAGACAGCTGGTGGCTCCAAAAAAGAAGTTTACAAATGTGGGAACTGTTTCTCACTAGATGCTGGACACAGATCCATTCCCACTTCAGATATGAATCTGTAAAGTACAAAGAATTGGTGTTTCAGGAGGTGGAGGGTGTCAGGTATTCAGACTTTTCAGTAGCCCAGAATTTAAAGTATAAACATATTAAATAAAATTTTATTTTTTGATTTTGTTCTTAGCCTAATGGCAGGGTTGTGGTGTCTTTTTTTTTTTTTTTGCTATAGGTTACTGTGAAAATATTAGCACAAATAAAAGGCATATGTGTCTTCACATATTTCTAAATAATTAAATACCATATATTGAGTGATTCAACTTGAATCTTAAGCTAGAAAAAATTAAATCACTACCTATATGATATCTGCTGTTTTCCAAATAATTTCAGTAAGACATGTTATTGAATCTTAACATCTTTCATACAGTGAGTATATTTTTTAATCACTGTAAACTTACTAAATCATATTTGTTTTGTTCACCAGTTATATTGAGTTCATCTGGGATATTTTTGCTGCATATGTTTAGATGATGGTTGATAAGATTATCTAACTTTAGAAGGTGATCTCACTGTGAAAAAAATCACCCTGAGTCTCCTCAACAGAATATCTCATGATCAAACTTATGTGGGATTGTTATCATGAAGGTGACAGTGTTGTTAACGTAAAAGCAAAAGCATTCAAAATGGTTTCTGATGGGGTACCTGATAAATAATTTTTTATACCACAGATTAACATAAGCCATAAAAAAAAAAACAAGAAGAGCCCAGATTCAAAGTTTGGGAAACACATTCTGCATTTTTGCTAGAATAGGAGAAAAAACACACTGCCAACTTTCTGTATACAGATAAGGGAAAGAACAGTTGGTATTTTGGAAGTCAGTATCATTCTGCCTTTTGTAGAAGTTGTGGCCAATAGAGCTGCTCAGTGTCAAAGAACATTTTCAAAACACCAACAGTAGTGTGTGTGGGCAGGTACTGGTAATTTAACTGAGGAGATTATTACTCCTGACTAATATTTCTGATTCTTTCTTTTTTAATTTTCTTTTCATTTTTATTTTGAAATAAAGTCTTCCTAAGTTGCTGAAGCTTTTATCAAACTTGCAATCTAACTGCCTCAGTCTCACAAATCACTGGAATTTTAGGTGTGTGCCACCACAATTGTGCAGCCTCACAATTATTAAGAAGTTTGAAGTGGATTCAGGATTTTATATGTCTGACCCCACAGGGAGAACATACCTTACCTAGACCACATGATTCTTCAAACTTTCATTATTATATTTGAAGATAAACGATGACATTTATTTTTAAAAATAGGATTAGCCACATGTGGTGGCTCTTGGCTATAATCTTAGAAATTTGAGAGCCTGAAGTAGGAGGATCACAAGTTCAAAACTAATCTCAATTATGTTGAAAGACTCTAAGAACCTCAGCAAGATCCTGTCTCAAAATTAATAAAAAAAAAGAAAGAAATTTAAAAACTTGTGAAAAAAGAGAGAAAAAATAAAAACGGATGGGAATACAGCTACATTAGTTTAGTGTTTGCCTCATTTGCACAGGGCACGGGGCCCTGGGTTCAATACTCAAAAGAAAGCACATAGTCACACACACACACACACATACACACACATAAAACTTGGGGATAGAGCTCAGTAGTTAATTACCCCTGAATTAAATACTCAATATTATTTAAAAAAACAAATAAATAAGATAAAAGCAGAATTTCCATTCATCTCATACTGTTTTATCCACCCCCCGCCAAGGGAATAATATGTTTGAGCAAAGACTTACAAAACTTCTAGCATGAACTTGAAGTAAACTAGAAAAAGGGTGAAAACTGAATTGAAGAAATTAAGAAACAAAAATATGTTTTTATTTTCTCATGAGAGAAGAAATTTCAAAATGGATATGCTTTATTACAGGCATGTTAATATTGCAACATGCTATGGATACTGCAACCAGAAGACTATTTTTATTTCAATTTTTTTTTTTTTGTAAATTGAAGCTGGTTGCAGTGGCACATGCTTGCAATCCCAGAGGCTCTGGAGGCTGAGGCAACAGAATTGTGAATTCAAAGCCTTTCTCAGCAAGAGTGAAGTGCTAAGAAACTCACCAAGAATCTGTCTCTAAATAAAATAAAAAGTTAGTCTTCAGATATGACTCAGTGTTCAAGTGCCCCTGAGTTAAATCCCTAGTCCAAAAAAAAGTCTTTTTCAAATTGAAAATATAAAATTTCACATAAGAAATTGAAGGAGATGAGTAAATATGGTAATGTTTGTGATCTATAAAACAAATGATACACAAATCTCCACTATAAGAATACCATCTGGGAGTATAACAACAACAACAAATACAAAAAAAAAGATACTCCTTGGAACTTGCTTTAAATCAGAGGATTTGTATTAGCCTCAAATTACAAATTGTTTTCAGGTCTTTGGCTGCTGTGCAGGGGCTGAGGCCCAGTAAACAAGGTTTAGGGCTCTAGGAGTTTAGAGAATATGTGAGGAGCAGGTGTGATAGTAGGGTTGCTTTATTTGAAGGCAAAAGTTGTCTCTAGCCACCCTCTAGCTTCTAGCCCTCAGTCCCCTAAATTATTTCATAGAACATTTTTTGAACTGCAGGTCAGACAAAGAAAGCATATTGCCAATATTTTACCAAAGTAAGTACATAAACTCAAGCAAATGTTTATGACTTTGAGTATATACACTGAATCAATGAGTTTATAACCTTGGCTATCTACTACAACCATAGCCCTCTGAAAGTTCTGCCACCTTGTAATGCTCTCAGTCACATTTGGCCCTATTAAAAACCTCATGGCATTGAGTATTTTACAACTTCTGCTGTAAAGAGCAGTGCTAACTTCTCCATTTTCAAGGCACTACATAGAATGCTATTCTTCTCTAAACCATACAGACATAAAAACAAACCAGTCAGGGATCTCTTGCTTCATGTTTAACTTATTGTCATAAGACCACAGATTCTGCTTGATAGGTAAATGTGATGCAATTGGATACCTGAGCCAGCCCTGCCAGTAGTTCACTGGAGCCATTGACTGCTCTTGTTTCATTTTATGCATCACCATTGGCTAGATTTGCTGGACTTTATCCTCCTTCTCCTTCCCTGACTCACTCAACACTATGGGGAAAGTTGATGGGCATTTTCAAAGTACGGAGATCCTCCTCTACTGATTGTGCTCTGGCTTTATAGGCTTCTTGTTTGTCTTACAATTTTCTAATTCTGTCAGTCTCTCATACATTTTTATCAGTTTTTTTCCTTGTTGTTGTTGTTTATTTGTTTTGTTTTGTTTTGTTTTGTTGGTAATGGGAATTGAATTCAGGCACTTAACCCCTATACCATATCCCAGACTTGCTAGAGGTGTGGTCTCACTAAGTTTCTTAGCACTTCACCTTTATTGAGGATGGCTTTGAATTCAGGTTCCTCCTGTTTCAGCCTCCTGAGAAGGTGGGATTACTGGGAGGAACCACCAAATCTAACTTTGTGTCAGTTTTTTTTTTTTTTCTGTCACACAAGTAGAAACTACTCATACTGTGGCCCTAGCACATACACATGGTCCTTAGGCTATTTCTACAAGTCTTGAGTGATACTCCTGCCACTTTTTTCCATAGCCAGGGACTAAGGCCTTTGCTCAAAGTAGTCCTTGACAGTTAAATTTTCTGGGTTCTTGTAAACACACAGTGCAATCAGAAGACTTCCTTAAGTTTACAGGAAATGCATCCCATCATATGTTGACTTTTCATAGGGGTACATTATAATAGGATTGTGGACACTAAGTTCTATATGTTTCTTGATTGCCATAGGTGCTCCCTGCTCCCCAAACCAACAACACTAATATACCAGGGCTCAGGTATCTCTCACCTACAAAATATACTAAAGACTATGCCAGTTGCTTTCTGGCAGATCAGATCCAGGAAGCAATGGTTGGGTCTTTAGCAGCTGAAATATATAAGGCAGAGTAGGCATAGTAGTCATGCTTATGCAGAGGTGGCCATAGCCTCCTGCATCATTGTATAGGAGATATATATATATATATCATATATATATATATATATAAAGAAGGCCAATTTGAAAAATTTTACATAGTGAATACAAGCTGAAAAACAAATATTTATGACCCTCAATACATACACTCAATCAGGGTGTTTATTTCCTTGAATATATAATAAAAACCAACCTGCTGGAAGCATCAGCAAGACAGCATATTTATAGCCATCAATCCAAATTTTTAGGATACCTCATCATAAAATTGAACATTTGAAGTTTTCTGTAATAATCCCTTATCAAGAAGGCCAGAGATCTGAATCTCCAGTCCAAAACAATGTATGCTACAAAGTCATGTAACCAGAACACAAGACCCCTGCCTAGGATTACTAAAAGCCACTTCCAGGTGGTACCTAGACAAGCTCATCATTTATGAAAATGATCATCAGTCAGTTGCTGTGTGGCTGAAACTTCAGAAAGCATATGTGCTGAACCCATACTAATATTCTTTTAATTATCTAGAATACATATACAACTAAATATTTTACATACTCTTCACTGTGCTGCTATTGACAAACAAAATGTCATGCAATTATGCAACACAATATTATATATCTGATACTCTTTTTTTCATTTACTAGAAATAGACCCTGCAGTGTGGATGCTGGTGAGAGCTGCAACTTCTCCCTATAATCCTCTTCTCAACCAGTCATCTGGTCCACACCAGGAAAGGCCTGCCTTTGTTTTTTACTTGATCACCCTGGTCTGAGTGAGTGTGCATATGCTGGACATAAAGCCTAAGGCAGGAGACTTCTGAACATAGCATGCAGAGGGAATGTCTGTAATTAGCCTATTATGATTAAGTGTGCTTTGCAGTGCTTAGAATTAATTTAAAAGTGTTTCTGTGAATTGATTATGTCTTTTGCAGTACCCAGAATTAAGAATTATTATTTTCTTAAAAACCTATAGAATGAAATTGTATTGAATAATTGAATGAATAAAGCATTGAAAGGGGCAAAAGTGCATGGACATTCTTTATTTCTCTCCTGTACTGCATATGTCACAATTGTTGCTCCCTCAAAACATGTCCCTAGCAACAATTTCCAGTTTCCTCCATTGCCACTCTTGCCAGCTTCAAACAACCTACTTATCCAGTCTCAGGAAAACAATGCACACTTACCATTTTCTTGCTTTCAGGGTTTTCAGCGTTCTCCCTGTGATTAGCACAGAAACGTGGGCTCCTGGTCCAGGACAGAAAGCCTACAAAATGATTAAAAGAATGGCAGTTCCAGAGAAAAAAGGAACAGAATATTGTCAAAGCCCTTCCCCTCATCACTGGCTGCATGATTGGAAAGTTCTCACCTAAGAGACTGATTGGACAAGTCTTTCTGCACTGCCTCCAACCTAAGCCAAGTGGGCCAAGAATCAAGTCCAAAAGTCAGGTTGTTCCATTTTCATTGTTAAAATACTAAAGATCGGGGATGGGGATATAAACTTAAATAAGAGAAATTAAAATACTACTTAAAAGGTATCTGCTGTTTTCCACATATTCACTGTACCACATGTGATTAAATCCTGACATTTTCCCTACAATGGGTATATTGTCTTCTATAACTGTATAAGAAGTCACTCTAAAACTTACTAGTTCACATTTGGATTGAAGTGCATTCATCTGCAATATTTTTGCAGCATGTGTTTAGCTGTTAAGGTTACTGAACTTCAGAGGGTGATCTGGCAGCCAAACAAAAGCACCCTGAATCTTCTTCACATGATATCTCAGAATCAAATAAATTAAGGTGGACTTCTTCTCATCAAGGGACAGTGTTCTAAAAGCAAAAGCAAAAACATTAAAAAATATTTTCTGACTAGGTACCTGACAAGTACTCTTTCATAGCCACAAATTTATATAAGCCATAAAAAATAATAAGAGCCCTGATCCAAAGTTTGGAGAATACACTCGGGCTTTGACTAGCATAGGAGTAAAATCACATAACCAAATTTCTGTACACAAATAAGGCTAAGGGACTACTGATATTATGGCACTAATTCTGCCTTTTGTAATAGATGAGGTTTTTACAGCTGTTCTTACAGCTGTCAAAAAATATTTTCAAAATCCCACAAGTACTGTGTGTGTGTGTGTGTGTGTGTGTGTGTGTGTGTGTGTGTGTGTGTTTATATGAGTGTAGTACTGGTGGTTAAACTGAGGGAATATTATTCCTGAGCTTTATCTTCAATTTTTTCTTTTTTTTTTTATTTTGAGACAGGATCTTACAAAATGCTTTCTTGTGTGCTCACAATTTTTAAGTACATATAAAGATAAAATATGCCTGACCCAAAGGCAAATCTTATCTCCTTTAGGAGCCATGATTCATCACTATTTTAAAATTCTCTTAAAAGTTAAGTAGTGATATTTTTTCAAAAGGGAATGTTACACACATATGGTGGCTCATGTCAGCAATCATAATAATTTAGTAGATGTAATCAAGAGAATCACAATTTCTAATTCAGCCTAAATAATATTAGAGGGCCATAAGCAACTAAGCAACACTTTGTCTGAAAACTAAAAAAAAAATAAAATACAATTAAAAAGGGCTGGTGATACAGTGGTTTAGGAGAACTATCCTGGGTTAAGTACTCATTCCTCTTCCCTTAAAAAAAAAGAAAAGAACAAAAAAATTATATCTGGTGAATGTTTTATTCAATGGGGATAATATGTTTGAGAAAAACTTCTGAAGCTTATAGCAAGGATTTAAAATAAATATGGGAAATGGCTGAGAACTGAGAACTGAAAAATCAAGGACAAGCCATATTTTTTAAATTTCTTATCAGTATAAACTTAAAACAGATATATTTCATTACTGTCATGATAAAAATGCAGGATGGTATGGAAACTGCAACAAAAACACTGTATTTATTTCACAAATGTTTTATAAATGGAGAATATGAAACATGAAACACTATGTAAAAAATAAAGGAGAGACAATATTAAGATAATATATGTAATCTAAAATAAATAATACACTAAATATCCACCATACAAATATTATCTGGGAGCATGTCTACAAAACAACACAATACTCCTTGCATAAAGCAGAGGATTTGTGACAGTCTCAAATTAAATATAGTTTCACATATTTGGCTGCTGTGCAGGAGCTCATATCAAAAAAGCAATGTTTGGGACTCAAGCAGTTGAAATAAGATGTGAGGAACTTTTGGAAAGGTAGGCATGCTACTTCTGAAGGCAGCAATAGCTCATAAGCAGACTCTAGCTTCTATACCTCAGCCCCCAAATTTATTAAATAAAATTTTTTATGTAGGTCAGACAAAGTAGGCACATCAACAACAATTGACTGATGTAAGAGCATGCTCACAAACAAATGTTTCTGACCTTGAGTACATACATTGAATCTGAGTGTTTGTTACCTAGGCTACTTGCTAAAAAGGTAGCCTTCTGGCAGCTGTACTAACACCCTTTGTCTTTTTTGTCTTTTTTGGCCCTAAATGCCTCATGGTATTGGGCATTTTACAACTTCTATTGTAAGGAGCAATGCTAACCTCTCAATTTTTAGGGTGCAACACAGAATGCTGTTTATCTCTAATTCTTACAGACAAAAAATAATAATCTTACTCTCTTGACACCTGGGTAAATTATTTTTTAAGTCCATCAGTTCTGCTTAACAGGTAATATGGGTTAAATTTGGATACTGTTCACTGGAGCCATTTGCTGCTGTTGTTTCATTTTATGCATCATCCATTGACTGGAGTTTAAGGCCTTTGTCCTTCTTCTTCTCTACAGACTCAACATCACAATGGAGAAGGTTGATAGGTATTTTCAAAATACAGAAATCTTACTCTACTGGATGTATTTTGGATTCCTAGACCTCTTGATTATCTTGCAATTCCTCATTCTGCTAGTCTCTCATAAGCTTGCATCAGTTTTTGCTGTCAGATCTATTGAAACCATTCATCTCATGGCCAGAGCAACTGCACATGACTTCTTTGACTACTTCTCCAAATCATGTATGTGACTGCTGCCACTTTTTTCTTTGGCCAGGGGCTGGGGCTTGGGCTTCAACACTTCATTGACACTTTAACTTGCAGGGATCATGTTTGCCCACAGTGCAGTCAGAATCCTTATTTCTGCTTACAAGGAACAAATCCTATTATATCATAACTCTCCATAGGAGTCCACTGTAATAGGACTGAGGCAACTAAGTGTTGTATGCTTCTTGGTGTCTATAGGTGCCACCACTCCCCTAACAACATCTACTAATCTATCAGGACTGAGATATCTCCCACATGCAAATATCCTAAAGACTACGCCAGTTTCTGTGTGGGTGTTGAGACCCAGGATGTAAAATTTGGATCTCTAGCAATTGAGAGATGTTAGGCAGAGTTGGCAGTTTAGTCATGTTTATGCAAAAAAAAAAAAAAAATAGCTTCCAGACAGCCCAAAACCTTCAACCCTTAGATTCCTGCATCATTCCATAGGCCTTTTCATATACAGGCCAGAAAACAAAGATGAATGCTTAATATTTTACATAGTGAACACATGCTCAAAAGAAAAAGTTTATGACAATAAATGCACACACTAAATCAGGGTATTTATTACTTGAATAAATAAAAATAATAATAATTATAATTATAATAATAACCTGTTGAAAGCATCAACAAGAGAGTAGCTATAGCCATGTTTGGCCTTTCCAATGATCCACCCTTTTAGAATTCATCATCAAAAAATCTACACACCTGAAGTCTTCTGCGATGATCTATTAGCAAAGAAGTAAGAGCTCTGCATAAACAGACGATGAAAATAAACTGCATTGTGATATGACTAGAACACAATCCCCCTGCCTAGGATTACTAAAAGCCATCTCCATATGGTATCCTGACAAGCTCATCATTCTTTCAACTTATCACTGATCAACTGCTGTGTGGCTGCAACTAAAGATGTAATATGTATTGATGTAATACTGATATTATTTTGGTGATCTAGAATATACATACAACTGAATATGGCAGAAATCCATTCTGGTGCTGCTGTTAACAAATGAAGTGCCATGTGATTTTGCAACAAAACTTTTTGTATTTGATATTTTTCTTTATTAACTAGAGATAGAGCCTGCTTTGTATGATTTAAGATTTGACTGGGTACTCTGTATCTTATTCACCAAGAATACGTATAAAAATAACAAAGAAAATACCTCATCTTTGTGAGTTTAAAAATTTATTTATCATATAGTCTTTTTTTAAACTATAACCACACCAAAATTTTCCATAGGCTGAAGGTTTGAACCTAGTATCCTAATATTGCCAGCAGAAAACCCAGAAGTTCAAACATATTGAGTAACATTTTCAAATTAAATCAAAGTTTAGTCAGTAAAAAATTGTCTGGATAGAATGGCGATCAACAGACTGTTGACTATAATAGATAAAGTTTCCTTCAATATACATTGAAATATTGGTTTCAATATTTAAACCTTAGAAAATAAGCCAGAATTAACAAAGGGGTGAATATAACAACTGTTCCTCTGAATAGCATTTCAATTGTGCCTGTTCATAAACCTGAGAACAAGAGCCAATATTTTAATGCATGTCTGTAATTTTTGTGACTCAAGAGGTTGAGGAAGGAAGATTTTAAATTCAAGCTAGAGTCAACAACTCAGTGGATCCTAAAGCATCTTAGTGACAACATGGCTTGTCTTAAAATAATGGGCTGGAGATGTGACTTGTGATAAAGTGCCCTGAGTCTAGTCTGTGGTACAAAAAAAATCCTGTTTTTTTTTTTTTTGTGGCACCATCTAACTTATAAGACAATAATGAATGATTGATAATTCATGTAATCTGGAGTGTCACATAGAGTTGATCCTGAATTCCTGTAAAGTTGCTTAATATTTGTGAGACCTTTCAAATATTCTTTCACACTGAACAGCTATGTAAACCTCATCTATTACAATATGCAAAATGATACTGAGTTGTCAACATATTAGCAATATTTAGCCTTATCTGTACAACTAAATTTGACAATGTGTTTTTACTCCTCTTCTAGCCAAAGTGCAGAGTATGTTTCCCAAACTTTGGATCTGAGCTCTTATTTTTTCTGTGTGTGACTTAAGTAAAGCTGTGACTATGAAAGTCTATTAGTCAGGAAACATTTTGAATACTTTGTTTTTACTTTCACAACACCATCACCTCCATGAGAATGAGTCAATCTTAATTTATTTGATTTTGAGATGAAGGATGCTTTTTTAGGCAACCATATCTCCCTCTGAAGTTCAGTAACCTTATCAACTATCACCTAATTACATGCACTAAAAAGTTCCCATATGAAACCAGCCTTAATTGATGATAATTCCACACATGAGACAATAATTTTTATATAGTTTCTTCTTATTCAGTGATAGATAACTAACCCACTAACTGAGTGCCAGGATTCCATCACACATGGAATTGAAGTTATGTGAAAAACACATTGTGCCTTCTGGGGAGTGGTTAAATTTTTATTAATCTCAATTTAACTTTAATCTTTTGACAGACTTTATTGAATTATATAGAAATGTATGTAGACTTCTATGCTTTAATATTTGATGATATTCTCACAGTACCCCTTACAAAAGAAGAAAATTTAAACCACAACCCTGCATTAGGCTAAAGACACAAGTGCAAAATAAGTTTTTCTTTAAATATTTAGACTCTATTTTCTGGGTTACTGATTACCTGATAACCTAGAGTTTTCTCTCCAGTGATGCCCATCTCTTTTGGTTATGGTATGATATCTAAAATGGAAATGGATCTGAGCCCAGAATCCTGTGAGAAAGAGGGTCCACTTTTGTACACTTCTTCTGAGTTGTAGATGGCAACGCTCTCAAAGTTCACAGTCTCTCCTATTCTTTGGCCCTGAGAGAATGTTGTTTGGTATGTTTGTTTCACAAACTATGACACAGAACTAAGTTGTCCAGTTTTTTCACCTTCCTGAGGTCAGGGTATTCATAGATCTCAAAGTCGGAATACAGCTGTGGTGAACATAGATATCTCTGAGAGGTCAAGAATGAAGTTTAGGATGAAGCTTAAAAAATACATTCATTTATTAGTCAATTTATATTGTCAAAAATAATAATCTTTTGGATATAGTGGTTTAAGTTATTGCAATTGATTTAAGCTGTCCTTCTTAATTTTTAACAGAAATTTTAAAATTATACTCCTGTGTTATATTGTTTTTCTCTCTGGAGAAATATTACTGCCTTAGGACATTGCTTCGATGTTTAAAATACAATTTGCTTTTTCATAAGACCAGACAGCAGTAAAGTTAAATGAAATTTTAAAGTAATTGTGATGAAATTTTTAATTCATAAAAATATATATGTTGGGTGTGTGAGAGACCTTGCCTCTTGGTTTTGTTCTCCCCATTGGGTTTCTCCCCACTGAAATTAAGTTTTCATCACCTGAGAAGAACATCACGTAATCTTTTACCCTTCCCCCTCTCACTAAGGTCATTATGTGGCTGTAGAGTTTAAGAGTGGTGAGGATAATGCAAGTGATGAGAAGTAATGAGATGTCATTGCAAGTCCTTATTAGACTCTGGAGCTCAAGTGCATTTTTTATTGAGCTGGCTTAACATCTGTTCATTTGCTCTATTATTTATACTAAATTTTGAGGCTTTTTAACAACCTTTTCAATTCTTATTAGTTACCACCAGATTTTTCCATGACCTCATTTACTCTAGGGCCAGAAACATCTGGTCTGGTGGTCTATACCCTGGCCTTCTCACCCTTCCCTCTTACTACATGAAGACAACTTGCCAGAGGACACACTCTGTTTCTCAGGTTGAGGGGAATTGATTTGTTTATGTCTGAGGGCAATACTGCAGGGCTTCTTTAAGCATGCCTAAAGAAGTGAGACTGCAGGTTTCAAACTGAAGTTTTTAAAATGGAGTTGTTTAGGCCAGGCCTAAGTACATCCTCAAAAAAGTGTAGTGAATTTGTTCAAAACTAAGATTTTTGTTTTGTTTTATTTTGTTTGTTTGTTTATTTAATGTATTTGTCCTCAATTGAGTTTTTTTCTTCTTTTTTCTTTTTCTTTTTTTTTTAATACCATGTATTTAACTCAGGGGCACAGGGACACAACCCCAGCCCATTTATTTTTTGTATTTATTTAGAGAGAAGGTGTCAGTTAGTTGCTTAGTGCCTTGCTTTTGCTGAGGGTGGCTTTGAATTCATGATACCCATGTATAATTTTCCTGAGCCACAGAGGTTATGGCCTGTGCCACCAAGTTTGCTTTCAAGTGAGTTTTTAAATATGTAAGAAAATGTTATTAAAATGACATTTAGAACCATTCCTAACATTCAAGCAAATTCCTTTGTCTTGGTGTGGCAAGAAATAAATGTGGAGCTGGACTTTAATTTAAATTACAAGCAAGTTCAATTGCAAAGGCTTAATTAGAACATAGTTAATTAGAAGGTCACATGCCATAGCACTATTGTAATTTTTTAAAATAATTTTTTTCTTATTTGTAGATGAACACAATATCTTTATTGTTATTCAGTATCAAACACACTGCCTCATCCATACTAGCCAAGCACTCTACCACGGAGCCACAACCCTGGACCCTTACCTGGTATTTTTTTTAATATTTACTTATATTTTATTTATTTATATGTTGTACTAAGAATTAAGCTAAAGGCCTCATATATGCTAGGTGAGCACTAGCCCACTGATCCACACCTTCATCTCTTTCCTGGTATATTTTAAATACCTGTTTTAGATAAATTTTAATTAGTAGCCTTAACCCTTTTTCAATATCTGTTTTGATTAAATCAATAATCTAGAAATCAATGAAGTAAAGAGTCTGGTTTTATCTCAAACTCTGATTTTACTTCCTCTTTCTTCCCCAGACTCAGACACCTTATCACAGTATCTAAGTTTCCTCCTTGAGTAATTTATTGTGTGTTGTCCACATTCTAAACTCAATATTTACCTACTCCTTACTTTTAGAAAATACTTACACAATTTGCCCAGAGATACCAAAATCTCTTGTAGTATTCAGACAAATCAGTATCACATTCTTGCCTTTTGGGGAGCAGTTTGAATTATAAGTATGCCACCTTTAAGGCAAGTAGATGGAAGTAAGCTTTTAATCAATACCTTGTATCTAAAATGCACTTCATTTCTATACTTTTATTAGATACTGTGAATAAACCTACAATGAAAATGGAAATGAAGTAATTTCAATAACATAGGTGTTCCAATTTCTTTAGATATATATCCAGAATTATAATTACTTGGTTATAGGGCATTTTTTAACCAAGAATTGTTATTTATTTTTATTTATTTAGGCACTTTACTACTGTGTTACATCCCTATATTTTTATAATGAGACAGTGTATCATTGAGTCACTTAAGCCATTGCCAAGTTTCTGAGGCTGGTCTTGCACTTAATTTCCTCCTGTTTCATCCTCCAAAGCCACTGGGAGTACAGACTTTCACAATAACACTCTGTTTCAAAAAAATTACTATTAGTGGATTTGTGAGACCAGGATGCAATAGAAGACCACTGACTCCAATTAAAATCAAATTAAAGCAAGCTTATTATTTTGAGCAGCCAGGCTGCCTCTCCCACTCAAAACCACAGGAACAAGACAGCAGCTGCAGCTTTCCTGCAGCCCAGCTTTATAGCCCAGAAAGTTCCACAAAGAGGGGGTTACAGATAACAGTACTCCAACGAGCATAACACAAATGGTAGTTTACATTTTTTGCTGGCCCATCATCAGAATTTATGAAGGTCATTAGAGCCTCAGAGAGGGTCATTGTCTGGCCAGCAAAGGCCAATATTTATGAGGTGTCACTAAAGTTTCAGAGAGGACTGTTATCTGGACAGAGAGCCAGGCATGGGTGAGTTCAAGGCACGGGTAGACATTCCAAGCAGGTTCAGGATTTGCAGTAATTTATAGTAAAGCCAAAATTATCTTTTAATGGCTTTGTGGCGAGATGGCTCCCAATTTTAAGATCAGGTTGGGTCTATCAGATTATATGGCATTTTTATTTTGAGCTTTTAAGAACCATGATAGTTTTTTCAAAAGTATCTTTATTAACTTTATATTTTAACCAAAATTTTTATCTATTTATATACACATATACTCTGGAGTCCCTACTATCTTTCATGTATTTGTTTGGTTTGGTGTGGTTTGGGGCTAGAGATTGAACTCCAGGGGTGCTAACCACTGAGTTATGTCCCCAGACATTTTTTTTCTTTGAGACAGGTGATATATCACTAATATATCACTAAGTTGCTTATAGCCTTGCTATGTTGTTAAGGCTGTCTTTCAAATTGCAATCCTCCTGACTCAGCCTCTCCAGCAGCTAGTATATTTGCCACTACACCTAGCTCTTTCAGATTATGATAATTACCTTTTCAACAACACTGCTCAGGCTACAGAAAATCTCTTTGACTGATGCAATTTATCCCTGAGGAAAGTTTATATGAAATAGCCAATGTAGGACTATTCTGTAAAGATTTGTTGGAATAAACATGAATCATTAGTTTTCAACCTCCTTTCTGAACTACTGTTTGGTATAATAGTTCATAAAAGTGCTGGGAAAGGATGTAAATTCATTTGTTTGAAATCTACAGAGATTTACATAAGCTCAGTCACCTTTTGTTCCAGAGCTTGCAACTTCAGGACATTATAATGTAAACAAAATATGTTAAAGTTGAGACATTCAGTACACACATAGACAGACAGACAGACAGACAGACACACACACACACACACACACACACACACACACACACCAAAAAAAAACACTTTTTCTAGGAGCAGTTGGTAATTCTGGAATAATTACTAGTGTATCAGGGACATAGTAACATAAACAATATGTTAAAGTTGAGACATTCAGTACACACATACACACACAACTTTTTCTAGGAGCAATTGGTAGTTCTGGCATTATTACTAGTGGGTCAGTTTTGGGACAGGATTCAGGGAGTGCTAAGATCTCACTCAAGCTAAGAGTAGATTTCTGGATTCCTACCTATTTCCCCTAAAAAGCAAGCTAGTGTGAACTTCATCTGTCAGCATCAGCAGTTGGTAAAATATGCTGACAAATGTTTTTTTGAGATAAATTGACAGCTTTGATATTTGGGTATTTATGTGTCTTGATCACAGCTGATGAAACACTTAAAAAGGATTTTATGGCTCCTAGATATCACCAGAATTTTTTTGTATCACTTCTCCCATATTTTCTTCTTTCTTTTTTTTGTGGTGATAGAGATTGAACCCAGGGGCCTTGTGCATAGAAGGCAAGCACTCTAAAAACTGAGCAACATCCTCAGCCCCTCTCTCACATTTCCATTTACTATAGGTGATGATGGTAATTGGGTACTTTGGCACATTGCTCAAGACAGGACTAACATCCACTGTATCTAAATCTCTCTACTCCTTATAATTTTGCCAAAGAGACACTCATAGTAGTTTTTTCTTAAATATATCTATACATGGAGAGAGAGTGTGTCTCATTTTAATATTCTGCTTTATTTTTAACATCATTCCCTCTTAACATTTGCCTTTTATACTGTTGCTAAGGTTGGAACTGACAACCTTGCACATTCTGCACATACACTCTAACAGTGAACTTTGCCACTAGGTCCTAATTTTAACTTTAGGTTGTATAGATTCATTTATTCAATCTAATGTTATTTTTCATATGGTTGGTTTTACATATTCCTTTCTATTACTCTTAACAATACTATTGACATATATATGGTTTCAGACTTGATTCATCTTATGATTTATTCTTCTGTATTATTGCAATATAGTTAAATGTGTCACATAACAATAACTATATTATTTGTTTTTTAAAGGTTTTGTGGTATTTTACATATTTTATTTCCAAGATAATTTTTTGGTCCCTTCTTTTCTTTTCTTTTATTTGGTACTAGGAATTAAACTCAGGGGAAGATAGTCATTGAGCCACATCCCCAGACCTATTTTGTATGACATTTAGAGATAGTGTCTCACTGAGTTGCTTAGGGCCTCACTTTTGCTGATGCTGGCTTTGAGCTCACAATACACCTGTCTCAGCCTCCCAAGGTGCTAGGATTACAATTGTGCACCAGCACATCCAGCTCTCTTCTTGTATTTAAAGAAAAACATGCTAAAATTTTGATGGAAAAATATTGTATATTAAATTTAGTTAAAATAGTTGTCTTTGTAATGATTAGTTTTATTTACACACATGGTATTTTATGTGTTTTTGTAAAAATTTATTTTGTTTTTGATAAGTTCTATATATTTTCTTTGAAAGCCATTATACATGTAATGTATTTAACAGATGTACCTCCAGTATAAAACTTATGAGGTATTTTGTACTCTAATTAAACCAAAAATCTTTCTGTGTTCTAGAAACCAATTTTTCTCAAACTTCATTATTTTAATTATTTTGAATGCACCTCCTCTTTCCTCCTAGTCCATAGACTTTCACTGTATTGACAAGTATTGCTCTAGCCTTATGCTATCATGTAACTGTACACTTTCATGGTGCACACATGCTACACTTTCTACAGGTCTATGCTGCTTGGTGAGGAGTACTTAATATATACGTAAACACTATTTATGACGAAATAACAGCAATTTCTACTGCATCTTTACTTCATGAGAATTTGTTTTCTGTTCTCATCAGTATTCTGTATTACTTTGGTTGCTCTTGTTTCTTACTGAAAATTTAAATCAGTGGCACACAGAGAAAGGTCACACATAGAAGCTTAGGGCTTTGCTAAGTTTCTGAGGCTGGTTTTGAACTCAGGATTATCTTGCCTTAGCCTCCTAATCCAATGGGATTAGAAGTGTGCCATGGAACCTTGTTCTATTTATTTTTATATTAAAATATATATTACTTCTCATAATAATTTATTCTTGATATTAAGAAAGCATAGAATATCATTTTTCCCACAAATAACACCCCTTTTTTGGAAAACATGTCACTTTTTTGGGGAAATGATGTCAGTAGTACCAGATGTATACTTTATTGTTTTCTAAATGCAAAGTTTATTATTATTATTATTATTATTATTATTATTATTAGTAGTAGTAGTAGTATGCTATGTATTAGTTACAAAAGTTTATCTGTTCATATTATTATAAGGTATATACTGTTTTCTATAACTTCATAGCATACTTCAGTGTGTATCAAAATGACCTGTTAGGGGTTGGGAGGGAAGGGAAGTGCTCATGGGGTTAGAAATGATAGTGGAGGGCTGGGATTGTATTTTAGTGGTAGAGTGCTCACTTAGCATGGGTGGGACTTGGGTTTAATTCTCAGCACCACATACAAATAAGGCATTGTGTTGTGTCCACCTACAAAAAAGATTCTCTCTCTCTCTCTCTCTCTCTCTCTCTCTCTCTCTCTCTCTCCTCTCTCTCTCTTTAAAAAAACTGTATTAAAAATAAATGATGGTACATTATGATGTATTTTATTATTTAAAGTACATATATAAAGAAGTGAATTTGTGTAAATATACTTTGCATAAAACCAGACAAATGAAAAATTGTGCTCTATATGTTTAATAAGAATTGTAATGAATTCTGATGTCATATATAATTAAAAAGTAATTAAAAATAAAAAATAAAAGATGGCATTATGTTCTAATTGCAAATAAATACTACTTTTAAAAATTGAAGAAAAAGGTCTATTGGTCAGTGATACATTTTATAAAGTATAAAATATATCCTGAATATTTGGTAATACATAAACCCAGATTTAGGTATTTATAGTGTTTCAGCAAAATTTTTTAAAAAATACCGTAGAGTTCATTTCTTGCAACATATACTCATAATTATATGAGATGCCTTTGGTACATATACATATATACTACCAATATGTATAATTAATACATGATTACTACATCTCACATTAACCACATTGATTTCAAATTAATTTGTCCTTTGAAAGCACCAATATATGACACTCTTTGGATATATATACTTGGTGTGTCTTCAAATTTGTCACTTTATGTATTATGTTCTTTTCTTTACTCTCCTTTTTATAGAATTTCTTTTTCCAAATTATTGAGATTAGTGAATTTTAGTCACTTCAGTTTAACAATGCAGTCAGTAGATTTTTTTTAACCTTAGCTAAAATACATTTCACTTTTTATAGGCTTATTGTTATGTAAATGAATTCTAAAAACCTGCATATATAACACCCTAACCTGACCTTTCTCTGGACTATTGATATCTGAATGGAGGGGATCTCAAAGTGATCCATGGAAAAGGCAGGATCCGGATGAGTCAGGATGTGAGATTGGTGTATGCTGAGTATGTAGTAGTGAGTATTCATGAAAAAGTATTGGTGGAGTAGATAGGGGAAGAGAAAAAAAAGTGCTGTGAAGGAGAGATGAAAAAAATGACAAGCTCAAGGGTTCAGATCTAAAAATTCTAGTGGTGAATCAATAGTAGCATGAGGATAAGGGGAAATTTCTTTGGAGGCAAAAATAAGGTAGAAGCAAAAGAAGAAGGATATATATATATATATATATATATATATATATATATATATATACACACATAATGCTAACTACTATAACATTATATTCTAAAATATTAAAGTCAGCAGCCTCAGCAACTTTGTGAAGCTGTAAGAAAATCAACAAAACCCTTTTTCTTTATAGAATATTTTATTAAAGACAGAGTGTTTCTTAGCAAAAAAGCATATCTGATTTCAATTTGTAATACGAGAGAGAGAGAGAGAGAGAGAGATCTTGCAAAAATAAAAAAAAATAATCAGTGACACTCTTAGTGTCAAGTATGTAAATAATTTAAAAGTAATACTGAGATAGTTGGAAAACACATCTAGGTTGTTAACTGATGCTTTGGAAAGTTAGTCTGCTCTACAACATATAAAAGTGAGAGAGGAATTCTTTATTAGGGTGTGTATAAGAAAAAAGGGGAGTTTTGACACAGCTTTTAGTTGACCCAGACTGGGTCAACTTTAGTGGATGATTAGGGTTCTGCCAAGATGATAAATTCTTGAGTTATTTGAAATAATGTGATTTTATCTAGTCTTCATAAACAAAGGTTGAGGTCTAATATAAATCAGGCTTGGCTAAGGAAAAACATTTCAATGAAAAGTAAATGTATGAATAAATACATAAAACAATACTTAACAAAAAGTTAACATTCAGAATATTTATGCAATTATGTAATGACTAGTAATGTAAGAACAATGACAACTAAAGAAAAAGTGAATTAATAAAAAACAAATAAATAATGTAATGATCAATTAATTAATGAATAACTAACAAGTACAAAGATGTAATGTGACTGGAATTGTCAAAGTCAGCTCGTAGCCATGAAAAAGTGTAAAGGTACATAGAAATGGTATTTTACTACTTACTGAGACATACCCTATGAACTATAAATTCCACTCCTAGGTGGGAAGAGTTGAACACAGGACCCATTCAGCTGGCTCTCTCACTTGGGAACTGTGCAAAAAATTACCATTTTCTTTCTCCTCAAATTTTATTGCTGCTTCCAAGAACACTACCCTCTATATTCACACTATCATTGTAGACTTGTAGCATCTGAACCCCTCTACTGTTCAAGTTTTTCTTCTTTTTTTTCATTGCTCTTTTTCTCCCTACCCCCATATCATCCACCAATACTTATTTTGTATAGGAAAATCTACATACTCAGCAATCACCAGTCTTATATCTTACTATATCCATTTCCTACCTTGTGCATGACCACTTTGAGATCCCCTCCATCAAAACGTCAATAGTCCAAAGTGATCAGAATTGGGTGTAAAATTTGCAGAATATTAAAGGTCAGTTACACAACAAGAAAGCTATAAAATGTGGGCTTCATTTAAAGATGAAAATAAAAGAAAATCTTTAGACTTCACTAGTTAAAATAAAGGATCCAAAATTTATGAGTCTCAAAAATTTGAATTATACTTGTGAGTCACTTTTTTGGGGGGAAGGAATATAAGGACATTGCTAATGAGTTTAAAGCTTAAACTGTTTTTTATGAGACAAAGAACAGAAAAGTTAAAAAGTATTAAAGTAATTGAGATATCATTTTAATAAATAAAAATATATACATATTTATTCACAAATTGCTTTGACCTTATAAACAGTTATAAGTGTCAATACACTTGTCTCTGGGCTCAGTCCTATTATTGGAAGAAAACTTTGCCTTAAAATAACCCCATACAGAGGTATTTAATGCAATTAAGAGGCCATCAAATAATAATAATAATAATAATAATAATAATAATAATAATAATAATAATAATAATAATAAGTGAGGTGTGGAGGATTTCAGGGTTGTAAAGCATACCTGTAATATAATTTACTTGGAAAGCCATCACAGGAGAATTTTATACACTGTCTGAAGACATATATGTGAATATTATTTATAAAAAGTGTTTATGGGTTCTGTAGTCTATTTTTTCACAGTCTTTTTTATTCTTGAATATTTTTGTTGTAGATGGACACAATACCATTAGTAGTTTGTTTGTTGGTTTGCTTTTTAATGTGATGCTGGGTGTTCAACCCAGTACCTCACACATGAGGTACTCTACCACTGAACCATAACCGTAGTCCCCAAAGTTCTTTACTTAATTTATTTTTTTGGAGGGAGTGTGTGTGTGTAGTGCAGGGGATTGAATCCATGGCCTTATACAAGCAAAACAAGCACTCTACTGACTAAGCTATATTCTCAGCCCTGATCTGTAGTTGGTTAACAATCACAATGGAGCAGCCTGTCATTCAGACTTTGATTGTGTGCCCACTTGGCTCAGGTTGGAGGCAATGCCTGAAGCCTTGACCAATCAGTCTCTTAGGTGAGAACAGTCCAATCCTCACGCAGCCGGTGATGAGGGGGCGGGCTTCCACAATCTTCCGTTCCTTTTGCGTATTAAGCCCACCATTTTTCAATCTTTTTGTAGGCTTTCTGTCCTGAATCTGGAGCCCAGGTGTCTGTGCTATGCAGAACCCTGAGAACCCTGAGAGCCAGGAAATGGTAAGTGTGCCTTGTTATCTTGAGACTGCTTAGGAAGGTGGCTTAAGGCTGACGGGACTGGCAACGGTGGAAACTGGGAGTCATAGCTGGGGACTCCTCATGGTCCTCTCCAAACTCTTGTGGCCAGAGGGTCACTCTATGGCAGCTTAGCCTTCACCTCCCTCTGACTAGTCTAGTGAGGCTTAGATCAGCAGTTGAAAACCTGGGCATTTTGTTACATAACTGTATGATGTTTTCAGCTTCTTTCTAAATCCCTTTGTGGGATTCCATGTCCCATGAGTCCAGCATGTCTCCAGATTTCATAGTGAAGACTGAGATAATTACCAGGAGAAAACACCAAATCCATTTATTGTATTCATGCATGAGAGAGGCTGCTGATTTTAGGGCTTGTTACTCATGAGGGTTTTGTTTGTTTATTTATTTATTTATTTATTTATTTTGTGTGTGTGAGTGTGTGTGTGTGTGTGTGTTGTTTTCTTTTTGGTACCAGAAATTCAACCCAGAGGTGTTCATCCACTGATTGACATTCCCACCCCCTTTTTTAGAAATATTTTTATTTAGAGACAGGGTCCCTTTGAATTTCTTAGGGCCTCACAAATTTGATGATGCTGGCTTTTAACTCATTCTCTTCATGAGTTCTGAGATTTTTAAATGTAGCAGAAGCAGTATCTCAAATCCAGAACAAAAATCTGAAATCCAGAACTTCAGCTCAGCTCTCCATAGGTCTCAGAATAAATTCCTACTTTTCTAGCTCTCTGTTCACATATCCAAAACTAGGGTTCTCTGTTCACAGAGAATGAGTATAAAATAGAATAGATAATATAATGACCATGTAATGTGAATAATGGGCCTCACTCAAACACACCTGGTGGCTAACTGAAAGATATGTTAATGAGCACCATTAAGGCCTTTTTGAAATGTAAAAGAACTTGAAGCCCACTTGTGGGAACACCTTCTACAAAGTCCTTTCTCCCAGGGGTGATTCCTGATTGAATTTGAGGAAAAAAGGATGGGTCACAGAAAGAATAAAAGTGAACCCATATGGTAGTCAGGATGCCTTTTTCAAAGGCTTTTCTAAATGCATTATGCTCCTTGTTCTGCCCAAAATAATCAGTAAACTTCTAAGATGGCACACAAAAATGAATTTTTTTTTTCTGGTATCATTACTCATACCACATGGTGGTCATTCTATTTCTTCTTGCTTAAATAGATTTTCTTTTTCAGAATTTATGAGACAAGCACCCAGATTCAATTGGCAAACTGAGAAATTTTGGTTCATCTCAAAACTGCACTTTCAGCATTATTAATCATTATTTTCCCATGTTTTATTTCAAATGTATGCATCATTTATAATGTTTTTCTTCAAGAACTGGAGGGCATTTTTAAAAGTTTTTAATTTATCATCTGAGATTTTCACATGAGAAAAAAGCAGAATAAAATTAGATGACATTAAAAAGAATGAATCTCTCCTAAATTAGGTTTATGTGTCCCATTTAAGGATTTTTAAAAAGTGTAATGGGTCATCAATTGAGGATTTATTCATTTATTAATTAATTGCTTTATTTACTTATTTACTGTCAGACCAATTCATTAAAATAACCCACAGTAGGGGCTGGGGTTGTGGCTCAGTGATACAGCACTCACCTAGCATGTGCAGGGTCCTGGGTTCCATCCTCAGCACCACATAAAAATAAGTAAATAATAAATAAATAAATAACCAACAGAAACATTCCAAACATTTCAGGAAACTCTTTTATTCTGGTATGGCAGGAAAAAATAAAAGTGGGACTAACTTGAATTTAAATTACATGCAAGTTAAATCTCTCTCTCTCTCTCTCTCTCTCTCTCTCTGTGTGTGTGTGTGTGTGTGTGTGTGTGTGTGTTTGTGTGTACTGGGGATTGACCCCAGGGCCTCATGCTTAGAAGGCAAGCACTCTACAACCTGAGCTATTTATTCATTTATTTTTTGGGGGGGAGACCAGGGATTGAAGTCAGTGGCACTCTACCATGGAGCCATATCCCTACCCCTATTTTGTGATTTACTTAGAGACACGGTTTCACTGAGTTGCTTAGTGCCTCACCAATGATGAAACTGGTTTTGAATTCATGATCCTTATGTCTCAGTCTTGTAAACAGGTTATATTACAGGCATGCATCACCATACCTGGCCAACTTCAATCTTAAGGGCTAAAGTACATAGCAAATTAGATCAAAGTCCATGTCAATATCTTGGTACTATATATAAAATTTGTTGATAGACCTTATATTTTATTTACTTATATGTGGACCTGAGAGTTGATTCCAGTGCCTCACATGTGTCAGACAATTGAGCTCCACTGAGCTCCAGCCCTAGCCCCCTGGTACTTTTTTTATGGGGGATATTGGTGATTGAACTCATGAACACTTGACTACTAAGACAAATCCCCAGGATTTTTTTCCCTTTATTTAGAGACAGGATCTCACTGAGTTTCTTAGCACCCTACTTCTGCTAAGGCTGGCTTTGAACTTTTGATACTTCTTCCTCTGCCTCTTCAACAACTGGGATTACAGTCTTGCACCAACACACCCAGCCCCTGGTACATTTTAATACCTGTTTTATGTACATTTTAACCAGTAGCTTTAACTTTTTTTTCTAATATATATTTGATTTGAATCCATAACCCAGAAATCAGTGAAACAGAATATATTTTTTTTTATCTCCAACACTGCTTTTGGTTAGGACAGTGTCTGCGTTCAAATTCCCCATTAAAGAGTTTACTGTGTGTTGTGTTCTCATTCTGACACCCCATATGACCTAGTTCTGAGTTTTAGAATATCTGAAACAAGGTTGCCAGAGATTCCAAATTTTTTGGAGTATTTAGAAAACACCACTCTCTGAGTCTTGCCTTCTAGGGACCAGTTTGAATTTTAAGTGTGTAGCTTCTGAAGGGATGGACTAATTAGATGCTTTGAAGCTGGAAGGCATTTTCTGATATACTTTCTATCTAAAAGGTACTTCATTTGTTTCCTTTTATTAGATACTGTGAATAAAGGTACAATAAACACAAATGTGTGGCAATATATTTAGCAAAAGGATTCCAAATTTTTTACATATATACCCAGAGTTATTATTACTGGATTGTATGATATTTTTTCTATCAAGAATTATTATTTATATCTTTTCATTTATTTAAATAATGGAAATTAACCCCAGGGCACTTTATCAGTGTGCTACATACCCAGTCTCCAACACTTTTATTTATTTATTTATTTTTGAGAGAGAGTTTTACTGAGTTTCTTAGGACCTTGCCAAGTTCTTGAGGCTGGTCTTTAATTTGAGAATAAACCCCTAGTTTTCTACCTCTCATCCTCCTAAGCCACTGGAAGTACAAGCATGTACAACCTTGCACTGCTATCCCAAATTATTACTAGTGGATTATGTGGCATTTTTATTTCGGGCTTTTAAAGAACATTAACCCTTTTATAAAATATATTTATTAAATTTATTTAAAATATATTTATTAAATTTATTAAAAAAAAGTCACCAACATTTTTACATATTTGTGTACCCTGGAATCCCTATTAATTATGAGATATTTACTTGGTTTTGTATGGTTTGGTGATCAGTATTGAACCCAGCAGTGCATACCACTGAGATACATCCACATTCTTTTTTATGTAATATTTTGAGATAGGCTCTCATTAAGTTGTTTGTAGCCTTGTTATGTTAATGAGGATGTCTTTGAAATAACAATTGTCCTGTGTCATTTTCCATAGCTTCTAGAATTTCAGGCATCTGCCACCATACATGACAATTTTATATTTTTATAATAGCTATTCCAACAGCACTGCATAGGCTGCAGAAAATCTATTTGATTACTGCTTTTAATCCCTGAGGCAGTTTATGTGAAGTAGTCAGTGTAGGAGTGTTGAGTAAAGATTAGCAAGGATTGTGGAATGTGATAGACATTATTATCTAAAGTACATGTATGGGGCTGGGGATGTGGCTCAAGTGGTAGTGTGCTCACCTGGCATGCGTGCAGCTGGGGTTTGATCCTCAGCACCACATACAAACAAAGATGTTGTATCCGCCAAACACTAAAAAGTAAAAATATTAAAATTCTCTCTCTCTCTCTCTCTCTCTCTCTCTCTCTCTCTCTCTCTCTCTCTTTAAAAAAATAAAGTACATTTATGAAGTCAGGAATTGATGTGAACATACTTTATATACAAACAGAGGTATGAAAAATTGTTCTATTTGTGTAATAAGAATTGTGATGCATTCCGCTGTCATTTATTTAAAAAATAAAACAAAAAAAAATCTGTATATGTATTGCTGAGAATCAAACTCAGTGCTTTGCACATGCTAGCAAAGTAGTCTACCACTGAGACACAACTCTAGCTCATGGACCCAGCTTATTATACTCTCTTTGTAGTAATCAGAAACAACTTTAAAAATTAAAATTGCATTTATATAACTTTTCCTAGTACAGTAATGTATTACTAACTAAACTAATTCTTAGTATTTTTTTAAATAATCTAATGGATGACTGTAATTTTTTCAGAGATTATTTCATCACTTCTTTAGGGCTTGGTGAAGAGTCTTTTTTTTTCAGAATTTAGATGTCTTCTATTATCAAATGGGTCCATGCTAAGTGTGTTGAAAATAGTGATTCTAAAAGTTCGCACAATCCACACATTTCCAAGACTGTAGAAAAAAGGTAAAGACAATATTCAAAACCAAGAAGCCATTTTCCATGGAAGCATAGTATCAGTGTCCAACCTGGAGTGTAATCCAGATCTTTCAGTGGTAATGTTGTTTAAGAACCACAACCATAGGTTTTTGGGATCTTCGAAAGTACACTGAATGGCTAAAAATGACTTACTCTTCTTCAAAATAAAATTTCTGCTACCTACTTAAAAATAAAGCACTATGAATGAGAAAGGTGAATGAGACTTAAGTTCTGTGGAGGTACTGAGGTTGACATTTAATTATAGTTTATAAATAGTCAAATAAGAAGGGCCTTAGAGTTGTCTCATCTTTTCCAACTCATGATATGGAATACTTAGATGAACTGACATGAAATAATGAAAATGCATTTCAGGGAAGTGATATCACAGAAATTTTCAGGGTAGAATCTTGGAAATATGGGAAAAATATATTCATATTCATATGCAGTTCTATAGAAAAAAATAAGTAATAAGTACATGAGTAGGGTAAATTCAGTGTGCCTCATGTATTGTAGGTTGAAGGTAATGATAAAGTAGAACTGAGGAGATCCAGAACTCTATAATTGTGGGAGACATTAATAGCAATTTAGAAAAAGAAAATATAGTTAAATCCCTTTAGATTTGCCTCTGTCCTCTGTTCCTCTTATGAATTTGATTATGTCAAATGAGGTTATGTGGGTATGTTTCTCTCTGAATTTATGTTTTCTTTTGTTTTTAGGATTTTGTCAGCTATGTCATGTAAAGCCCTGTCTAAACTCACTTTGGGGGGCTCTTTTACCTTCTGTTCTGGACTCAGAGCAGAGACCCATCTCACTCATTCTGTGCAATGAATTGACTTTTGTCAATCTTTGCCAACAATGGTTGGAAGAATAAGCATATTGGAGGGTCTTTCATATCCTATAATATGGGTGTCAGACCCTGTGGGTTAAAGGGTAGTTACTTGCTATGTTGAAAACATCTTCCCTATGAGAAGGGCTTCCCTAATTTTTTTTTCTTTGTTTCTTTTGGAAGCCCCATAAACACAAAAGGGAAGCATTTATGCTCACAAACAAAGGAATGCAAGAAGCCATTAGATGTGAGAAAATTCAAAAAATAAAGTCTTCTCTTAGAGATTTCAGAGGTAAAAAGTTTATTTCTGTTTTCTGTAAGAAAACTAAAATTTCTCTTTGGCCTGACATATTTTGAAGTTTTAAACTTGCTTGCAATTTCTACCTGTATTTTGAATTCACCTATGCCTGACTATCCCTTACCAGATAACAACCCTCTCTAAAACCTTACTGGTGCCTCATAAATCCTGGCTCCCGCTGAACAAATAACAATTCTCTCTAAATCTCAGTGGCCACTCATAAATTCTAATGTCTGGAGCTGAATTTATTTCCTCCCTTGAAATGTTAGCCATGAAGATCCTTAACCTGCTATCTGCCTTTGTATTATGATTGTCAAAATCTTGTTAGCTGTAAGTACCCTAGACACCCACCTCCTTTGTAACTTTTTGTGCTTTAAAAACTTTTTCCTGAAGATCAGCGGGATGATCTCTAGCATGGAATCTTGTAAGAGACAGTCCTGGCCAGCTTTTGTGTACAGAATACAATCTTGATTTAATTTGATTTAAAATTTTAGTTGGTGGTCTTTTCTTTGTGATTTGGTTTAACATTAATCTTTTTTTTTTAACTTCACTGTGAATAAAACCAAAGAACACAACAAAACTCCTGTAAATGAGCCAGGTGCATAAAAATAGTCATTCTTTACTGAAAGCACAGTATTCATTATAGAAATGATATAAGCTTAAAAATTAAAAGATAGCTCAAATATCATGTCAGTTTAGGAGTTAGAATTTTTTTCTTTCAGAATATAGGTAGTAAAATAGGACAAAAGAGAAAATGTGAAGAATAAATATATTAAGTAATATGCAAAAAAATCACCAAAATATTTATTATAAAAAATCATATCCACATAAATGGTTCAAAAGAAGCAGTCTATTTGTCAGGAATAAACATTTGGGTAAAAATGGAAGTTCTGGTGCTCTCTTTAAGTAGTTTTACTCATGGTGAATAATCTTTACACTACTTCTGCATTTTATTGGTTGGAATTAATTGTAATTCATATATCTGCAAAAAAGGTACTAAACGCAGAAAAATATTATCTCTGTATATTAGCAGCAACTGAGTTATAAAATTTGCTGTGATAACTTGTCTCTTCATGTACTTAAAGACTATAAATTTGCTGCTTAGCACTTAGGTATAATTCTCTATGGTGTTCTGTAGTTATTTATGTCTCTATGTTTTATACCAAGCTCTTAGTATGTGCCTTAATTACTCTGCATAGCAATGTAGGATTTATGTCTTATTTGTGACACTTTGTTCCCAGAACTGTGTCTAAAGGGAAATATTTACAAAATGATTATCAAGGAAAAAATCTATCTAATATTATATTTTATTTTATATTTATATTTATTTATATATTTATGTATACATATTTTTATAATTTAGAAATACACTTTGGTCTGAAACTACAATGATACTAGTGTATTTTAGCTTGAATTGGTTGTGAGAAACAAACTAAAAAGACTTTTCTTTTTGTTGGTTGGTGATTTCTGCAACCTCAGGAACCTAGTGAATAATGGCAGAAATAAATAAGTAACTCTCCAATGTGAGGCAGACCAAACTAGATGATGTTTTGCTTCTACTTTCTATATTGATAATTAGAAACATACCTTTAAATTTACATGAAACACTTTTGGAATTCTGTTCTGTTAGTTCTGAAAAAATCAATGAAAGTGAAAAATAATGCAGGAAAGATAAATAATTAATTTCAAACAGTTCATTTCTTAAAATAAATAATTTTTTCAAATCACCAAAAATTCTGAAAAGTTAGAAAAGTTGAAAGCTTTAGAATTAGCCTAAGGCAATTTCTCTTCTCTCAGGACAGTAGACTATGTCTCCAACTCATTCCTCTCTAGAATTGGACTGTGTGCAAATAAGAAAAAAAAAGTGCTAAGATGCTCCACATGGCTTAGAAGTTTAAAATCCTGGCAGGAGCTCAAATCTGCCATTTTTCTAACTTTACAGAATACAAAATCTTAAATTTGTGTACTTAACAAACATTTGAAGAAGTGTAATTCAAAATGACCCCCAAAAATGAAAAAATCATTGAAGGACTGATACTCTGAACATGAGGGACTTATAATATTAAATCCCTTATATTAAATGTCTTTTTATCATTGTCAAAATTTTCCATATTTATATTATCAATATATTAATCAAAATTTTTATGCATTTAATAACAAGTACCTAATTTCCTATTTTATTCAGTCTTTTAAAAAATTAGTAGTAATTAATATTAATAATCTAATTCTCATGCTTGTTAAAGTATAAAACATATACTTTAAAAGCTATGGCTATAGCAAGTGAAAAATCCAGTCTAATTTCCTTTTAAGATTGGAAGCCATCTCATCACAAAGGCATGAAAAGTTAATTTCTGCTTTATTATAAATTACTGTGATTTGTAATCTTGTTTACAATGCCTGCCAGTGCCTTGAACTCACCCATGTCTGGTTTTCCCTGACCAAATGACAACTCACTCTGAAACTTTAGTGGTGCATCATAAATTCTGATGTTGTGATCTAAATTTACTCCCTAAGTGCTGAACCATTTAGACCATTAACCTACTACCTGCCTTTGTATTATGCTTGTGAAAATCCTGTTATTCATGTAAGTTCTCAAGACACCCCCCTTTTGCAACATTTTGTGCTATAAAACTACAGTCCTAGAGAACTAGAGTGGTGTCTTCTTTTGGCATGGGTTTCAAGAGAGACTGTTATGCTCAAATGTGGGACCCCCAAAAGACCACCAGAGACCAAGATCGATGTAAGCACCAAAGAGGTGATTATTGCAAGCTATCTCAGTCCTCCACACACACAGCAACTGGTGGCTTAGAGGCCCTGATCCCAGGGTTTGCAGCAGTTTTGTACACTCTTTGGGGAAGCCAGGTACCCCACATATATCATAGCATCTCTTAGCAAATCATCACACACCTTGGGAAAATCATAAACAACTCTAAAACATGATTAGCACATTCACTGGTGGGAACAAGTTGGGTAAACGTGATTGGTTAGTACAAGATGGGGATTCATTTGAACAGATTGGCTTAGGTCATGAGGGGAGTATATCCTGAACTATATGGTTTCCCAAAATGTTATCAACCACCATGAACTACTGGAAGGGTCATTTGGAATCCCAGGAATTTTCCCTGTCTCATGCGGATTGGTGGCTGCTAAAGGGTTGCTATGGATTCCCACCTAGGCTGACTGAGTCTGGGACACCAGGCTCAGCAGATCTCTCCTGTTATTTGTAGATAAACAACTCAGCAGGGTGGGTATGACCCTAGGAGTGCTCTGTGTGTCTTTCCAAGGACAAGAGTCATGCCCCCTTCCTTGAACAGTCTTTGCTCTGAGGTAGAGGCTGGTTTCTCACCTTATACTTTATGTTTTTTTTAATGTATTTTTTTAGCTGTAGCTGGACACAATACATTTATTTCACTTATTTATTTTTATGTGGTACTGAGGATTGAACCCAGGATCTTGCACATGGGAGGTGAGCACTGTACTGCTGAGCCACAATCCCAGCCCCTTATGTGTTGTTTTTATTGGGCATTTTTACTTCCCAGTTCAAAGTTGAATCTGTCACCTAAAAAGAACAGAGATCAATAAATAAATAAATAAATTTTGATAATAATTGTCATTATTTTATATTAATTCCTGAATAATATACAAGCATATATAATCCATAAACTGAAATGAATTTATATGTAAGTTTAAATAAAAATGTTCTGTTGATTGGGTTAGTTCCCACTTATGGGAAAACAACCTTGCCTTAAAATAACAGCAGCCTGAGACTCTGGGGTAAATTTCTCAGATTAAAACAACAACAACAACAACAAAAAACGAATTCAACGACCTGAGATTCTAGCCCTTATTCATGTCTGGATTGGATAATATTCCCTGTCACTCAAAAAAAGGGCTCACTTCTCTCAAATTCAATGTTCATGATCTGAAGCCCCTTCTAATCAAGAGCATTTTGTGGGAACTGTCCAATCATGTGTGTCATCAGGGAGTAGAAAGGTGGGCTTTCACTTCTTATCTCCTGAGTCCTCCATTTTTGCCATCTGTAGTCTCACACTTCAGAGTCACAGGTTGTTCTGCTGTGCAGGAACTGAGGGTCCCAAGTAGCCCTACTCCTGAGAACCAGGCAATGGTGAGTGTGCATTGGCCTAGCAAGGAGGCTGGGGGAGGAAGACTATTGGAACAACAAGACTGGCTGTGTTGAAAATGGGAGCTAGCAGATTGGGACTCTGGGCAGTCTCTGGAGTCTGCAGGCTTAAGTCCTCCCCTGGGCCACTATGTCCTAAGTGGCCAACCATGTGGGGGACATGTCAGTGGCTGAGACTCTTTGCTGCCTTCCTTAAGCTCAAAGGGCATCCTCAGAATCTGCATAAAATACTATGTGGCAGGTGTGTTCCTACAGCCCAGTGTCTTACCAGAGGCTGGAAATTAACAAGTGGGATAATTATCAAAATCAAATCTCCAAGGTCCATTTTCCTGCAGGAGAGGAGCTGTCATTTTGTCATTGTGGTATCTAATTTTCTTTTGAGCTAGCTAATTTTCATTTTGACATTCTTTTATTTTTACTTTCTAAATTATTATTATTTTGTTAAAGTTAGGTAAACTCAGGGATACTGTACTACTTAGCCGTATCCTTGGTAATGAAGCCAGATTTACAGATAGGTAGGGATTACAGGTGTATGAGATTATGATAGCACCACAATTCATCTTTATTTCAAGCCCACTTTCTTAAGGGGCTTTCATCCTAGGAAGCAAAAGAAAATGTTATAGACAGGTCATTGGGTCTAAGGCCATGTCATAAAATAAGGAATATACCATTAATCAATTTAAATAATAGACTCAAATCTTTGGATCTGGGGAAAAGCATACACACACACACACACACATACACACACCATACACTTTCTGGTTAAATCTCCTTGCCCTGACTCAGGGCAGTTTCCCTCTTGTTTTTTATATGTCAGGAGAAATATTGTTAAAAAAGTAAATGTATCTTTCACCTGTAGCATAAAAAGAAGTAATCATGTACTTCATCTTCCTGAACTCAGGACAAGCATAACTCTCAAGTATGGTTCTGTGAACTTAGATTTTCTGGAGTCTTGACATAGTTTTGAGGGTGCTGTTCCAAAAATACATATACTTTATTAGTAATATTTTAAATACATAACGGTATTTTTCACATAGTGGAAATTAAGGGTTATACTATAAAATTCAGTTTTACTATTTTTATATAAATTCTAAAAAAATAATTATCTTTCCACCTCATATAATTTTAATGTTCAATTTGTTTCCATACAAGATAAGTTAATTGAAATTTTACAGGATTGTCACTGTATTATTTCCATTCATAAATAATATATTAACATATATAATCTACAAATTCAAAAGGCCTCATATACAAGTTTAAATGCAAATGTTTTTCTGGGTTGGCTGGATTTTACTTCTCCAAGGATACCTTGCCTTAAATTCGCTGCAGCCTGAGGATCTGGATTTCAATTCCAAGATCCTCAAAAGAAAATAAATGAATTAATAAACGTACAGACAAGACCCTACAATTGTGACATCATTTATTTTTGGATTTGAGGTTATTTCCTGACTCTCAAAAAACTCACTGAGGTTCATATTGAGCATATGAAGATACAAGTTGTGTCCAATCAGGACCCCTCATATAAGCATTGTCCAATCTACACATATTCAGTACAGAGAAGCAAGTTTTGATCATCTGGTGTGAAGTTTGCCCGAGTGGGTATCCACTTATAGGCTTCCTCACTTATGTTCAGTGAACCTGATTTTTTTCTCCTGTATAAGTACTTTTTGATTTATAGAGAGGACACGTGGTTCCTAAAAATAGAGTAAATGATGAGTGTGCAATGAAATCCTGAGATTGGATGGTGAGTCTGGTTGAAACTGGCTGCACTAACTATGGTGGAAACTAGCCATGGTTGGCTAGAATCCCTGGTGTAATCTTTGGTTTCTTCAGTCTTGTGTCTTCTTCTGAGAAAGGTCAGCCATGAATTTCCATGGGCCAGTCAACTGGACCATATATTAACAGTAGACACTGAAAGTCCTATAGTATCCTATAGAACATCTTAAGCCCCTACCTTAAATTCTATGTGAGAACATTTGTGGCAATATTTCTGAATCTTCTTAGATTGTGTTGAGGATTCTGGTGTGAGGAGATCATCATAATCACAACTCCATGTATTTTTTCCTCCAGGAGGGGTGGGTGAAATACTCTATAGGTATCTCAGTTTTTCTTTCCTCCTGAATTCATTTTCCTTCTTTTTGTAGAATTTGGTATTGTGGATTGAGCCAGAGGTACTGTTCCACTTAGCTACATACCTGGTACTTTTTTATTATTTTTTATCTTCAGACAGTTGCTGAGTGTGATTTTAAATATATGCCCCAGTATTGTGAATTGTATTTATATAAAAATTTTAGCTTCCTGTTCAATGACAACTTTCCCCTTTCCCAGTATTATCAGTTACATTTTTTGCAGTATTATCAGTTACTTTACCCATATTATATTTCAAATGAACATGGTATTTTCAATTGTTATACCAAAAACTGAATGAGACTTTAAAGTATTTTTTTTCTCTCTGGGTGCAATGATACATGCATATTAATTCCAGAGACTCAAGTGACTATGTCAGTAAGAATGCAATTTCAAGGTAAACATCAGGAACTTAGGTAGACTAAGTAGTAAATTAGAAAAACCTGTCTCAAAATTTTAAAACATGGCTGGGTATGTAGCCCAGAATTAACATGCTGCTGTTTCAAATCCCCAATACCATAGAAAAAATCAAAAGCAAAATTTTTTTTGTTGTTGTTTATGAGCATTTTACAGGATTGAACAGTAAAGAAGAATCACATGACCTTGGAAAAATCATGTGTTTCTATACTTCCTTTGTGTTTCCAAAGGCAGACAACCTGTCAGAGTGTCTTTATGCTCAGATTTCCTTTTGTGGAATGTATATGAGCACATTCTCATTCCCCACTCTTGTATTTTCCTGGAACTGTGTTTCAAAACTATGTAATATGAGGATCCCACAGCTGGCACATCTAACACCTCTCATAAGTCCAGACCAGTACTTGGGGCTTTTCTTGTTCAAGAGCAGTATAAATGCAGAGAGCTTCGTTTCTCAAAGAAATAACTGAGAGAACTCTCAACGTCCATTTTTTTTTAAATGTCTTCACTAATTTTATAGTCAAGCACAGTGTTTCTTTCTTCCATATTCATATAATTGGAGTACTACTTACTATTTCACTTTTTGAGAATAGTCATTCTAACAGCTGTGCTCATGCAGAAGATCTTATAGTTGGATGGTGCACTAAAATTCTGATGCAAGCTTTTTAAAATCCAGGGTGCCTTATGCTCACTGGAAAAAAAAAATGATGTGCACCTATTTAAGAAATGAAGAGGGATTTGTGATTGTAACCATTTTTCTTCACTAATATTCGAGATTTTAGCTCATTACAATGTTTGCACACCAATGTGAAAACATTCCTTTTTGTTCTAGGGAGATTTGCATATGCACAGTGACCAGTGACTTCAATGCTTTGAGGTGTCAGATGTAGACCATTGAATGGAAAAAGTTAATACCAGGACAAATTACTTATAGAAAGAATTGGTTAGGTCTGTTTTTATTAGTAAAGTGAGCTGGGTGAGAGAGATCAGGAAATGCTAAATTGCCACTTTGGCTTTCAGTGGTGGTCTGTATTTCCCTGTTAATTTTTTGGTAATGTGTAGATAAAAGTTCAACTGTCAGCAACAGCTATTTGCATTTTTAGAGAATGTTGGCAAATCCCTCTAAGGGATTAAGGGGTTACCTTAAGATTTAACACCTCTTCCACTCTGGTCTAATGGAATAAAGCCCATGGATATTGCATGGCCATAGAAAACCATTTATTTTCCCCCCTGGAGTAAATACTCATGTATATCTTATTCCTTCCTCTGTGTGTAAAGATAAATTAGCATTTGAACTACAGGCAAATTAGAGTAAAATAATAGATTTCAAAGCCAAATAAATCTTCCTTTATTTATATTAACACTGGATTTGGGCATTTTGTTCCAGTAATTTTGCATATTGCTCAAATCAGAAAAATCATCAAGTGCATTCTACTTATCTCTTGCTCAATATTTATTTTTCAGTTTTCTAATTTGTGTGCCTCTAATTCCTTTACAGTTTTTGGAAGGACTCAAAACAGGACGACATATTTATTTGGTGTATCGATAAATGGAGGGAGGCTTATATTCTGCTTTTATTTATTTTTATTTTATTTTTTAAAATTATCTCTCTTTATATCTGCCGTTTGGTGGATGCTTGTGTATAATTCCAGTGTCACACACATTCTGCACACCAGTCACTTTTGTAATCTATGTCTTTTATTCTAAATCTACCTTGAGGTTGGATTGTAGCATTCACTCACATTAAATATTTTATTGATATATTTTGATTTATATACTTATAATAATTAACAATAAAAAGATATTTGCATACATATGAATTGTCCTATGTAGTTTTCTGTATTGTGATTTCTTTATCTTAAAATTACTACACTGTTGTGATATTATAACATGCATTAGTGTCAGGTAATGATCACTAGTATATTTGCTCTTATATATGAGAGAGTTCTTGTCTGATTTTATATACTTTCAACTTTCCAGGAAAATTTTAGTAGTTTTTGCTTTGATTTATTCTTTAACAAAAAGTAAAGAATGGTAAAATTATGACCAGTTATTATTAAAGAGTACCTTGGGAAAAATGATCATTTTTATAATAGTTTTATTCTTTGTAAATATGTTGAATATTTGAGTCTTTTGTGTTCTTTTCTGTATTTTTATTTTCTCAAATATTGCATATTCTTTTTGTAAACATACTTGCATATGAAATGCAACATTCATGTGACATCAGCATAAAACATACATGGTATTTTATAGTATTTGTCAAACTGGATATAATACATCAAAAAAATTCTAGCTCCTAGAATTTACATTTTACAAAATTTAATAATTATTTCTTCCTCTTTAGCCATGCTCCTTGGTTTCAACTCTGGAAAAATGAGGCTGTATTCTCATGTACAGTTGCTGTAATTTTAGTCCCTCTTTCCCGTGTGGGTGTATCATATACATATGATACAAAACAGCTTCTACAAATGGATAATAAAAACTTAAATTATTATTTTCCTTTTTTTTGTAAATGCATTTATTTCACATATTCATTAGTACTATTTAATTCATCTATATTATGTGATTTTTCAAATGTTACCTAATTTCTAAAGATTTTGAGTTTTATGATTATTGAACACTTAGATATATCCTTTTTAAAGTGACTGTTCAAGAATTTTTTGTTTTTCTTTTATAATCTGTTGTATTTATTCTTCTTATAAGCATTTGATTATATGTGAGAAAATTAGGGGTTTTTTTTACCTTGTCAGTTTTTCAGCTTTTAATGTAATCATTTGATGAATAGATTTTTTTGTATTAATATTTTGTTATTCATAAGTTTAAGTCTACTATATTGTATAATTTTGAAAACAAAACAAAAAAAAACCTATTTTTTTTTTTTTGATATTAGGAATTCAACCAAAGTGTCTTGATGCTGAGCTTGTTCTCAGCTCTGTTTTAAATTTTATTTCCAGATGGGGTTTGCCCAATTTTTTAGTTGGCCTTAAATTTTAAACTTCATGCCTTCGACTCCAGAACAGTAGATATTTCAGGTGTGCACCACCATATGAACCCTATCTTTCATATGTAAACTTTTGAGCTTTCTACTTTCTTATATATTTCAGTATTATTTATTAATAACTTATATTCAGCATTTAATGTGTCAAAATATGTTGTTATGTTTTATGAGTGAAGGAATAAAATAGCATTTTATTATCACACTCTTTTCCCAATATCCTAGCATGTTTTAAGAGTTTTGTTGTGGGTGTTTTCTGTAGTTCCACCATTTATTTTATTATGAGGTTTACCCTGATTGATTTTACTTCATAGCATCAATCATGTGGCATCATGGTATTTTGGTCTGCAATAGACTTTATATACAACCATGGATCTAGCAAATATCTTAGCCATGTACTAGACTAAACCATCTAGATTCTGTCATTGCACTCAGAGAATTAGAAAATTGCAGAAGATTTTTAGGATAAATTTTCCAGAGTGTATTTCCATAAAGTGAGAAATCATTATATATGCCTATATTTGCTGTTACATACTGTATAATTGATATAATTTTTATTTGTTGAATTTTCAAATTTGCTAGTGCTTTTTCAATTGCATCTGCTTTTTTTATTTGTACTGAAGATTGAACCCAGGGGTGCTTAACAATAAAGCCACATCTTCAGTCCTTTTTTTGTATTTTATTTAGAGACAGTGTATTGCTAGGTTGCTACATGCCTCACTAAGTTGCTGAATACAATATATATAAGACAATATTATATATAATATTGTCTTAGAATTTATGATCCTTTTTTCTAATTCACCTCAGTCACTGGAACCATAGTTGTCCATCGCTAGAATGGGCTAATTTGCTTTTTAAGTGCACCAACATTGATACTGGTAACTCTGTGTTATGTTTATCTTTAATAGCTTCTAATTTTGCTCTTTTGCTTAAGACTTTCTTTACTTTTAGTTTTTAAATATTAGTTTTTATTGGGATGTATTATTTGATAACAAATTCTAGTCATTTTATGGCTTACTAATTTTTTTGTATGTTTTAATTCCACCTCAGGTATAGATGAATTCCAGTTTTTCCAGCTATATGGAGGTCTAAGTGAAACATAATAACCTGTATGGATATTGTTAAAGAAATGGAACCACAATTTTACCCAGTTTTTTGACTGCACTGTATATGCCCAAACGACATAAAATCAGCATACTACATTGACACAGCCACATTAATGTTTATAGCAGCACAATTCACAATAGCTAAGCTATAAAACCAACCATTCAATGATGAATGGGTCCATTCAATGATGACAGGATAAAAAACTGTTGCTGATGTACACAATAAACTATAAATCAGCCATAAAGAAGAATGAGTTTATGACATTTGCCAGGAAATGGATGAATCTGGAGATTTTATGCTAAGTAAAACAAACAATTTCTTTAAAACCAAAAGTTGAAAGTTATTGCTGATATGTAAAATCTAAAGCTCATAAAGTGGGGAAGGGTAAGAAAAGAAGATCAATAGATTACACAATGGTAAACAAAAAATAAATAAATGAATAAATAAATAAGGAAAAGGGACAAGGATAGAAATATAAAAGATATATATCTGTAAGTGAATCCTACCATCATAGCCACCAAAAAGAACAGAATTTTAATTAGGATAAAATATATCCCATGCTTGAATAATACCATAAAAATCAATTTTACTGTCAGGTAGAACTAGAAAGAACCAACAAAATTAAAAAAAAAAATTATATTTGTTTGAAGAGCTATATGTATATTCTATTATAAATATACAATAAAAACATCAATCAAAGTTTGTGTATATATATATATATATATATATATATATATATATATATATATATATATTTAAAAATGTTAAAATTATAAAATGGAAAATTAAAACAGGATTGTTGTTGCTATTTTTTATATTAATAACATACATAAAAACCATAAAATATTTGAACTTAAATAAACTGTTAAATATTTCCTTTAAGTGGTCTGTCTACCTTGTTACATTTCAAAATTCCTCTTATACCACTGATGTTGGAATTACTAGAGATCTCACTACATATTCAGAATAGCCAGCTCTATCAGAGAAATAACAAATAACATTCTACACATTAGTAAATCTCTGATTAGTGATTGTACAATTAAAATTTGAGGATTCCCTTTCTTAATTACCATAATTTTCTCATCTGAAAGATATGTATAATTTAGATCAAGATATACAAAATTACAAAATATATTTTTTGTGATAATGCCTGAGTTTTATATTGTGTTTCATAAATGTGGAGCATGTATACTTTTTTGAACTTCAATCACTTTTTCTGCAGAAGTAGATAATAGTATCATTGTGTTCCAAAACACTACCTACATGATAGTCTACTAACTCTCATTTCAACTTTAATTACATTACAGACTGTGCAAATGTTCATGTGGTCAATGTGTTATTTATTTACCTATTCTTATTTTAGGAACTGTTAACATTTATGGATATAGCCATTGATTTTACTGAAGAGGAGTGGGAATGCCTTCAACCTGCTCAGAAAAATTTATATAGAGATGTGATGCTAGAGAATTATAGAAACTTTGCCTTTCTGGGTAAGTTTAATTTCCCTTTAAAATTATTAGGTACTAATTATTATTTAATTTACTTTTGTTGCAGAGTATCTTCTGGAAACTTCTCTATAAGAATGAGTTTCAGATTTGTGTTTCAAAGAAAAAGGGCATTTTTAGTACAGATATTTCTCTCTCTCTCTCTCTCTCTCTCTCTCTCTCTCTCTCTATATATATATATATATATATATATATATATATATATATATATATATATATATTACTCTTTAATCTGTCTCTTGCTTTGTGGTACACATCCTTCACTTTAGATAAGTAGTACCTAGTATAATTTAGTGATGTAAACTATTGTAGACTACACATAGCAGGGGACATAGTTGAGTAATTCAAATGTCAAGGAGAAAACCAAACTGAAAAATGTTGAAAGAGTAGTTATCCAGCAGAAGAAAATTTCAGAAGCTTAGGTTTATTTATTTTGATTGTAATATTGAAAACTTATTGCCCTAGATTTATCACATTTTCAAATTCCTTGTTGTTCTCTGTTTTCTTCTTTAGTGATGTCTCAGTTTATTCAGATTAACCATCAAAACTTACCTTTTGTTGTGAGGGCCAGCATCATCTGTTTCAAATATTCTTGTGAGAAAACCTTTAAAGAAGCAAATAGAAGAGAGAGAGACACACAGAGTGAAAAGAAAAAAACAACAACAAAAAAATAATTGGCCACCCTCTTAACAGCTACACATATAATGCTCCAAAATTACATACCTTCTGATACCATGACTACATTCTAACCCAGAGTTTCTTTAACACCAAGTGTTAGCTAACCAAGATTAGGTACAGTTAATACAAATATAGAGCCCCTTTTCCCTAAGGACATTATGACAGAAACTAGATAGTGCACCTGTAGAGTTGTCTTAATAGCTTCAGGGAGAAACTGCTGGGCATTACAATTTTGGGACTCGGGGTGCCAGTTATCACTCCCACACTTTCCTATCTATTCCAAGGTCAGAATACCTAATACCTCCCCTCTTTTTAAAGGTCTTTTGAATAAATAATATTACTTATCTCCGTAATGCTGGTGGGGGCATAAAATCGGGCAGGCATAGACAACAGCAAGATCCAGCATCAGTAAAGATCCACCTATGAATATTTTTTTACCCAGATGAAATTGAGTAAACATGAAGTTAACCAATCCAACAAGTCCAAAATCCATCAACTTGTTCAACCTTATTAATGATATCTTTAAGGTAATCTAAGTGTTTTGAAATAAAATTACTATTATAACTTAAATTGAAGGAACACATGTTATTAAACTTCTGATATCCTTTATGATGTAACAATAACAGACAATCAATTGCAGCAAGTATGGCTTGTAAATGTTGTTTTTCTTCTTCATTAAGCATATTTACATCCATGGAGGCATGACTAATACTGTTTATGATAGCATAGGTGAGTTTCCTAGAAGTTTTATAAGCCCGTAAATCTAGTCCAGGTAAACCCACTAAGGAGAATGTCAAAGAATTAAATTTTGCTTTGAGAGAAGCTTCACTGAATCATCACAGTTTTTATCAAGAGGAATAGACCTTTTGTGAATAAATTACACAGGATGGTTACCTATTAAATACTATGTGGATGGTAGGGACACATTATTCTGCTAAGACAACAATGAATACCATGAGACATTTTTGCAGATATATAACAATTTTATGCAAGTGAGTCACAATATTGTAATGGGTTCTAGAATTCCAGGATCTGACAGTACTGAATTTTCCAGAGCTGGTGTACAGAAACAGAGCAAAATTGTTATTAAGACCAAAGCATTTACAAAGTTTTGTGTGAGTTTAGCAATCAAAGCAGTAACAAAGTTATCTAGAGTACATTCTAACCCCATTTAGCCAACAACTGTTGAGCTGAGGCTGTTAATGGTTTTATATCCCCCTAGTAACCAGAATTCATGTATCTTGGGGTCCTATTTTAATAATTCTCCTCTTTTGAGGAGAATGATTATTCTCTTGTTTAGATGAACTCTTATTTTAAAGGGTTAAATGAAACTTAGAAATCAGCTTGTGAAGTCCTTGATGTACATTTATAATTGCTATTTTTCATGCATGAAGCTAGAGTCCAAACAGGATATGTTGGCATAAGTGTAGCAGTCTATGCTTTTCCCCACGTGATCAAAGGCATAGGATATTGTCATGCTGGTCAGGTGGAACCTCACATATTACATATTTTTTTTTTGGTAATGGCTGTTTGAGAATAAAATGTCTATTCAATGCAGATGACCAATTTTGAGTATTAACTTTATGAGCTTTATGAGCACATAAAGTGTAAATAAAACAATATTTAATGTATATTAACATAAGAGAGGCTAAATCTTTGTTTGTTTCTGTTTTAAAAGGAATGTATTAGGATACAATTTGCTCACTCAACAAAAGTTTGTCCAAAAGAATTATGAGAAATTTCATGGTTTAAAACTATATCTCATTGATTAAAAATTGTGCAAAAGGATGAGATGTAAAGGCAGGAGCATTATCCATCATTAAACAAATAGGGCCTCTAGGAGCAGATCATGCTTGGTTTCTTTCCATGCTCTCTGCTGGAACTTACTTGACATTTTCTTTTTATAGATTCAATTCTGTTAGTAAATATTTTTCTTTTGTTTTGTGCTTTGCAATAATGCATCAGTAATCATAAATATTTTGAAGTGAATAAATCATTATACTTCTACTTTGTAATTTTTTAATATTTTTTAATTTTTTAAAATTTTGATTAGTGATTTAATTTCTGGATCATTGTTTTTTATTGTGGTATGCTTGGATTATTTTCACATTTTCTATATATATAGGAAATGTGAAAATATATATGGAGTCTTTGACTATAATATCAACCCTACACAAAACAGAGTGTGTGTGTGTGTGTGTGTGTGTGTATCCCACTTCTCTTTATATATCCTATAGATTTTTAATTTTTACAGTATTTTACAAGTTGCTTAGACTTGTCTTAAACTTGGTACTTCTTGATAAGCCTCTCCCATATTGGTAGAATTTCAGATTTGCACACTAGAAACGTCCCTCTCATTTATTCTTAAAGAATCATTCACATAAACATTGTGCTCATTGATGTTAATATTTCTCAATTTTACTCTCTAAACTTTTTAAAAAATAGTTATTTAGTGTTCTTTGAGTAATTCATAACTCTCAGTATCCTTATGTTGATTTCTTTTTTTGTCACTTGGATTTAGCCATGCTTATCTTTGTTTACATTTTCTGTACTATTTTTTATTGGTTCATTAAAGGAGCCATCAGTAGATTATATAGTCCATTTTCAGGAAAATAAGTATAAAAACTTTAAATAAATAAAAATAGGCAAGAACAGTGCTGCATCCTTGTAATATTTGCTAATTGGAAGGCCATGGAAAAGTACTTCATTAGAGAGAATTCACAGAAATTTAGAAACAACATGACTCAAACAATTTTAAAAAGACTTGTGTTGTAGTTCTTGATATAGAATTTTTGAGGTAATCTCAAGAATTACACATGAAACATTAAAAGTTGGATGACCTAAAGATTCAGAATTGCCAGTACTAAATATGTATCCATGAACAATTAAATCAGAAAATTGAAGAGATATTTATGCTTTTGTGTTTAGTGCAAACATTTTTCTCAGTATTAAAGCTAGGGACTCAAAGTGTGTGCCCATCAATGTCAAATGTGTAAAAATATGTACTTATATACTATTATTATTTAGTTACAAAATATTTTGTCTCTTAAAGTGTTATTAGAAATATATGCAGGACTTTGAATTAAGTGAAAGGTGGCAGGCAGATATTAAGTTGTAGGAGCATTTGATTCACATGTGGAAGTCAGAAATTTAGTGAGCAAAATTTTGCTCACCAGGCACTGTGTTTTGTGTAGGATTGATATTATAGTAAAAGTCTCCATATTTTTATTTTATTGAGCATAATAGGGTCAAGAGTTTTTTTTTACCACATAGTGAGTGTATTATGTTCTTCATAAATACTAGAAGAAGGAATACAATACTGTGTAAGTACAAAATTGATAATTATATGAAATAAAGATCCTGTTAATTCATTCTATTTAGTCCTTTTACCTTGTATATATAGTATAAAATACCATGATATATTTATAAATAAACGAAATTTTATTTGAAAATAAAGGAAATTCTCATATGACATGAATGTAAAAATATAAAAATCAATTTATTATACTTGACTGTCATGTGTTGAATTCATCCAAGTATTATGGCCATAGGCTATGCAAGGTTTTTATAGTCTTTTAAAAAATGTTTTTATGATAAATTTTATAGACATATATGTGTATATTACTTAGTAAATTTTTTTGTTCATATTTCTTTTTAAGAGTTCATTGCCTCTTTACACTTGTTGAATATTTATGGTGTTATCACTCAAAATCTACTAGTTATTTTCATGTCTCTATGTCATGGTAGACAAAAAACATTTTTTGGACACTCTTTGAAAAAGCCAGAAATGTTTGTATATGTTTTACATTTCTCTTATTCTACTGACAGTGAAGGCAGCTGGTAGATATTTCCTAAATACACAATACTATTTTATGAAGGACAAATGGCTGTTAATGATACTTTTCTACACTTCATTATATTACTCTTCTTAATGATGTACTCCTCTTGGATACTGTGATCTCTACAAGAATTTTGGTAATATTCTCATGGTAATTTTTTCTGTACATTTTTATTCAACTAATATGTTTTTTTGGATTTATGGTGACTTTGGACTTGCTAATCTGCTACACTCCTGATGTACTTATTTTACCTTAATTTCATGTTATGTATGCAAAATATATTTATCCCAGTCTAATAGGTTATTTTGTTTGTTTGTTTATTTCAGCCATGATTCCTAATCATACCGAAGAATATGCACCAGAAAAGGGCCTAAAACATATATTTCATGAAGTGATAAGTGCAAAATATAGAAGTTGTGATCTTGACTGTTCACCACAAAAGAAAATATGGAAAACTTCAAGTGAGAGTGAACACCAGAAATTATATAAAAAATCAGGCCTTGTTCACCACCAGAGAATTTATACTGGTGAGAAGCCCTACAAATATAAAGAATGTTGCAAGGCTTTTAGTAAAAAAAAAAGGTCTTATTTACCACAGAGGAAACCCCAGTGGAGAAAAGCCCTACAAATGTAAAGAATGTGGCAAAGCTTTTGGTCAAAAATCACACCTTATTCGCCACAGAAGAACTCACACTGGAGAGAAGCCCTACAAATGTAAAGATTGTGGGAAAGCTTTTGGTTTCAGATCAAACCTTATTTTCCACAAGAGAACTCACTGGAGAGAAGCCCTACAAATGTAAAGAATGTGGCAAAGATTTTGGTCTAAAATCAAGCCTTATTTGCCACAGCACAACTCACACTGGAGAGAAGCCCTACAAATGTAAAGATTGTGGGAAAGCTTTTGGTTTCAGATCAAACCTTATTTTCCACAAGAGAACTCACTGGAGAGAAGCCCTACAAATGTAAAGATTGTGGCAAAGATTTTGGTCTAAAATCAAACTTATTCGCCACAGGATAACTCACACTGGAGAGAAGCCCTACAAATGTACAGAATGTGGCAAAGATTTTGGTCAAAAATCAAACCTTATTCGCCACAGGAGAACTCACACTTGAGAGAAGCCCTACAAATGTACAGAATGTGGCAAAGCTTTTTATGACAAATCAAAACTTATTTACCACAGAAGAAATCACCTTGGAGAGAAGCCCTAAAAATGTAAAGATTGTGGCAAAGATTTGGTCCAAAAATAGACCTTATTCATCACAGCAGAACTCACTGGAGAGAGGCCCTACAAATGTAAAGAATGTGGCAAAGCTTTTACTCAAAAACAGGCTTTGTTTGCCACAGAAAACTCACACTAGAGAGAAGCCTTACAAATGTAAAGAATGTAGAAAGCATTCGGTCAAAAATTACACTTTATTTGCCACAACAGAAGTCACACTGGAGAGAAGCCTCACAAATGCAAAGTATGTGACAAAGTTTTTACTCAAATATTACACCATATTTGCAACAGCAGAATTTACACTGGAGAGAAGCCTTACAAATATAAGGAATGTGCTAAAGCTTTTAGCAATAAAATAGGCCTTATTTGCCACAATAGAACTCACACTGGAGAATAGCCCTACAAATGTGAATAATGTGGAAAAGTTTTAATAAAAATAAAATGTTATTCACCACAGCAAAAGACTTCCTGGTGAATATGAAATGTGAATAAAGTTATGATACTTTTAAAGAAAGACTAAACTTTGGGGCTGGGACTGTGGTTCAGTGGTAGAGTGCTAGCCTCATGTATGTAAGACCCTGGGTTTGATCCTCAACACCACATAAAAATAAATAAGTGAAATAAAGGTATTGTGTCAAACTACAACTAAAAAATAAACATTAAAAAAAAGACTAAACCTTATTAACAACAAAATTTATACAGAAAAGAACCTGTAAAAATTGAAACAATGCTGCAAAGCTTTTAATAAGAAATTAATTATTTTCACCCCTAGGCTACTTATTCTGGAAAGAAGACATAAATGTAGAGAATGTAGAAACATTTTAAATTATATATCATATATTACTAGAAATCAGAGAAAACACACTGGAGAGAAGCTCTACAAATGAGACCATTTTACCATTACTCTAAGAAAGGGACAACATTTAATCCTCACCACAATAGCATAGTATAGAGAAAGTTTTGAAATGTGAAAATTGACAATGTGACAATGCCTCCAAAATTTATTCACCAATACTCAGAACCTGTGGATACATACTGGTTAGAGAAAATACAAATGGAAAAAGAAATTGTAGCTACATGTTTCTTAAACACTGCTTATTTTTGGAGAATTCATTGTGCCCAGAAACCCTAAAAAGTTAAATAATATATCCAAAATGTATTTAAATTTCAAATTCATTGAAAATCTGAAAACTTATACTAGTAGTAAAAATTGAACGGATTTTGTCCAAAATAAATGCCTTATATAACAATAAAACATTTATAATAAATGTGAGGGTATAGTAATGTTATTATCTATATATTAAAATTTGATGTATATGAGTATCAGTAAAATACAGAACTCATTTAAGTTTTAAAAACAAGTAGTTGTCTTTAACTTTTGCTTAAATTTATTAAGCATTATCAAGTTATTTTGTAGAAATATCAGTCATAAAAATCATACATGCATAGTGAAGAAACCTCATCTTTGAAAGAATATAATTGTTTTTCTAAATCAAAAATTCCTATTTTCACTTTTGAATACTGATAAAAGAATTATATGAAATCTATTTTTGATGTTTAACACTGAAGTGTAATGTTTTAAACTTTAATTTTTTTTTGTATTTCAGTTTATGTTATCCTTAAGCCCTCTCTCCACTTTTTCATATTTTGAGTCTGTCTTGCTAAGTTGCTTGAAACCACACTAAGTTGCTGAGGATGAATTTAAACTTCTGAAACTACTCAGCTTCCCAATTTGCTTGGATTACAAGCATGGACCATCATGCCAGGTTTACAGTGCATTTATTTTACCTATATTTACCTTATGTATGCAATATGTCTTTATAACTGAATATTTGTTTATATGTTAACACTCATGTATTGCATCCTGTTAAATGACAGACATAATAGTGTTCCACTTGACTAAATGTGCTATGTAACAGTAAAACATACTGTTAAGTAAATAATACTTTAGCATCTGTTAATACTTTTACACATTTTAATCAAACTTAATGTGGAATACAATTTGCATAGTCAAATCATTATTTTTTTCTGGTTGTATTTACGGTGAAATTAAGAATTACAAGAAGGATATAGATATAAGAAAATAAGCCCCAGATTTTCATATCTTGATTTATAAATTTTAAAATTTTAACATTTCCTAGTGATTTTAATAGACTGAATTTCCACAAACTTAAAGGTAGCTCTTCAGGAGAGAAGAGCTTTAACTTTCTTGTGTGCATAATGGCCTTCTAGACTTCATCCTCATTGGAGACATTTCATTTTTCTGTGAATGAGGTCAATGATCAGTGTTTTCATGTACATTAGTAAATTCTGACATCCTTGTTATTCTATAGGTAGTGTTACTTCAGGGCAGAAATTAGAGAAATAAATGTGGAGTCAAGGTTGAGTGAGGCCTTATACTTATGACAAAATAATCAATGAGCTATGTTTTATAGCCCCATTTTCTGAGGACCAAGTAGTAAGAGGTAAACTGAGAAGGTTGTATGTAAAGATTACATTTCTTATCATAAAATGTTGGCTTTTCAGCTACAATAGGGTAAAACTTCTTATACACAGAATCCATACAAAAATCATATTGAATATCATTCACAATTTTATTAACATTACATAGAATTCATGAAGAACTGAGTTTACAGCAACATATGCCTAAGAACAAGTCTGGGGACATTGTACACTCTCCAATATAGACATATTTATACCAATTTAATTATACCTGAAACTACAATAAATGAGAAGAAAAATCAATTGGATCAACACACAACAATATAGAAATAAAAACTTGTAAAGACTTAAGTAATAGATCAATAGTGAATGAAGTGTGGTTTCCAAATGCTAGGGGAAAAATGGACATATAATCAGTTAAAGGTAATTGAAGAAAGATAAGTTACTCACTTGGAGCTACAACAGCATTTGAAAGAAAAAGAGTCACAAAGTAAGCAAAGATAATTCACTTCCATTTTTATGCTTTGTAATATTTTCCAAAAGTTTTCTGCATATTTTAATGCAGTCAAATTGGGAAACAATCCAGAAAGTTAATAAAGACAAGTATTGCTCCTCTGGTTTTAAAAGCAAGAAAAGGAATAGAGAGAGATTTATTGAGCTAGAAAAATTTACTAGTTAGAGTTTAAAAAAAAAGAACTGAGATTACCAGAGTCTATGTATAATGTATTTCAGCCATCTCTGACTTCACAGGGCATTTTTGCTTAACAAAGAATTTGTTCACGTATGTACGTTTAAAGAACATTGCTGTTTTTAGTCAGTCTTTCTCATTAATAACAATGATGTACCTTTCAACAGTTTCCAGCCACAAAAACACACAATTTCAGAAATCTTCTAGTTCATCCTCCATATATTCTACCAAAATATTCACCAGGACAAGATAATATAAACCTTTTGGCAGCCCCATCAAGGCATTCACTTCTATTAATTTTAATGCCAAACATATACTGCATAGAAAAGTATGATACATGGAACAACATAATATAACTTAGTAAAAATATTTTTTTTCATGAAAAATATATCCCAACTCCTTTGTCTTGGGATTACATTAGAAAAATATGAGGTAATTATACTGCGTATTATGACCTTAGGTTTTGAACCTTAAAATTACCTTAAAATACAAAAGAATATTAATGTATATTTTTAAATATAGTTTTTATTTCAAATATTCAAATTCCACAGCAATCAATGATACAAAAATATGAGAAAAACAACTGCAGTTTGATGTCTCATCATGTAATTTCAATACCTGCTGTAGATTGCCTGTGGCTTCCACTTTTAATTAAAAAAAAAAATGATTTTTCCATACAATTTGGGTGAAGTGGAGGACAAAATCTCCTGCATTGTTTTCCCGGGCAATCCATCATACTTGAAACAAGTGAACCCCAAATCAAAATATGTTTACTCTACATTCTAATTATATCAGTTCTTAACTCATCTAGCATAAAACAAATCCACTTTCTTCTGGTTGAATATCTTGAGCTCAAAAATATGTTACCTGGGAACTAAAATAAGTATGACATAAATAATTAGGTATTTTTTTTGCATAAGGCAAAGTGCACTTTTTGTATTTGATTTTTCTGCCTGTGAAGATCTACATTTCTTTTCCTACAATAGTGTTACGATTGATGGTGACTTGTGTGGTTACAGGAGGCTTAAAATGTGTGTTTGAGTCCTTTCATTGGTAAAAATACTATAATTTGTAATCTAATAGGAGACTCAAAATGGTGTTAGAAAAAACTTTTTTTTTTAATCTGCTTCTTTAGTCATGATTTTCTAATGGTTTTGATCTAGTCAGTTCAGACCATTTCTGATTAATGGGTGTCATCAAGATGTAAATTCCCTCTATAATCATTAGCAATGAGACAATTCTTCCCATTAAAAATAAAAACATTCCTATAGGGTCTTGCTATATTCTAAGGAACCACACTTGCTTTTGCTTTACTAAACAAAATAAATTCCACATATTTGAGTCCCAAAGTAAATGGCAATACACTAACCTAAGCACCATGAGGAATATAAGAAATACAAGATACCACCTTTGAAATATAAAAACAAATAAGAATCAGAAATGCTAAGCCATTACCATCTAAAATGTACCAGAGCTTTTAAAATGTAAACTTAGATGTTCTACTCACTCTCATAGTAAGATGCCTTAGACTCAAAGATATTTAATCACTCACTAAAGGTCACTCAGTGAATGCATAATAGTTTTTATTCTAAAGCTTTTACAGAATTTTTTGATAATATATTGCAAAGTCTCACCTGTCTTTTTTTAGAAATAAGACACAGAGGTTGTTTTAGTCTGTTTTATAATGTTATAGAAAAATACCAGAAACAGGCCAGTGTATAAAAAGAGATATAAATGCATAAAAATATTTTCTGAGAGACAGGGGTTGTGGCTCAGTAGTAGAGTGATCACCTGTCACATGAAAGAAGCTGGGTTCAATACTCAACACCACATTAAAATGAATAATTAAATAAAATAAAGGTATTGTGTCCAACTATAACTTATAAATAAATAAAAATATTTTTGAGTACTTAGTTCTTAAGATTTAAGTGCACAGTACCAGAATCTTCTCAGCTCCTGTGACAGCTCCTTCACCTGCATTAAACATGAGGTGGCATTATGGTGAGGGTTCATGGAGAGGTAGAGAGAACATAATCATACAGGAAGTCAGAGAAATTCAGAGAAAAAGACTTGCTCTTTTGTAACAACTGGCTTTAATAAGAAGTATATTGTGCCCCATGAAAGTTACATTAGCCTTTTCCAAGAGCATCTCCCCCAATGATCTAACCACAATTTACTAGATCTCACTTCTTAAACATTCCACTATTTTCCAACTCTCTCCCTTTGAAACTAAGTTCCAAACACATGAGCATTTGGCGGGACATACTTAAATCATAATGAAAGTAATACGAGAGAGAAAATGGTAAAAATGAGACATAGAATGTCATTTCTTAGTAGTTATAAAGATTCTAGGTAATACAATAAAATGCTTTAGAGTATAGAAATTATTTTAGGTTGATATTTTATTTTAGAGACAATAGGGAATTTAATTAAATTACTTTTTGAAGAATGAATGAATTTGAATGTGACAAGACTAATGGGCTATGTATATTAAAATCAGGGAAAAGTCTGTGCAAAAACTCAATGAATGTTTAGTAAACCATGCCTAGGTATAAAAAGAGAATGCTGGACTTTCTGATTATGCTATATCAAGCCAAAAGTTTACTGGCTATAATCTGGTGGCCCTCAAAACCAGAGCAAATATTCATATAAAAGATGCAGTGGACATCAGTCTCAAGAGCTTCCTACTTAAAATATCTGCTTCCAAGGACTACATGGTTCATAGTAATTCTCAGGAGTATTATATTGCTTTTAATTTTAATTTTTAGCTTTCTATATAGTTACCACACCATCTCATGGCCAGATCAATATTTTCTTGAACTTCTTCGCATATTAATATATACACTATCTCAGATATGTTTGTTTCTAGATTGTCAGGGATACCTCATAGTGAATTCTGAGATGTGTGAGAGGTTGAACAAGCATAGAAATTTGCTTATGAAAAATAAGCCATGTTGTAGGTGGGAAGTAAAAGGAGAAAAGATGCAAAAGTCCTCATCTAAACTTGTATGTGCTGATACTACACAAGGTTATACCAATGATGTTTGGTTTGGGTTAGGGAAGCAACTTTTCTTATACATTATTATACAAAGTTCAACAAATATGGTTGTTAAAGACATTTTGAGAACACCTAAATTTTTCTTAGTAATTTCTACATTGAAAAACTACTGTTACCTTTAAACAAAACAATCCATTGCAATAAATCTGAAATAGTTCTTTAATATTGCAAAACATAAAATTGATGGCATTATTCACTGAATGCCAATATTTTCCAATAACACCTCCACAATATATGTATATTATAGAGTTTGACACCTATAGGGATTCTTAACACAATGGATAGATAATTAAAGTAAAGAGTTAAATGAGACTCAGAAACAACTAATTATAGTAAAAAATATTATTACCTTATTTCAAATACTAGTGTACCCTTTTGCATTTTTTTTTCTAAAAACTAATTTTTTTAACCTTTGGTATGATATTTCATTTTATTTAAATAACATAATAAATAGTACTGTTTTTTCATATGTACTCTCTGGTGCATCTCAAATATATTTGCATACCCCAAGAACTTAGCAGATTTCTATACATTATTCACTAGAGAAATAGTAGTTACTTCTGAAATCTATATTGCTCTTTTCAAATGAGGTCTTGCAGTTTTTTAAAAAAATATCTGAAATAATTATAATGAACTTATTTCTAATTAGCATATAGTAAGTGCCTGATAAATATTTGTGAAAAGGATGAAGAAATAATAAGAGCACTTATATAATCTGTACAAAAGGTATGTGGTATTTCATGATTTTAGCTACAAATTATTGAATATTATAACAATCTTACTATGTGAGTAAGATATGGGTATGACTAACCAATAATAAATAAAAATTGCATGCTGCATTGTTAGTAATTCACAAAACAATTTTTTTAAAAACAGACACTCTGATGTGTGATTTTTGTCAACTATTTTATTATGAATGAATGAAGCTCAGTAAATGAATAATTGGAACTACATACTTGCTTAGGGTGCCTATCATTCATTGTTAAAACACCTTTAGCTATATAACATTTTAATACTATATGTACCATTGTGATATAATGGAATTTTGATAAAGTGTTCATTAATAATGTCTTTTATTGAGTTTTATATTAGTTTATGAAATCAACTTACTATATGTGATTTCCTCAATTCAAAGTGTCTTATGGCTCTGAGAGGAGTCCCTCTCGGATGCAGGCGCCATGTTGTGTATCTCTCAAATCTAAATCCTATCTCCTTCTCCTTATAAAACCACCAGGACTCCATCAAAGGGGCTCCATCCTAATGAAGTAATCAAACCTAATCATTTTCAAGGGCCCTACCTCTAAACACCATAGTTCAATTAATTTCTACCTTTTCTAATACGATTGACATAAGATTTTTGTGATTAAATTCCTTCCTGAGTTCAGAGAGACAACCCATTTTCATATATAGCCTCCCATGTGTTCAATTCATCATGAAAGAATTACTTAGCTAACCTCAGTCATAAGTCTTCCAACAATAATTTTATTAAAAAATGGAGAAGCTTTTAAATATCCTTCAAATAGCATTTTGAAAAACAAAAACCATAAATATGATAATAAATTCACCTGTATAACACTGCTTTTTATTTTAGTGTTTTATCATAATCTGTAAGTAAGGTGTGTTTATGAAGACTTCTTTTTTAATACAAAATAGTGTAAATTTAAACTTATATGTTTATGTGTCTATATATGACCAAACAGCCAATGAACATATTTCATACTTTTTAACTTGAGCATTTGTAAACTAATGTCTCTCCAGATCAATAATCTTCAAAAATAATTTGAAACTATTTGCCGTATACTATCATAGTAATACGGAATAAGACATTAACTAATAGATTATTATTTATAATTCATACAACTTAAATTATAGAACACATTTTTATATAAATATTTAACCTGAATATCAAGAATGATTGAAATTGGAATTATTAGATCAAAAGTATACACTTTAATAAAAATACAAACATACTCCAAAATTTTGGCAAATTTTTTTTTCAGAAAGTTTAATAAGTGAAAATTCTTATGTCAGTTTAACTTTATTTTCATTTTCTTTAATGATGGTTAAATAGGTATGCATATACACATATATTTATATGCATATATAAAGAACAGAAAGTTGATAGCTGAAAATGGCATCAAATCTTGTTTTACTCAGTGGCTCAGGAGGCTGAGGCAGAATGATCACAAGTTCAAAGCCAGGCTCAGCGACTTAGTAAGGCCCTAAGCAACTCTGCAAGACATATATAATACACACACACACACACACACACACACACACACACACACACATACACACATACTTGTATCTATTTATTCATATAAAATATTTATTTATTTATAGGTTTTATATATATATATATGAAAAAGTTATAGATAATGTTTCATATATATGTCATTATCTATAATTTTTATTTCTTTTATTACAAATGAATATGTTCAGTGATTTCAATGTTTTATTATTTATATTGCCAAATATAATAAACTTGTGAATTTCTCCTCTACTCCTAGTCTTACAATCTTCTTCTCAGTTGCAAAATTAGTTATTCCAAAGTTAGTCATCCACATCTTTTTCTTTGATTTCACTTCTTTGATTCTAATTTTCTCATCTAAGTGTTGAGCCTGCCAGATGTAGTGACACACACTTGTAATCACAGCTGGTGGGCTGACCCCCCAAAAAAGTTGAATCCATCTGTGATTAATTATGGTATGTTATAAAGATCCAATTTGATTTTCAAATGAAGCAGATTTGTTCATTGAAAAAATCCTCTTCTTTGTATTGAATTGCAATTCTCTTTATTTATTTATGTATTTATTCATGTATTTATTTTAAATATTTTTTTAGTTGTAGTTGGAAAAATGCCTTTGTTTTATTTATTTTTGTGTGGTGCTTAGGTTTGAACCCAGTGCCTCATATGTGCTAGGCAAGCATACTACCACTGCCACAACCCCAGCCCCTGCAATTCTTTTTTTTTTACTCTGTATATGAACATGTGTCCACACTTGGACATGCACATTTGTATCCACATCTACAGTAATATCTTCTCTAAGATAATTTGTTTGTTGCCCATTTTTTAGGTTTTTAACATTAGTTATTTAATTAAATGATCTTATTAAGAAGCCCTCGTGATTTATTATCTATTTTCTCTATTTCAAATGAATTGTAAAAGCATTACTTTCAGTAAAAACACTCAGTGAAAAACAATAAACTCTAAACCTGTCGATCCCATAAAAGTTGAGAGTAGAATACTAGTTAGGCAAGGTTTAGAAGGGATAGGGAAGTTGTCAATGGGAATAGTTATATAGTTAGAAGGAATAATTTCTGGAGTATTATTGAAAAGTAGAGTGACTTAGCAATAATGTATAAAGAATTGAAGGGAGAATTCTGAAGGTTCTAACTTTAAGAAATGATAAATATTTAAGAAGGATTTGTTGATTACCCTGAATTTATGATTATACAATGTATACAAATGTTTAAACATTCTATTATATCAATCAGAAATAAAACCTAAAAAATTCTCAATTTTTATTTTCTCCAATCTTGCACAATTCTTATAATTTAATTCTCAAATATTTAATATTTATGCAATAATTAGTCTTCCCATGTAGGACTAAGACTCTGAGGAATTATATAATCAGCTAAGGAACTTAATAATTGCAAGAGTATTGCATCTATGGGACACAGAGAAAATAAATATTACTTTTGTCCTGAATTTAAAGTGAAAATGATGGAGTAATTTATACCCCATCTCTGACATGCACCTTAAATTATTAGACACTTTTCCTTCTCTGTGGACTAGGGCTATCTCAGTGGCAAAGTGAGCTTGTATAGCTTCAGGACAGATCTGTCATGATAAAACCATTTTTTGAAAAAAAATCTTAGATCTGTCAAATATAATATAGATAGAACATATTCATTCTATTTGTCTTCATTCTGTCATGCACACTATACTCTCCCTCCCGTTTTTCTAATATTGATCACTTTAGTTAAACAAGAAAACATTTTATATCATGGAAGTTATTGAATCATTTTGCTGAGGTAAATTTTAGTTTATTCAAGTTTTGAATGTTTGCTTTAGAACTGAAGAAAAAGGCATTGAATAGAAGGTTTCAAGAACTTAGCTAGGAACATTGAATGAGCAGTGATGTCAAGCAGAGCACATTTTTCCTGACTGAGTGCTTCTGGAGAGTCCACAAGGAGGTCAGTACCTTCTTTGGTTTTCATGCTGTCTGAGTCCAGGGCTGCTACAATTTTAGTTCTCAGGGTTCATGTGGCTTTCTAAAACTTATATTGGCAGTAATTTAAGATTTAGTGAAGGAAAAAAAAAGTCAATGAGTGTAGAAATGTGGGAATAGGGTGCATTTTCTTTCTGAAAGGGATCTTCATGTGATAAGTTGAAGTTTATCTGTGAAACACTATACTGATATAGGCAGGAAGCTTGATAAGGGCATGCTAACTCAGGTTGTTGAACAGAATAAAAATGAAAAGTAGTGTTATAATATAATCATCAGTTATTTAAAAAAATATTTTTAGTTAAAGATGTGCACAATACCTTATATTTATTTATTTATTTTAGTGTGGTGCTGAGGATTGAAACCCTATCACTGAAAACCCCAGCCCCACCAGTTATTTCTTGCAAAGGTTATTTTTGAGCTCAATAAATGAATGCTGTACATTCTAAGTGCCAGGTATTTAGCAATTAACAGGCAAGTTTTTTCATACTTGCGAGGGTGTAAGTGGTTCTTACAGTTTCCTGATTTATAGAAGATGTTAAAATAAATGTCATTATAAATTAGAGAAAAATAAATGTAAGATCAAAGAAATTTTATCACAGAATATATGTGTGTGCATTGACATATGTATTTGACTTTTTGCAAATAATAATAATAAGAGTTAATGTAAAGTGCTTGCCAATTTTTTTCTAATCTTCATACAATAAGTAATGGCCATGTTTATACTAGCAACATGTCATAAAATATCTATAGGTTAGAATAAGCTTATTCTTGTTAGTATTTTCCCTAGTGTAATGATTCTGGTAGCACTAGATTCAAACTGTAAACAGCATTGCTTTGAAATAATAGACAAGTATGAACAAATTTCCATTAGACTTTTAAGTTGGTTAATAATTATCTACTATTTAAAAACATCTAGCTCAGATTTGTGTTTCTGAAGTTAACTAGAAAGATCTGCACAAAAATCATTAAAAATTCCTTGGCCATTTTATAATTTTTTATTAACATAGTATATTTTTTTAATTACTGTATCATAATTTTACCTGGAATTTAAATTTTAAATTTTAGCTTTGTTTATACACTTAAATTATCCAGCTAAAATATTTTACAGAACATTATCAAGAATATATTCTGATATAAATCATGTGTGTTGTTAATTATTCATTAGTAAGCAAATATTATCACAATAATATTATGTAATATTATTTAGAGTGTGAAAGAATATAGAAATATTTTGAATAACACACACACACACACACACACATATATATACACACACACACACACACACACACACATACACAAAGCTTGAAAAAATAATTTGGTTATCTATTGGATAGACAAATGGAAATTCAAATAAAACTAGCCTCAAACTTGCCATGTAAATTAGACATAGTTATACATAATACTGATTTACTTGTCATTTTGTATGTAACAGTCATGTTACTACATGTCATATTCAATTATAACACTATAAAATTTTTAATTAATATGAGCATATCATTAACAAAAATCAATAATACATTATTGCATTTCTGTGAGTGCACAAATCTCCTGTTCTTGTTAAAAAGACTTATTAAAGGCTTTGAAGGGTTTTATAAATTGAACGTGTTACTCACTGTGTTGTTGGGGTCCATTACTAAGAAAATAGATATTTTCTAGGTGGCATTGAGATACATCTCTAAAACTTTGATAAGAATGTGGAATGCAAGCTGGGCAAAAGAAAAAACCTACCTCAAGCATCAAGAATCACAGGAACTCAAGCACCAAAGCAGCAAATTGATGAATGAGCACTGCACAGTGCACCTTAGTCATACAAAGGATAACCTGGGGTTTACAGATATCAGGCTGAGCGCAGATTGAATAATAGAGAGTTTACAATTCATGTTAAGAGTGAATTAGACCCAATTAGTGGTCTGCCCTCAGAAAATAAATGTGTTTTTAAGGAACACGTACAATAATATCCACATATACCCAAAATGAAAATTGTAATTTGTTAAAACACAAAAACTATAAATGTCCTGATATATTTTCATTTTTACATTTAATCATTTCATTAGTTTACATGGCAATCTCTAGTCACATACTAGCTTACATATTTTTTATATGTTGTCAAAATCTTTGCATCAATTTCAATAATTGAAACTAGATAATTCCATTATTATATTTTAAGAAATTACCACCATGAAGAAAATAGACAGGAGATTCATCTTGTCCTTAGTTTACTTTGCTTTCTTTGTGTATTCTCATGCAGTGCTTTTTATTTATGATCTTGAGAAAGCCATGGGAAGGTGAATTCACCTTGTTGCAAAAAAACAGAGAAATGGTATTATAGAATGTTTAGTTGCTTCCTGGTGGTGTCTTTTTCAAAAGGTATATGGAAATGACATTATACATGATATCAAGCTACAGTTAAATATTTTTCTGTCAAGGAGAGAGGAGATTTCAGAAATATGAATCTGCTCCTCTTTGGGCCTATCTTGAATTCTGGCTCTTACCCCCAGCCAGCTGTCAGGCATAGATCTATGTAAACATCAGTTCCTCATGGCTTTAAAGCTAAATTCCAGGCTTTAAAGCTAAAGTTTCTTGACAGACGATATTTTAGGAAGACATCTCCTGAGACTTGCTCACAGTGCAATCAGGCATGTCTCGATTTCTATAGGCAAATCTCTGCATTTGCTCTATCATTTCTTATAAGAGAGAGAATATGCTCCTAATGAATCGACACATTAAGATTTGCCTTTATAGAAGGTTTATCCATCACTTGTTTAAACATGATATTTATGCATTATTATTTTTGTAGGATTATAAATTCTACATAAAGTATTCATTTCCATTTTTAAATTACAACCTTGGTTTCAGACTTGATAAGGGTATGTAAAATTTTCTCAAGAAAATATTTTATATAGAAGAAATCATGCAATACCTTGAATTTAAAACAAGGTTCACATTCGTCTGAACCATCAAATGGAATAGAAAATATCTGAAAAGTCCAAAGTACAAAAACTACAGGATAAAGGGTCCAGAATATGTAGGGTGTTATGCTCAAATTCGGGACCCCCAAAGACCACCAGAGACCCAAGATCGATGTAAGCAGCAAAGAGGTGTTTATTTCGAGCTAGCTCAGTCCTCTTTGCTCACACAGTAACTGGTGACACTGAGAGGCCCCGATCCCAGGGATTGCAGCAGTTTTATACACTCTTTGGAGAAGGCAGGGACCCCCATATACATCATAGCATCTTTTAGCAAATCATCACACACCTCGGGAAAATCAAATAACAACTCTAAAACATGATTAGCACATTCACTGGCGGAAATGTGTTGGGTAGGCGTGATTCATTTGAACTGATTGGGATATTCATTTGAACTGATTGGTTTAAGCCAAGAGGGGTATTCATGCTGAACAACATGGTTTACCAACACCAAAAAACTACTGGGAACATTTAAAATACCCTCACTATCATTGTCTTCTAATTTTTAAGCATTTAATTCATTATAACATGCTACATATTAAAGTATGAATTACTAAATAATATGTGTATTTTAAAACTGAGATAAATGTAGAAATTCATTTACTAGGAGAACTTAGAAAAATATAAGATATTATAATCTAGAATCTAAAGTAAAAATGTTTAAGCATAATTATTATATTTTCAGTAAGAAATATCTTACCATTTTAAAACTCTTAAAGATAAAAATACATATTTCATTGAATCAGAATTTTGTTTTAGGGCATAATGTAACTAAGGATGAAATAGTATGATTTTGGAAAATAGAAAGATAAAAATTTTATCTTATGTAATATTGATTTTGGTAAATTTTGAAGAAATACTTTAAAAAGCTTAATTTCCTTTAGCTTTCAAATATTTCCTTACTATTGCCAAATCAAAAGATCCTACTTTTCCTTGACTTATATTCAATCAGTAAGGTTAAGCATTATTTTAAACACATGAGCTTACTTATAAACTAAGAGGTATGAAAATGAAGAAAGCCATTATTTTAGATATTTGGATGGTAAAAATTGCTATTATGCAAAGGGATTTTATCTTAATTTTTCTGGAAGATGATTCAATTTATTTATATTGCATATTATAAAATTAGCATAGATTCATTTATTCATGATTATCTGGAAATAAATATTGAACTAAGAAAAAATTCATCTAGTAATAAGCATATTTTGTTACTAATGATGTACATAACAGATTTTTTAAAGAGATTGTATGCAATATATATATAAATATACATATTTGGTATATTTATATATTATATAAATATATATATATATAAATATACCAAATATGTATATTGGAACTGGGAGTATACCTCAGTAGTAGAGCACTTCCCTAGCATTTGTAAGGCCCTGGGTTTAATCCTCACCTCCACAGAAAAGGAAAAACAACCACAACCAATTATTCCCTAACACTTTTGTCAATATGTTTGTGAATGTAAAATAACTTGTATTTCAAATGAAGCGTTGTGTTTCTTATTTAAAGGAATGAGTAACTTCAAGTTTCCAGTATCAAAGATGAATTCCAGGTAGACATGTTTGTAGTTGCCATGCCTTTTTCACTACCCTAGAAAAATATGTTAAGTGGAAAATACAATATAAATTTGAGTGAGTATTTGCCCATGTCCAAGTATGAGTTAAATGTTTAGAAATATTTTATTGTCAAAAAGAGTACAAAGTGTGAAATATCTAATAATTTGTAGGTTTTTCATTTTATTAAAAGTAGATTTTATGGTAATAATAAAAGCACCTATCCTTTGAAATTAACTATGAGTGCCAAGTACCTTGCAAGAACTATTGTATTTGATGTTTACAACACCATTGTCTAGAGAGCTGTCTTCCTTGTTAAGTAGGAGAGGCAGAGATAGAATTCAGACTTGGAAAACCATAACTCTAATATGCAAACCTTCAACCCATGTGCTATATTCCCTTCTGAGCCCTAGAGTTGTTGTTGTTTTTTTTTTTTGATAACTAAAAACTAAATCCATTCCAAATCTTAATTTACTTCTAATTGTATTAAAATTTTTTTGAAAGTGAATTTTCTTATTACAAAAGTAGCACATCCTGTGAATTCTATAAAAAAATAAAAGTTAAATAAATAAAAAAAATAATTACCCATAGTCATAATACTCCCAAATTAATTCATTCACTAACTGTAAATTCTGTGGATTTTTTCACGTTAGGTATCTGTAGGCCCACATAGCCACAGACTAGTGATGGTCTCCTTCCATCTAAAACTTAGACCCTAAAGATTGAAGGCATTAGGATTAAATGATGCCTCCCTGTTATTATATAGCAAGTGATAATGGTAACTGTAATGTTTAAAAAATTATTTTTTTCTGATAACATTTTACTTTATTAAATGTCCATGTTGTCAATGTTAACAACATTATTCATGATAGTTCATGGCATTCCAGTAAATATGTAGGTATTTTAACACTTATTTTCTTTAATTTTTTTTTTACCAACTATTGGATTTTAGTGAAATTTTACCATGTTTATTTTTCTTTAAACTTGAATCCATGTACTTATGCATTATGCAAGCCTACATGATTGCAGGATTGCATTCCTTTTTTTTTTTTGTACCAAAGATTGGACCCAGTGATGCTTAACCACTGAGCCACATACACAATCCTTTTTTTTTTTAAAGAGAGGTGTGAGAGAGAGAGAGAGAGAGAGAGAGAGACAGACAGACAGAATTTTTAATATTATTTTTTTAAATTTTTGGTGGACGCAACATCTTTGTTTGTATGTGGTGCTGAGGATCAAACCCGGGTCGCACGCATGCCAGGCGAGCGCACTACCGCTTGAGCCACATCCCCAGCCCAACAGCCCTTTTTTGTATTTTATTTAGAAACAGGATCTCACTGAGTTGAGTTGCTGAGGGACTCACTAAATTGCTGAGGCTGGCTTTGAACTCACAATCATCCTGCCTCAACCTCCCAAGGCTCTGGCGTTACAGGTATGTACCACTGCAACCAGCTACATGATTTCATTTTAAGAGCCCACATTGCAGTTCAATTCTCCAGGTATATTAAACATATTATCCTTAAAGTAATTTTTATGTAGGCAATGAGTGTGTGTGTGAGTGTGTGTATTACTTTAAATAATTTTATATATAATTGTATACAAACATATATAATTATATATAACTTGAAAAACAAGCAACTTCTTTTCACTCTTTATAAGGATTATAAGATGTTGAAAGAGGATTTCCTTGTAGGAAGTAAAATGTCTTAGTATTCATATGTTTCAGGAATACCACGAAAGGAATTTTGAAGTAAGACTGCTAACAATGTGCAATGGTTTTCAGAATATTGAGAAAACAGTGAATTGAACAAGACTATATAATAGCACTATTTTAGAGTAGAAACTTTTTTGACACAATTATTCACTCACAGAAACTTGAGAATATAATACAGTTTTTGCCTTAGAGAATTCAAAACATGTGTTTTCTCCTGTGCTGATAGTATGATGTTATTTTCACAAATTAAGAGCCCTCAATAAAGAAATGGCCTGACTCTCTAACTACTGTCAAAGATAATAGCTCAAGATCAACTACTTTAAAATTAAAATGACAACTTATTTTTTTCAGCTCTTCTCTCCTATTTAATTGGCATCTATCCAAAAATTCCATACATGGGTCAAATTATTTATTTACATGGAAATACATTTTGCAATGAATTTACACTGAAGCCTTTTAAAGTGAGTTGTGGGGCAGAAAATTAGATGTCTGCTGGGTAAAACATTGTGATTTTTTAATGAATCCAATGGTAGATTGGTAACTGTTATGCTCGAATTCGGGACCCCCAAAGATCACCAGAGACCCAAGATCAATGTAAGCAGCAAAGAGGTGATTATTGCGAGCTAGTTCAGTCCTCCACACACACACACAGCAACTGGTGACACTGAGAGGCCCCCAGCCCAGGGTTTGCAGCAGTTTTGTACATTCTTTGGAGAGGGCAAGGACTTCACATACATCATAGCATCCCTTAGCAAATCAACAGTCAAAACCCCAATGGCATTTTTTGTAGAAATGAATAATGCAATCATGAAATTCATATGGAAAAACAAAAGACCCAGAATAGCAAAAGCAATTCTTTTTTTTTAAAGAAAGAGTGAGAGAGAGGAGAGAGAGGGAGAGAGAATTTTAATATTTATTTTTTAGTATTTGGCGGACACAACATCTTTGTCTGTATGTGGTCCTGAGGATCGAACCAAGGCCACATGCATGCCAGGCGAGTGCGCTACCGCTTGAGCCACATCCCCAGCCCAGCAAAAGCAATTCTAAGCAGGAAGTGTGAATCTGGAGGTATAGCGATTCCAGAGTTCAAACTGTACTACAAAGCAATAGTAACAAAAACAGTGTGGTACTGGTACCAAAACAGGCAGGTGGACCAATGGTACAGAATAGAGGACACAGAAACCAATCCACAAAACTCCAACTATCTTATATTTGATAAAGGGGCTAAAAGCATGCAATGGAGGAAGGATAGCATCTTCAACAAATGGTGCTGGGAAAATTGGAAATCCATATGCAACAAAATGAAACTGAATCCCTTTCTCTCACCATGCACAAAAGTTAACTCAAAATGGATCAAGGAGTTAGATATCAAATCAGAGACACTGCATCTGATAGAAGGAAAAGTTGGCTACGATCTACATACTGTGGGGTCGGGCTCCAAATTCCTTAATAGGATGCTCATAGCCCAAGAGTTAATAACAAGAATAAACAAATAGGACTTACTTAAACTAAAAAATTTTTCTCAGCAAGAGAAACAATAAGAGAGGTAAATAGAGAGCCTACATCCTGGGAACAAATTTTTACCCCTCACACTTTTGATAGAGCCCTAATATTCAGAATATACAAAGAACTCAAAAAATTAAACAATAAGATAACAAATAACCCAATCAACAAATGGACCAAGGACCTGAACAGACACTTCACAGAGGAGGACATACAATCAATCAACAAGTACATGAAAAAATGCTCACCATCTCTAGCAGTCAGAGAAATGCAAATCAAAACCACCCTAAGATACCATCTTACTCCAGTAAGATTGGCAGCCATTATGAAGTCAAACAACAATAAGTGTTGGCGAGGATGTAGGAAAAAGGGTACACTTGTACACTGCTGGTGGGACTGCAAACTGGTGAGGCCATTTTGGAAAGCATTATGGAGATTCCTGGGAAAGCTTGGAATGGATCCACCATTTGACCCAGCTATCGCCCTTCTCGGACTATTCCCTGAGGATCTTAAAAGAGTGTACTATAGGGATACTGCCACATCAATGACCATAGTGGCACAATTCACAATAGCTAGACTGTGGAACCAACCTAGATGCCCTTCAATAGATGAATGGATAAAAAAATGTGGCACCTATGCCCAATGGAGTATTATGCAGCACTAAAAAATGACAAAATCATAGAATTTGCAGGAAAATGAATGGCATTAGAACAGATTATGCTAAGTGAAGCCAGCCAATCCATAAAAATCAAATGCCAAATGTCTTCTTTGATATAAAGAGAGTAACTAAGAACAGAAAAGGGAGGAAGAGCATGAGGAAAAGATTAACATTAAACAGAGACGAGTGTGGGGAGAGAAAAGGAGAGAGAAGGGAAAAATATGGAAATCGTAGGAGACCCTC